>NW_026970289.1:0-330000 GCF_028390025.1 Pseudophryne corroboree | reverse complement strand
GTAATTGTGGGTTACATCTCCTCAGGGGTACATGTAATTGTGGGTTACATCTCCTCAGGGGTACATGTAATTGTGGGTTATATCACCTCAGGGGTACATGTAATTGTGGTTACATCTCCTCAGGTGTACATGTAATTGTGGGTTACATCTCCTCAGGAGTACATGTAATTGTGGGTTATATCACCTCAGGGGTACATGTAATTGTGGGTAACATCTCCTCAGGGGTACATGTAATTGTGGGTTATATCTCCTCAGGGGTACATGTAATTGTGGGTAACATCTCCTCAGGGGTACATGTAATTGTGGGTTACATCTCCTCAGGAGTACATGTAATTGTGGGTTATATCACCTCAGGGGTACATGTAATTGTGGGTAACATCTCCTCAGGGGTACATGTAATTGTGGGTTATATCTCCTCAGGGGTACATGTAATTGTGGGTAACATCTCCTCAGGGGTACATGTAATTGTGGGTTATATCACCTCAGGGGTACATGTAATTGTGGTTACATCTCCTCAGGTGTACATGTAATTGTGGGTTACATCTCCTCAGGAGTACATGTAATTGTGGGTTATATCACCTCAGGGGTACATGTAATTGTGGGTAACATCTCCTCAGGGGTACATGTAATTGTGGGTTATATCTCCTCAGGGGTACATGTAATTGTGGTTACATCTCCTCAGGGGTACATGTAATTGTGGGTTACATCTCCTCAGGGGTACATGTAATTGTGGGTTATATCTCCTCAGGGGTACATGTAATTGTGGTTACATCTCCTCAGGGGTACATGTAATTGTGGGTTACATCTCCTCAGGGGTACATGTAATTGTGGGTTATATCTCCTCAGGGGTACATGTAATTGTAGTTACGTCTCCTCAGGGGTACATGTAATTGTGGGTTACATCTTCTCAGGGGTACATGTAATTGTGGGTTATATCTCCTCAGGGGTACATGTAATTGTGGGTTACACCTCAGGGGTACATGTAATTGTGGGTTACATCTCCTCAGGGGTACATGTAATTGTGGGTTACATCTTCTCAGGGGTACATGTAATTGTGGGTTATATCTCCTCAGGGGTACATGTAATTGTGGGTTATATCTCCTCAGGGGAACATGTAATTGTGGCTTATATCTCCTCAGGGGTACATGTAATTGTGGGTAACATCTCCTCAGGGGTATATGTAATTGTGGGTAACATCTCCTCAGGGGTACATGTAATTGTGGTTACATCTCCTCAGGGGTACATGTAATTGTGGGTTACATCTCCTCAGGGGTACATGTAATTGTGGGTTATATCTCCTCAGGGGTACATGTAATTGTGGTTACATCTCCTCAGGGGTACATGTAATTGTGGGTTACATCTCCTCAGGGGTACATGTAATTGTGGGTTATATCTCCTCAGGGGTACATGTAATTGTAGTTACGTCTCCTCAGGGGTACATGTAATTGTGGGTAACTTCTCCTCAGGGGTATATGTAATTGTGGGTTACATCTCCTCAGGGGTACATGTAATTGTGGGTTATATCTCCTCAGGAGTACATGTAATTGTGGGTTACATCTCCTCAGGGGTACATGTAATTGTGGGTTACATCTCCTCAGGGGTACATGTAATTGTGGGTTACTTCTCCTTAGGGGTACATGTAATTGTGGCTAGATCTCCTCAGGGGTACATGTAATTGTGGGTTACTTTTCAGGGGTACATGTAATTGTGGTTACATCTCCTCAGGGGTACATGTAATTGTGGGTAACTTCTCCCCAAGGGTACATGTAATTGTGGGTTACATCTCCTCAGTGGTACATGTAATTGTGGGTTATATCTCCTCAGGGGTACATGTAATTGTGGGTTACATCTCCACAGGGGTACATGTAATTGTGGGTTACATCTCCTCAGGGGTACATGTAATTGTGGGTTATATCTCCTCAGGGGTACATGTAATTGTGGCTTATATCTCCTCAGGGGTACATGTAATTGTGGCTTATATCTCCTCAGGGTTACATGTAATTATGGGTTATATCTCCTCAGGGGTACATGTAATTGTGGGTTATATCTCCTCAGCGGTACATGTAATTATGGGTTATATCTCCTCAGGGGTACATGTAATTGTAGTTACATCTCCTCAGGGGTACATGTAATTGTGGGTAACATCTCCTCAGGGGTACATATAATTGTGGGTTATATCTCCTCAGCGGTACATGTAATTGTGGTTACATCTCCTCAGGGGTACATGTAATTGTGGGTTACTTCTCCTCAGGGGTACATGTAATTGTGGGTTACTTCTCCTCAGGGGTACATGTAATTGTGGCTAGATCTCCTCAGGGGTACATGTAATTGTGGGTTACTTCTCCTCAGGGGTACATATAATTATGGGTTATATCTCCTCAGGGGTACATGTAATTGTGGATTACTTCTCCTCAGGGGTACATATAATTATGGGTTATATCTCCTCAGGGGTACATGTAATTGTGGGTTACTTCTCCTCAGGGGTACATGTAATTGTGGGTAACATCTCCTCAGGGGTACATGTAATTGTGGGTTATATCTCCTCAGGGGTACATGTAATTATGGGTTATATCTCCTCAGGGGTACATGTAATTGTGGGTTACATCTCCTCAGGGGTACATGTAATTGTGGATTACTTCTCCTCAGAGGTACATGTAATTATGGGTTATATCTCCTCAGGGGTTAATGTAATTGTGGGTTATATCTCCTCAGGGGTACATGTAATTGTGGGTTACATCTCCTCAGGGGTACATGTAATTGTGGGTTACATCTCCTCAGGGGTACATGTAATTGTGGGTTATATCACCTCAGGGGTACATGTAATTGTGGTTACATCTCCTCAGGTGTACATGTAATTGTGGGTTACATCTCCTCAGGAGTACATGTAATTGTGGGTTATATCACCTCAGGGGTACATGTAATTGTGGGTAACATCTCCTCAGGGGTACATGTAATTGTGGGTTATATCTCCTCAGGGGTACATGTAATTGTGGGTAACATCTCCTCAGGGGTACATGTAATTGTGGGTTACATCTCCTCAGGAGTACATGTAATTGTGGGTTATATCACCTCAGGGGTACATGTAATTGTGGGTAACATCTCCTCAGGGGTACATGTAATTGTGGGTTATATCTCCTCAGGGGTACATGTAATTGTGGGTAACATCTCCTCAGGGGTACATGTAATTGTGGGTTATATCACCTCAGGGGTACATGTAATTGTGGTTACATCTCCTCAGGTGTACATGTAATTGTGGGTTATATCACCTCAGGGGTACATGTAATTGTGGTTACATCTCCTCAGGGGTACATGTAATTGTGGGTTACATCTCCTCAGGAGTACATGTAATTGTGGGTTATATCACCTCAGGGGTACATGTAATTGTGGGTAACATCTCCTCAGGGGTACATGTAATTGTGGGTTATATCTCCTCAGGGGTACATGTAATTGTGGTTACATCTCCTCAGGGGTACATGTAATTGTGGGTTACATCTCCTCAGGGGTACATGTAATTGTGGGTTATATCTCCTCAGGGGTACATGTAATTGTGGTTACATCTCCTCAGGGGTACATGTAATTGTGGGTTACATCTCCTCAGGGGTACATGTAATTGTGGGTTATATCTCCTCAGGGGTACATGTAATTGTAGTTACGTCTCCTCAGGGGTACATGTAATTGTGGGTTACATCTTCTCAGGGGTACATGTAATTGTGGGTTATATCTCCTCAGGGGTACATGTAATTGTGGGTTACATCTCCTCAGGGGTACATGTAATTGTGGGTTACATCTCCTCAGGGGTACATGTAATTGTGGGTTACATCTTCTCAGGGGTACATGTAATTGTGGGTTATATCTCCTCAGGGGTACATGTAATTGTGGGTTATATCTCCTCAGGGGAACATGTAATTGTGGCTTATATCTCCTCAGGGGTACATGTAATTGTGGGTAACATCTCCTCAGGGGTATATGTAATTGTGGGTAACATCTCCTCAGGGGTACATGTAATTGTGGGTTATATCACCTCAGGGGTACATGTAATTGTGGTTACATCTCCTCAGGTGTACATGTAATTGTGGGTTACATCTCCTCAGGAGTACATGTAATTGTGGGTTATATCACCTCAGGGGTACATGTAATTGTGGGTAACATCTCCTCAGGGGTACATGTAATTGTGGGTTATATCTCCTCAGGGGTACATGTAATTGTGGGTAACATCTCCTCAGGGGTACATGTAATTGTGGGTTACATCTCCTCAGGAGTACATGTAATTGTGGGTTATATCACCTCAGGGGTACATGTAATTGTGGGTAACATCTCCTCAGGGGTACATGTAATTGTGGGTTATATCTCCTCAGGGGTACATGTAATTGTGGGTAACATCTCCTCAGGGGTACATGTAATTGTGGGTTATATCACCTCAGGGGTACATGTAATTGTGGTTACATCTCCTCAGGGGTACATGTAATTGTGGGTTACATCTCCTCAGGAGTACATGTAATTGTGGGTTATATCACCTCAGGGGTACATGTAATTGTGGGTAACATCTCCTCAGGGGTACATGTAATTGTGGGTTATATCTCCTCAGGGGTACATGTAATTGTGGGTAACATCTCCTCAGGGGTACATGTAATTGTGGGTTATATCTCCTCAGGGGTACATGTAATTGTGGTTACATCTCCTCAGGGGTACATGTAATTGTGGGTTACATCTCCTCAGGGGAACATGTAATTGTGGGTAATATCTCCTCAGGGGTACATGTAATTGTGGGTTATATCTCCTCAGGGGTACATGTAATTGTGGTTACATCTCCTCAGGGGTACATGTAATTGTGGGTTACATCTCCTCAGGGGTACATGTAATTGTGGGTTACATCTCCTCAGGGGTACATGTAATTGTGGGTTACATCTCCTCAGGGGTACATGTAATTGTGGGTTATATCTCCTCGGGGGTACATGTAATTGTGGGTTATATCTCCTCAGGGGTACATGTAATTGTGGTTACATCTCCTCAGGGGTACATGTAATTGTGGGTTACATCTCCTCAGGGGTACATGTAATTGTGGGTTACATCTCCTCAGGGGTACATGTAATTGTGGGTTACATCTCCTCAGGGGTACATGTAATTGTGGGTTATATCTCCTCAGGGGTACATGTAATTGTAGTTACATCTCCTCAGGGGTACATGTAATTGTGGGTAACATCTCCTCAGGGGTACATGTAATTGTGGGTTACATCTTCTCAGGGGTACATGTAATTGTGGCTTATATCACCTCAGGGGTACATGTAATTGTGGCTTATATCTCCTCAGGGGTACATGTAATTGTGGGTAACATCTCCTCAGGGGTATATGTAATTGTGGGTAACATCTCCTCAGGGGTACATGTAATTGTGGGTTACATCTTCTCAGGGGTACATGTAATTGTGGGTTATATCTCCTCAGGGGTACATGTAATTGTGGCTTATATCTCCTCAGGGGTACATGTAATTGTGGGTAACATCTCCTCAGGGGTACATGTAATTGTGGGTTACATCTTCTCAGGGGTACATGTAATTGTGGCTTATATCTCCTCAGGGGTACATGTAATTGTGGTTACATCTCCTCAGGGGTACATGTAATTGGGGGTTATATCTCCTCAGGGGTACATGTAATTGGGGGTTATATCTCCTCAGGGGTACATGTAATTATGGGTTATATCTCCTCAGGGGTACATGTAATTGTGGGTAACATCTCCTCAGGGGTACATGTAATTGTGGGTTACATCTCCTCAGGGGTACATGTAATTGTGGGTAACATCTCCTCAGGGGTACATGTAATTGTGGGTAACATCTCCTCAGGGGTACATGTAATTGTGCTTACATCACCTCAGGGGTACATGTAATTGTGGGTTATATCTCCTCAGGGGTACATGTAATTGTGGGATACATCTCCTCAGGGGTACATGTAATTGTGGGTTATATCTCCTCAGGGGTACATGTAATTGTGGGTTACATCTCCTCAGGGGTACATGTAATTGTGGGTTACATCTCCTCAGGGGTACATGTAATTGTGGGTTATATCTCCTCAGGGGTACATGTAATTGTGGGTTACATCTCCTCAGGGGTACATGTAATTGGGGGTTACATCTCCTCAGGGGTACATGTAATTGTGGGTTACATCTCCTCAGGGGTACATGTAATTGTGGTTACATCTCCTCAGGGGTACATGTAATTGTGGGTTATATCTCCTCAGGGGTACATGTAATTGTGGGTTACATCTCCTCAGGGGTACATGTAATTGTGGGTTATATCTCCTCAGGGGTACATGTAATTGTGGGATACATCTCCTCAGGGGTACATGTAATTGTGGGTAACATCTCCTCAGGGGTACATGTAATTGTGGGTAACATCTCCTCAGGGGTACATGTAATTGTGCTTACATCACCTCAGGGGTACATGTAATTGTGGGTTATATCTCCTCAGGGGTACATGTAATTGTGGTTACATCTCCTCAGGGGTACATGTAATTGTGGGTTACATCTCCTCAGGGGTATATGTAATTGTGGGTTATATCTCCTCAGGTGTACATGTTATTGTGGATTACATCTCCTCAGGGGTACATGTAATTGTGGGTTATATCTCCTCAGGGGTACATGTAATTGTGGGTTATATCTCCTCAGGGGTACATGTAATTGTGGGTTATATCTCCTCAGGGGTACATGTAATTGTGGCTTACATCTCCTCAGGGGTTCATGTAATTGTGGGTTATATCTCCTCAGGGGTACATGTAATTGTGGCTTACATCTCCTCAGGGGTACATGTAATTGTGGTTTACATCTCCTCAGGGGTACATGTAATTGTGGCTTACATCTCCTCAGGGGTACATGTAATTGTGGGTTATATCTCCTCAGGGGTACATGTAATTGTGGCTTACATCTCCTCAGGGGTACATGTAATTGTGGGTTATATCTCCTCAGGGGTACATGTAATTGTGGCTTACATCTCCTCAGGGGTACATGTAATTGTGGTTACATCTCAGGGGTACATGTAATTGTGGGTTATATCTCCTCAGGGGTACATGTAATTGTGGCTTACATCTCCTCAGGGGTACATGTAATTGTGGGTTATATCTCCTCAGGGGTACATGTAATTGTGGCTTACATCTCCTCAGGGGTACATGTAATTGTGGGTTATATCTCCTCAGGGGTACATGTAATTGTGGGTTACATCTCCTCAGTGGTACATGTAATTGTGGGTTATATCTCCTCAGGGGTACATGTAATTGTGGTTTACATCTCCTCAGGGGTACATGTAATTGTGGTTACATCTCAGGGGTACATGTAATTGTGGGTTATATCTCCTCAGGGGTACATGTAATTGTGGCTTACATCTCCTCAGGGGTACATGTAATTGTGGGTTATATCTCCTCAGGGGTACATGTAATTGTGGCTTACATCTCCTCAGGGGGTACATGTAATTGTGGTTACATCTCAGGGGTACATGTAATTGTGGGTTATATCTCCTCAGGGGTACATGTTATTGTGGATTACATCTCCTCAGGTGTAAATGTAATTGTGGGTTATATCTCCTCAGGGGTACATGTAATTGTGGTTTACATCTCCTCAGGGGTACATGTAATTGTGGTTACATCTCAGGGGTACATGTAATTGTTGGTTATATCTCCTCAGGGGTACATGTAATTGTGGCTTACATCTCCTCAGGGGTACATGTAATTGTGGGTTATATCTCCTCAGGGGTACATGTAATTGTGGGTTATATCTCCTCAGGGGTACATGTAATTGTGGGTTACATCTCCTTAGGTGTACATGTAGTTGTGGGTTACTTCTCCTCAGGGGTACATGTAATTGTGGTTACATCTCAGGGGTACATGTAATTGTGGGTAACATCTCTTCAGGGGTACATGTAATTGTGGGTTACATCTCCTCAGGGGTACATGTAGTTGTGGGTTACATCTCCTCAGGGGTACATGTAATTGTGGTTACATCTCAGGGGTACATGTAATTGTGGGTAACATCTCCTCAGGGGTACATGTAATTGTGGGTTACATCTCCTCAGGGGTACATGTAATTGTGGGTAACATCTCCTCAGGGGTACATGTAATTGTGGGTTATATCTCCTCAGGGGTACATGTAATTGTGGGTAACATCTCCTCAGCGGTAAATGTAATTGTGGGTTACATCTCCTCAGGGGTACATGTAATTGTGGGTTACATCTCCTCAGGGGTACATGTAATTGTGGGTTACATCTCCTCAGGGGTACATGTAATTGTGGGTTACTTCTCCTCAGGGGAACATGTAATTGTGGTTACATCTCCTCAGGGGTACATGTAATTGTGGTTACATCTCCTCAGGGGTACATGTAATTGTGGGTAACTTATCCTCAGGGGTACATGTAATTGTGGGTTACATCTCCTCAGGGGTAAATGTAATTGTGGGTTATATCTCCTCAGGGGTACATGTAATTGTGGGTTACATCTCCTCACGGGTATATGTAATTGTGGGTTACATCTTCTCAGGGGTACATGTAATTGTGGGTTATATCTCCTCAGGGGTACATGTAATTGTGGGTAACATCTCCTCAAGGGTACATGTAATTGTGGGTTACATCTCCTCACGGGTATATGTAATTGTGGGTTACATCTTCTCAGGGGTACATGTAATTGTGGGTTACATCTCCTCAGGGGTACATGTAATTGTGGGTTAAATTTCCTCAGGGGTACATGTAATTGTGGGTTATATATCCTCAGGGGTACATGTAATTGTGGGTTACATCTTCTCAGGGGTACATGTAATTGTGGGTTATATCTCCTCAGGGGTACATGTAATTGTGGGTTACATCTTCTCAGGGGTACATGTAATTGTGTGTTATATCTCCTCAGGGGTACATGTAATTGTGGGTTACATCTCCTTGGGGGTACATGTAATTGTGGGTTACATCTCCTGAGGTGTACATGTAATTGTGTGTTACTTCTCAGGGGTACATGTAATTGTGGGTAACATCACCTCAGGGGTACATGTAATTGTGGGTAACATCTCCTCAGCGGTAAATGTGATTGTGGGTTACATCTCCTCAGGGGTACATGTAATTGTGCGTTACATCTCCTCAGGTGTACATGTAATTGTGGGTTACTTCTCCTTAGGGGTACATGTAATTGTGGCTAGATCTCCTTAGGGGTACATCTAATTGTGGGTTACTTATCAGGGGTACATGTAATTGTGGGTTACTTCTCCTTAGGGGTACATGTAATTGTGGCTAGATCTCCTCAGGGGTACATGTAATTGTGGCTAGATCTCCTCAGGGGTACATGTAATTGTGGGTTACATCTCCTCAGGGGTACATGTAATTGTGGGTAACTTCTCCTCAGGGGTACATGTAATTGTGGGTTACATCTCCTCAGGGGTACATGTAATTGTGGGTTATATCTCCTCAGGAGTACATGTAATTGTGGGTTACATCTCCTCAGGGGTACATGTAATTGTGGGTTACATCTCCTCAGGGGTACATGTAATTGTGGGTTACTTCTCCTTAGGGGTACATGTAATTGTGGCTAGATCTCCTCAGGGGTACATGTAATTGTGGGTTACTTTTCAGGGGTACATGTAATTGTGGTTACATCTCCTCAGGGGTACATGTAATTGTGGGTAACTTCTCCACAAGGGTACATGTAATTGTGGGTTATATCACCTCAGGGGTACATGTAATTGTGGGTTATATCTCCTCAGGGGTACATGTAATTGTGGGTTACATCTCCTCAGGGGTACATGTAATTGTGGGTTACTTCTCCTTAGGGGTACATGTACTTGTGGCTAGATCTCGTCAGGGGTACATGTAATTGTGGGTTACTTTTCAGGGGTACATGTAATTGTGGTTACATCTCCTCAGGGGTACATGTAATTGTGGGTAACTTCTCCTCAGGGGTACATGTAATTGTGGGTTACATCTCCTCAGGGGTACATGTAATTGTGGGTTATATCTCCTCAGGGGTACATGTAATTGTGGCTTATATCTCCTCAGGGGTACATGTAATTGTGGCTTATATCTCCTCAGGGTTACATGTAATTATGGGTTATATCTCCTCAGGGGTACATGTAATTGTGGGTTATATCTCCTCAGCGGTACATGTAATTATGGGTTATATCTCCTCAGGGGTACATGTAATTGTAGTTACATCTCCTCAGGGGTACATGTAATTGTGGGTTATATCTCCTCAGTGGTACATGTAATTGTGGGTAACATCTCCTCAGGGGTACATATAATTGTGGGTTATATCTCCTCAGCGGTACATGTAATTGTGGTTACATCTCCTCAGGGGTACATGTAATTGTGGGTTACTTCTCCTCAGGGGTACATGTAATTGTGGGTTACTTCTCCTCAGGGGTACATGTAATTGTGGCTAGATCTCCTCAGGGGTACATGTAATTGTGGGTTACTTCTACTCAGGGGTACATGTAATTGTGGGTAACATCTCCTCATGGGTACATGTAATTGTGGATTACTTCTCCTCAGGGATACATGTAATTATTGGTTATATCTCCTCAGGGGTACATGTAATTGTGGGTAACTTCTCCTCAGGGGTACATGTAATTATGGGTTATATCTCCTCAGGGGTACATGTAATTGTGGGTTACATCTCCTCAGGGGTACATATAATTATGGGTTATATCTCCTCAGGGGTACATGTAATTGTGGATTACTTCTCCTCAGGGGTACATATAATTATGGGTTATATCTCCTCAGGGGTACATGTAATTGTGGGTTACTTCTCCTCAGGGGTACATGTAATTGTGGGTAACATCTCCTCAGGGGTACATGTAATTGTGGGTTATATCTCCTCAGGGGTACATGTAATTATGGGTTATATCTCCTCAGGGGTACATGTAATTGTGGGTTACATCTCCTCAGGGGTACATGTAATTGTGGATTACTTCTCCTCAGAGGTACATGTAATTATGGGTTATATCTCCTCAGGGGTTAATGTAATTGTGGGTTATATCTCCTCAGGGGTACATGTAATTGTGGTTACATCTCCTCAGGGGTACATGTAATTGTGGGTAACATCTCCTCAGGGGTACATGTAATTGTGGGTAACATCTCCTCAGGTGTACATGTAATTGTGGGTTACTTCTCCTCAGGGGTACATGTAATTGTGGGTTACTTCTCCTCCCTGCTTTACCTCCTGTCAGTCACAGGTTAGTGTGCATTGCGCATAGATGCCTGCACACCTGGCTTTGCACTTGCACCCTGTCGCTCACAGGCGGGTGTGTGTACATCTGACTCTGCACTTGTATGACTGCAGTCCTCCGTGTGTATAGGTGCGGCTGTGTGACTGCAGTTCCTTCGTGTGTATAGCTTCGACTGTGTGACTGACTGCAGTTCCTCCGTGTGTATAGGTTCGACTGTGTGACTGGCTGCAGTTCCTCTGCGTGTATAGGTGCGGCTGTTTGACTGGCTGCAGTTCCTCCGTGTGTACAGGTGCGGCTGTGTGACTGACTGCATTCCTCAGTGTGTATAGGTGCGGCTGTGTGACTGACTGCAGTTCCTTCGTGTGTATAGGTTCGACTGTGTGACTGGCTGCAGTTCCTCTGCGTGTATAGGTGCGGCTGTGTGACTGACTGCAGTTCCTCCGTGTGTATAGGTGCGGCTGTTTGACTGGCTGCAGTTCCTCCGTGTGTATAGGTGCGGCTGTGTGACTGACTGCAGTTCCTCCGTGTGTA
Organism: Pseudophryne corroboree; assembly: GCF_028390025.1. NCBI lineage: Eukaryota > Metazoa > Chordata > Amphibia > Anura > Myobatrachidae > Pseudophryne > Pseudophryne corroboree. The sequence continues at coordinate 318,290 of NW_026970289.1, read as the reverse complement.
TAGATGCGGCTGTGTGACTGACTGCAGTTCATCCGTGTGTATAGGTGCAGCTGTGTGACTGACTGCAGTTCTTCCATGTGTATAGGTGTCTCTGTGACTGACTGCAGTTCCTATGTGTGTATAGGTTCGGCTGTGTGACTGACCGCAGTTCCTCCGTGTGTATAGGTGCAGCTGTGTGACTGCGGTTCCTCCGTGTGTATAGGTGCGGCTGTGTGACTGACCGCAGTTCCTCCGTGTGTATAGGTGCGGCTGTGTGACTGCGGTTCCTCCGTGTGTATAGGTGCGGCTGTGTGACTGACCGCAGTTCCTCCGTGTGTATAGGTGCGGCTGTGTGACTGACCACAGTTCCTCCGTGTGTATAGGTGCGGCTGTGTGACTGCAGTTCCTCCGTGTGTATAGGTGCGGCTGTGTGACTGCAGTTCCTCCGTGTGTATAGGTGCGGCTGTGTGACTGACTGCAGTTCCTCCGTGTGTAGAGGTGCGGCTGTCTGACTGACTGCAGTTCCTCTGTGTGTATAGGTGCGGCTGTGTGACTGCAGTTCCTCCGTGTGTATAGGTGCGGCTGTGTGACTGCAGTTCCTCTGTGTGTACAGATGTGGTTGTGTGACTGCGGTACCTCCGTGTGTATAGGTGCGGCTGTGTGACTGACCGCAGTTCCTCCGTGTGTATAGGTGCGGCTGTGTGACTGACCGCGGTTCCCCCGTGTGTATAGGTGTCTCTCTGTGACTGACCGCAGTTCCTCCGTGTGTATAGGTGTCTCTGTGTGACTGACCGCAGTTCCTCCGTGTGTATAGGTGCGGCTGTGTGACTGACTGCAGTTCCTCCGTGTGTATAGATGCGGCTGTGTGACTGACTGCAGTTCATCCGTGTGTATAGGTGCAGCTGTGTGACTGACTGCAGTTCTTCCATGTGTATAGGTGTCTCTGTGACTGACTGCAGTTCCTATGTGTGTATAGGTTCGGCTGTGTGACTGACCGCAGTTCCTCCGTGTGTATAGGTGCAGCTGTGTGACTGCGGTTCCTCCGTGTGTATAGGTGCGGCTGTGTGACTGACCGCAGTTCCTCCGTGTGTATAGGTGCGGCTGTGTGACTGCGGTTCCTCCGTGTGTATAGGTGCGGCTGTGTGACTGACCGCAGTTCCTCCGTGTGTATAGGTGCGGCTGTGTGACTGACCACAGTTCCTCCGTGTGTATAGGTGCGGCTGTGTAACTGACCGCAGTTCCTCTGTGTGTATAGGTGCGGCTGTGTGACTGCAGTTCCTCCGTGTGTATATGTGCGGCTGTGTGACTGACCGCGGTTCCTCCGTGTGTATAAGTGTCTCTGTGGGACTGACCGCAGTTACTCCGTGTGTATAGGTGCGGCTGTGTGACTGACCACAGTTCCTCCGTATGTATAGGTGCGGCTGTGTGACTGCAGTTCCTCCGTGTGTATAGGTGCGGCTGTGTGACTGCAGTTCCTCCGTGTGTATAGGTGCGGCTGTGTGACTGACTGCAGTTCCTCCGTGTGTATAGGTGCGGCTGTGTGACTGACTGCAGTTCCTCCGTGTGTATAGGTGCGGCTGTGTGACTGCAGTTCCTCCGTGTGTATAGGTGCGGCTGTGTGACTGCAGTTCCTCCGTGTGTATAGGTGCGGCTGTGTGACTGACTGCAGTTCCTCCGTGTGTATAGGTGTCTCTGTGTGACTGACTGCAGTTTCTCCATGTGTGTATAGGTGCGGCTGTGTGACTGACTGCAGTTCCTCAGTGTGTTTAGGTGCAGCTGTGTGACTGACTGCAGTTTCTCCATGTGTGTATAGGTGCGGCTGTGTGACTGACTGCAGTTCCTCAGTGTGTTTAGGTGCAGCTGTGTGACTGACTGCAGTGCCTCCATGTGTATAGGTGTCTCTGTGTGACTGACCGCAGTTCCTCCGTGTGTATAGGTGCGGCTGTGTGACTGACCGCGGTTCCTCCGTGTGTATAGGTGTCTCTGTGTGACTGACCGCAGTTCCTCCGTGTGTATAGGTGTCTCTGTGTGACTGACCGCAGTTCCTCCGTGTGTATAGGTGCGGCTGTGTGACTGACCGCGGTTCCTCCGTGTGTATAGGTGTCTCTGTGTGACTGACCGCAGTTCCTCCGTGTGTATAGGTGCGGCTGTGTGACTGACCGCAGTTCCTCTGTGTGTATAGGTGCGGCTGTGTGACTGCAGTTCCTCCGTGTGTATAGGTGCAGCTGTGTGACTGACTGCAGTACCTCCGTGTGTGTATAGGTGTGGCTGTGTGACTGACCGCAGTTCCTCCGTGTGTATAGGTGCGGCTGTGTGACTGACCGCAGTTCCTCTGTGTGTATAGGTGCAGCTCTGTGACTGACTGCAGTTCCTCTGTGTGTATAGGTGCGGCTGTGTGACTGACCGCAGTTCCTCTGTGTGTATAGGTGCGGCTGTGTGACTGCAGTTCCTCCGTGTGTATAGGTGCGGCTGTGTGACTGACTGCAGTTCCTCCGTGTGTGTAGGTGCGGCTGTGTGACTGACTGCAGTTCCTCCGTGTGTATAGGTGCGGCTGTGTGACTGACCACAGTTCCTCCGTGTGTATAGGTGCGGCTGTGTGACTGCAGTTCCTCCGTGTGTATAGGTGCGGCTGTGTGACTGCAGTTCCTCCGTGTGTATAGGTGCGGCTGTGTGACTGACCGCAGTTCCTCTGTGTGTATAGGTGCGGCTGTGTGACTGCAGTTCCTCCGTGTGTATAGGTGCGGCTGTGTGACTGACCGCAGTTCCTCCGTGTGTATAGGTGCAGCTGTGTGACTGACTGCAGTACCTCCGTGTGTGTATAGGTGTGGCTGTGTGACTGACCGCAGTTCCTCCGTGTGTATAGGTGCGGCTGTGTGACTGACCGCAGTTCCTCTGTGTGTATAGGTGCAGCTCTGTGACTGACTGCAGTTCCTCTGTGTGTATAGGTGCGGCTGTGTGACTGACCGCAGTTCCTCTGTGTGTATAGGTGCGGCTGTGTGACTGCAGTTCCTCCGTGTGTATAGGTGCGGCTGTGTGACTGACTGCAGTTCCTCCGTGTGTGTAGGTGCGGCTGTGTGACTGACTGCAGTTCCTCCGTGTGTATAGGTGCGGCTGTGTGACTGACCACAGTTCCTCCGTGTGTATAGGTGCGGCTGTGTGACTGCAGTTCCTCCGTGTGTATAGGTGCGGCTGTGTGACTGCAGTTCCTCCGTGTGTATAGGTGCGGCTGTGTGACTGACCGCAGTTCCTCTGTGTGTATAGGTGCGGCTGTGTGACTGCAGTTCCTCCGTGTGTATAGGTGCGGCTGTGTGACTGCAGTTCCTCCGTGTGTATAGGTGCGGCTGTGTGACTGACCACAGTTCCTCCGTGTGTATAGGTGCGGCTGTGTGACTGCAGTTCCTCCATGTGTATAGGTGCGGCTGTGTGACTGCAGTTCCTCCGTGTGTATAGGTGCGGCTGTGTGACTGCAGTTCCTCCGTGTGTATAGGTGCGGCTGTGTGACTGACCGCAGTTCCTCTGTGTGTATAGGTGCGGCTGTGTGACTGCAGTTCCTCCGTGTGTATAGGTGCGGCTGTGTGACTGACCGCAGTTCCTCCGTGTGTATAGGTGCAGCTGTGTGACTGACCGCAGTTCCTCCATGTGTATAGGTGCGGCTGTGTGACTGCTGTAATGGAGCAGGACTTTGTGCTGGTGAAGAGGAAGGATGTCGAGCGTCTGACCACAGAAGTCATGCAGATGAGAGAATTCCTGCCGCAGATCCTGAACCAGGAGTTGCTGGAAAACGTGCAGAGACTGGAGGCCGCTGAGATCGGTGAGTCGGCACCTATAGAATCTTTATGCCCATTGCGTGCTGGCTTATCATGTGCACAATACGTATTATAGCGCTGGAGGAGAGATTTAGACGGTGCTTTGGACTGAATAGCTAATGACGTACATGATTCTGTCCATCCAGATAATTACTTTGTATACATTTTATAGATATTACTTCTTCGGGTTCCATAGGAGATAATGGGGTGTAGGTGGAGGTAAACAGTTAAGCTTTTAGGTATCCCAGAATGCTCCGGTCCTCCCCCCCCTATACCCCGCCTTCATGCTCAGTTTTGTTTGGTGCCAGCAGAAGCCGGATCTCCGTTTAAGCAGTGTGTCTACTCAGAAGCAAGCGTTTATTTTATGGTTTATTTTTACTGTAACAGGTCTGAGTAGCAGCGCTGTCCTCTGCTGCTCCGTAACCCCCGGGGAGCGGAGGCTAGCACTGGTCACTACGGGCACCCCAGGAGCCGGCACTGGGGGCAGATAAGGCAGGAACCCGTGTCTTCTTATGAGTCCAGCCTCCGGTCATGGGAGACAGAATGCTGGTGTGAACACTGGTGCGCCAGGACGCCACTAGACCACCAGGGCCTTATACCGGCCCTCTGCCTGTGGCCCCTCCCCCAGCTCAGGGCGCCATTCCATGCGGTCTTCCTGTCGCTGAGCTGCTCCTCCTCCCCCGCAGAGACCTCAGGCAGCCATTTTCATGCAGCTACAGGACTCTGGGAACGCCAGGTCCAGTCTCCCTGTATACTGCACCTCCCCAAAGAGCCAGGTTATACAGCGCTATAATATCCTACCAGCCGCTGCCGCTGTGTAATATCCTACCAGCCGCTGCCGCTGTGTAATATCCTATCAGCCGCTGTCGCTGTGTAATATCCTACCAGCCGCTGCCGCTGTGTAATATCCTACCAACCGCTGCCGCTGTGTAATATCCTACCAGCCGCTGCCGCTGTGTAATATCCTACCAGCCGCTGCCGCTGTGTAATATCCTACCAGCCACTGCCGCTGTGTAATATCCTACCAGCCACTGCTGCTGTGTAATATCCTATCTGCCACTGCCGCTGTGTAATATCCTACCAGCCAATGCTGCTGTGTAATATCCTACCTGCTGCTGTGTAATATCCTACCAGCCGCTGTGTAATATCCTACCAGCCGCTGTGTAATATCCTACCAGCCACTGTGTAATATCCTACCAGCCGCTTCTGCTGTGTAATATCCTACCAGCCACTGCCGCTGTGTAATATCCTACCAGCCACTGCCGCTGTGTAATATCCTACCAGCCACTGCCGCTGTGTAATATCCTACCAGCCACTGCCGCTGTGTAATATCCTACCAGCAGCTACCGCTGTGTAATATCCTACCAGCCACTGCCGCTGTGTAATATCCTACCAGCCGCTGCCGCTGTGTAATATCCTACCAGCCACTGCCGCTGTGTAATATCCTACCAGCCACTGCTGCTGTGTAATATCCTACCTGCCACTGCCGCTGTGTAATATCCTACCAGCCAATGCTGCTGTGTAATATCCTACCTGCTGCTGTGTAATATCCTACCAGCCGCTGTGTAATATCCTACCAGCCGCTGTGTAATATCCTACCAGCCACTGTGTAATATTCTACCAGCCACTGCTGCTGTGTAATATCCTACCAGCCACTGCCGCTGTGTAATATCCTACCAGCAGCTACCGCTGTGTAATATCCTACCAGCCGCTGTGTAATATTCTACCAGCCGCTTCTGCTGTGTAATATTCTACCAGCCACTGCCGCTGTGTAATATCCTACCAGCCACTGCCGCTGTGTAATATCCTACCAGCAGCTACCGCTGTGTAATATCCTACCAGCCACTGCTGCTGTGTAATATCCTACCAGCCACTGCTGCTGTGTAATATCCTACCTGCCACTGCCGCTGTGTAATATCCTACCAGCCAATGCTGCTGTGTAATATCCTACCTGCTGCTGTGTAATATCCTACCAGCCGCTGTGTAATATCCTACCAGCCGCTGTGTAATATTCTACCAGCCACTGCTGCTGTGTAATATCCTACCAGCCAATGCTGCTGTGTAATATCCTACCAGCCGCTGTGTAATATTCTACCAGCCACTGCTGCTGTGTAATATCCTACCAGCCAATGCTGCTGTGTAATATCCTACCAGCCGCTGTGTAATATCCTACCAGCCGCTGTGTAATATTCTACCAGCCACTGCTGCTGTGTAATATCCTACCAGCCACTGCCGCTGTGTAATATCCTACCAGCCGCTGTGTAATATCCTACCAGCCGCTGTGTAATATCCTACCAGCCGCTGTGTAATATTCTACCAGCCACTGCTGCTGTGTAATATCCTACCAGCCAATGCTGCTGTGTAATATCCTATCTGCCACTGCCGCTGTGTAATATCCTACCAGCCAATGCTGCTGTGTAATATCCTACCTGCTGCTGTGTAATATCCTACCAGCCGCTGTGTAATATCCTACCAGCCGCTGTGTAATATTCTACCAGCCACTGCTGCTGTGTAGCTGATTTAGGGCCTTATTTAGTGTGGATCGCAGAATTTGCGAATCACAATCTGGCTGATTATCGAATGACTGCGCAGCATTCGCATTTTCCACGCGCAAGGGGAAATAGCGACAGAAATTGCGTACAGGTCGTTTCACTGACAGGAAGCCGGCGTTTCTGGGCAGAAACCTGACGTTTTCTGGGGGTGTCTGGAAAAAACTCAGGCGTACCCAGGCGTATTTAAGGAGGGCCTCTGACGCCAGCGATGACCCCTTCCAGACTCTTGCATCACTAAAATTGTGGACGACCTGGCGCAGATGGAAGAAATCTTCCATGTTCCGGTAATTGCGTATGGTTTTGCGATCAGAACACACAACGTGATGCATTCGCAATTTCTGCAGTGGGCGTTTTCTCTCTATTTCTGGGCGGTGAACTATTTGGGCGCAGAAATTGCAATCTTAGTGAATGAGCTCCTTAGCGCCCATTTCAGTGCATTTTACATGGTATTCTGCGTTGTCTGTAACTTGTGCTAGAGCTGCCGTCTGTTCGTGTTACCTTATCACTGTCACCCATGGTTGCCTACCCTCCCGCACCTTGCTCCCGCTTCAGCCATTGTTCTCCTGATGTCCTGCTCTGTAGGTCACATCTCCCAGATTCTGCCAGGGGTGACATCAAGGAGTTTCTTTTCAAGAACAGTGATTTGCTGTAGCTGCTCATGAGTCACTGCTGACGACTCTCAGTACCCCCCCTTGTGTAACCCCTGACAGGAGAGAGGCAGCAGCACATGATCACACACAGGGTCGTATCTGCGCTGCTGCTGCTGCTAGCGAGCTGATAGGGTAAGAATTGTTGTTAGTAATCTTTCTTTAGTTGATGAAGAATTCAGGTTACATTTGGATTTTATTGCGGGCATCACATTTATCATGTACTAGGTGATTCATCGCGCCCTACGGGCGCTCTTCACACCATCGTAAGGGGCTATGGGGTGTAATACTCCATATAATAAAAATATTGCACGCCACAAGGGTTTGCAAGGGTTAAGGGGGCCTTAACCCTTGCAAACCCTTGTGTCGTGCAATATTTTTATTATATGGAGTATTACATCCAATCATAATTGTGTGAGTGGTTAAATATTGCATGGACAAAGGGCGTGTGATGGTTACGGGGTCGAAGCCCCTTGCAACGGCATGAACAGCGCACGCAGGGCCTGGTGAATCACCTAGTAGGTGCTGTGGTTGGGGGAGTGGCGGGTGCGGGGAAGATGCGGATGGGACCCTAGGGTGCCGCGCGAGGGGCGGTTGCCGTGGTGATGCAGGTGGGGGAGGGTCTGGTGCGTGGGTGCCACGGGTGGTGGTCCGGAGCCACTGCGGGTGGGGGAGGAGCAGTTGCGGGGTGCACCGGGTGGGGGAGGGGTGGATGCGGTGGTGCGGCGGGAGGGGCGTGTGCGGGGTTGCTGCAGGTGGGGGAGGGGGCCCGGAGCTACCGCGGGTGCTGGAGGGGGTGTGTGGGGGTGCCACGGATGGGGCCAGAGGTACTGTGAGTGGGGGAGGGGTGAGTAATGCTTATGCTGCTTCTTCTCCTCTTGTCAGCAGCTAAGCTGCTGTCCTCCCTTTGGCAGTGGCTCTCCCAGAGACTCGCACAGCAGCCAGTCACTATTGTTAGCGCCGGTGTCCCAACGCGCCGCATTACAGGGAATTAGATGCACTCAATAAACTACAGCTCCCAGCAGCCCTAAGGGTCGGATTGCTTCGGCGCTAAGGGCTGCTGGGAGCTGTAGTTTATGTAGTGCATCTACTTCCCTGTAATGCGGCGCGTTGGGACACTGGTGCTAACAATAGAGACTGGCTGGCAGAACTGAGTGACTGGCTGAATCAATGTAAAAGGTGAGAGTGCTGTGCAGTGTCAGTGACACTGCACACAGGGCCGGCGCTAGCCGCTCAGTAAAGGGATGCAGTGCAGGGAGGACCCAGGAAGGAGAGGCGTTCTCCCTGCTCTGCATCCCTGTGCTGAGCTGCTGCTGCTATCCCTGCTGCTGCTGTCGGCTGCTGTCACACATGCAGCGGCGCCGGAAGCACAAAGCCTCCTCTCTCCCCCTCCCCTCCCCTGTGTGACATTCAGTGGGCGGGAGGGAGCCAAAGGGGGCGGAGCTAGATGGGAGTAAGGGGCGAAGCTACACGGGACCATGCTGCAGCAGGAGGATGAGCTGCTACAGCTTCGGCCAGCCAGACTTCATTAGATAAGTGTCTGGGAAGAGAGTGAGTGTGTGTGTGTGTGTGTGTGTGTGTGTATACTGTATATATGTGTGACTGTGTATGTGTGTAATGTATGTACAGTATGTATGTGTGTGTGTTTGTATATATATGTGTCTGTTGTGTGTGTGTGTGTGTATGTGTGAGTGCTGCATAATGTGTGTAAGCGTCACTGGTACAGAGGGTGTTATATGTGTAAGCGGTACTGGTAGAGGGGGCATTACGTGTGTAAGCGTCACTGGTACAGGGGGCGTTACGTGTGTAAGCGTCACTGGTACAGGGGGCTGTTACATGTGTAAGCGTCACTGGTACAGAGGGCGTTACGTGTGTAAGCGTCACTGGTACAGAGGGGCGTTACGTGTGTAAGCGTCACTGGTACAGGGGGCGTTACGTGTGTAAGCGTCACTGGTACAGGGGGGTGTTACATGTGTAAGCGTCACTGGTACAGAGGGCGTTACGTGTGTAAGCGTCACTGGTACAGAGGGGCGTTACGTGTGTAAGCGTCACTGGTACAGGGGGCGTTACGTGTGTAAGCGTCACTGGTACAGGGGGGTGTTACATGTGTAAGCGTCACTGGTACAGAGGGCGTTACGTGTGTAAGCGTCACTGGTACAGAGGGGCGTTACGTGTGTAAGCGGCACTGGTAGAGGGGGCGTTACGTGTCTAAGCGGCACTGGTAGAGGGGGCGTTACGTGTGTAAGCGGCACTGGTACAGGGGGTGTTACGTGTGTAAGCCTCACTGGTACAGGGGGCGTTACATGTGTAAGTGTCTCTACTACAGGGGTCATTATGTGCGCTGTGCGTTTGTAAAGTATGTGAGGGTGCAAATTTATAGTTTGCAGGGGGCCGGCGAACACTCTAGCAACGGCCCTGACTACACACCCACTGCAGTGCACAGCACTGTCACCTTTTACATTGAATCAGCGTCCAGACATTACCCTCCGCGATATCACCCACTCTATCCGTTACATTAGCCATATCGGGGCTTCCAGGCCGGCAGGGCAGGTGCTGTGTTGCGGAGTCAGGTCCTCTGGGGATCTGGGCGTGGCTGTGGCGGGGAGGCACTTCTGTGACATCACGCGCAGAGGAGGCTCCGGGGCTCAGAGAGTATGCGGCGCAGGGAGGGCTATGAAAGTCTTCCGCTGCGCCGCTTTCATACACATCTATGCCGGTGGCCGCAGCAGCTTTTGTTCCACCTGCGGCGCGGCTAGGGAGTGGGGATTGTTGATGCCGGAGGGGGCAGGCGGACTGGCAGCAAGACATTGGTGGTCATTCCGAGTTGATCGCTCGCTAGCAGTTTTTAGCAGCAGTGCAAACGCTATGCCGTCGGCCACTGGGAGTGTATTTTAGCTTAGCAGAAGTGAGAACGAAGGGATCGCAGAGCGGGTACAAAAAAAATGTTGTGCAGTTTCAGAGCAGCTTCAGACCTACTCGGCACTTGTGATCACTTCAGACCATTCAGTTCATAAACACGCCCTGCGTTCGGGCAGCCACGCCTGCGTTTTTCCGAACACTCCCTGAAAATGGTCAGTTGACACCCAGAAAGTAGAAACGCCCTCTTCCTGTCAATCACTGTGCGGCTGCCTATGCGACTGAAAAACATCATCGCTAGACCCTGTGTAAAACGACATAATTCGTAGTAATAGTACGCCGCACATGCGCAGAAGTGCCGAGTTTTTGCCTGATCGCTGCACAGCGAACGAATGCAGCTAGCGATCAACTCGGAATGACCCCCATAGGACGCTGCAGTAAAAGGATGTTTTCCCCCCTATGTACAGCGCAGAGACTTGCTGCAGATGCAGTGGCATACCCTCCAGCTGCACCTTTTTGGCAGGTACAGTCCCTTTTTTTTATGGTCTGTACCGTTTTTTGACTCTCCAAGCTTCCATTGAAAGTATAGGAAAAGGGGCGTGGCCACGGCGTTGTACCCGTGACCACGCCCCCTTTTCGAATGTGTATCAATGTTTATGTGTAAAGTGTTGGAGGGTGTGGTGCTGCAGATGCAGGGGGACTATTTTGGGGTGTGGACCTGGAGCTGCAGCTCCATCAGCCCCATTGCTAATCCTGCTCTGTGAAAACACAGCAGCCAAAGGGCAGAGCCTCCTATTGCATGTAACCTGTGTGGGAGGGCGTTTCTCACCCAATCAGCTGTGGACTGGGTGTGATAGACCTGCTGCTAACCCAATGAGAGCTCCTAGCCACGCCCAGCGTTAGAGGGCCAGGCACAGAATCACAGGGCTATTATATAGGAGATTATATAGGAGATACTGTGCTGAGTGAGAAGAAAAGAAATATCACAGCGAATACATACTGCAAACAAGAATCCCCGTATTGCAGACAGCAATGTTAGTACAGGTTGAGTGTCCCATATCCAAATATTCTGAAATACAGACTTTTTTGAGTGAGAGTGAGATAGTGAAACCTTTGTTTTCTGATGGCTCAATGTACACAAACTTTGTTTAATACACAAAGTTATTAAAAATATTGGCTAGAATGACCTTCAGGCTGTGTGTATAATGTGTATATGTAACATAAATGCATTCTGTGCTTAGATTTAGGTCCCATCACCATGATATCTCATTATGGTATGCAATTATTCCAAAATACGGAAAAATCCCATATCCAAAATACCTCTGGTCCCAAGCATTTTGGATAAGGGAGACTCAATCTGTATCAATACTTCCAAAACTTCCCAGAATATATTGTTACTAATGTTGTATTGAAATATCTCGGAACAACAAGCATTTAATCATAGACACGCCCATTTGTGGAACTAGACACACCCTCTGGGCAGAGTATGACACGTCCCCTCGTGGCGCACCACACTTTGCGCAGCACATCCTACTGTAATCTCCCTGATTCTAGTTTTCAAAAGTAGGCAAGTATGCATATATCTATCCCTTCTGTTTCATCCCTTTCACCCTGGGACCAGGGCCAAAATTTACTAATATTCGTTTATTAGCCGTTTTTAAGGGTGTTTGAACTCGAATGGTATGGTGCATTTTACTGCAACTTTTTGAATCCTGATACGGTCATTCACTAAGCTGCCGAGTTTTCCACATTCATTTTTTCCGATGTCGATGTGATTCGTAATGTCAGGCAGTGTTTTACGGGAGTGATGAGTAAAACACTGCCTGACAAAACACAAGGAATCCCGGCCGGATCTGTGAGATCCGTGCAGGGCTTCATTGTGTACCTTAAGAAGGTGTTTAAAGTGTTAAAAATTCAGAAAAAAATTGCGTGGGGTCCCCCCTCCTAAGCATAACCAGCCTCGGGCTCTTTGAGACGGTCCTGGTTGAAAAAATATGGGGGAAAAATTGACAGGGGTTCCCCCATATTTGATCAACCAGCATCGGGCTCTGCGCCTGGTCCTGGTGCAAAAAATACGGGGGACAAAAAGCGTAGGGGGCCCCCGTATTTTTGGAACCAGCACCGGGCTCCACTAGTCAGAGAGATAATGCCACAGCCGGGGGACACTTTTATATAGGTCCCTGCGGCCCTGGCATTAAATCACTAACTAGTCACCCCTGCTGGGGTACCCTGGAGGAGTGGGGACCCCTTAAATCAAGGGGTCCCCCCCCCTCCAGCCACCCAAGGGCCAGGGGTGAAGCCCAAGGCTGTCCCCCCCATCCATGGGCTGCGGATGGGGGGTTGATAGCCAAGTGTAAAATAAAAGAATATTGTTTTTTGCACAAGAACTACAAGTCCCTGCAAGCCTCCCCCGCAAGCTGGTACTTGGAGAACCACAAGTACCAGCATGCGGTGGAAAAACGGGCCCGCTGGTACCTGTAGTACTACTAAAAAAAATACTCAAATAAAAACAGAACTCACACACCTTGAAAGTACAACTTTATTACATACATGCACACCTCCATACATACATACATACTTACCTATGTTCACACGAGGGTCGGTCCACTTCTCCAAGTAGAATCCATGGGTTACCTGAAATTAAAATTATACTCACAAAAATCCAGTGTAGATCGGTCCTCTTCTGAGCTTGTAATCCACGTACTTGGCAAAAAAACAAACCGTAAACCCGACCACGCACTGAAAGGGGTCCCATGTTTACACATGGGACCCCTTTCCCCGACTGCCAGGACCCCCCCTGACTCCTGTCAAAGAGGGTCCCTTCAGCCAATCAGTGAGCGCCACGTCGTGGCACCCTCCTGATTGGCTGTGTGCTCCTGTAGTGTCAGTGAGGCTGCACACGGCAGAGATACAATGTAGCACCTATGCGCTCCATTGTATCCAATGGTGGGAACTTTGCGGTCAGCGGTGAGGTTACTTTCGGTCAACCGCTGACCGCAAAGTTCCCACCATTGGATACAATGGAGCGCATAGGCGCAACATTGTATCTCTGCCGTGCGCAGCCTGACTGACAGCTCAGGAGCACACAGCCAATCAGGAGGGTGCCACGACGTGGCGCTCCCTGATTGGCTGAAGGGACCCTCTTTGACAGGAGTCAGGGGGGGTCCTGGCAGTCTGGGAAAGGGGTCCCATGTGTAAACATGGGACCCCTTTCAGTGCGTGGTTCGGATTTTTCAGTTTGTTTTTTTGCCAAGTACCTGGATTACAAGCTCAGAAGAGGACCAATCTACACAGGATTGTGTGAGTATAATTTTATTCACAGGTACACCATGGATTCTACTGGAGAAGAGGACCGAGCCTCGTGTGAACATAAGGTAAGTATGTGTATATGGAGGTGTGGATGTATGTATTAAAGTTATACTTTCAAGGTGTGTGAGTTCTGTTTTTATTTGGGTATTTTTTTTGTAGTAGTACTACAGGTACCAGCGGGCCCGTTTTTCCACCACATGCTGGTACTTGTGGTTCTCCAAGTACCAGCTTGCGGGGGAGGCTTGCTGGGACTTGTAGTACTGCTACAAAAAACAATATTCTATTTTTTTCACAAGGCTATCAGGCCCCCATCCACAGCCCTTGGATGGGGGGGACAGCCCCGGGCTTCACCCCTGGCCCTTGGGTGGCTGGAGGGGGGGACCCCTTGATTTAAGGGGTTCCCACTCCTCCAGGGTACCCCGGCCAGGGGTGACTAGTTAGTGATTTAATGCCAGGGCCGCAGGGACCTATATAAAAGTGACCCCCGGCTGTGGCATTATCTGTCCAGCTAGTGGAGCCCGGTGCTGGTTCCAAAAATACGGGGGACCCCTACGCTTTTTGTCCCCCGTATTTTTTGCACCAGGACCAGGCGCAGAGCCCGGTGCTGGTTGTTAAAATATGGGGGGAACCCCTGTCAATTGTTTCCCCATATTTATGCAACCAGGACCGGCTCAAAGAGCCCGAGGCTGGTTGTGCTTAGGAGGGGGGACCACACGCAAATTTTTTTCCAGTTTTTACACTAAACAGACCCTTTCCCATAGATAACCATGCACAGATCTCACTGATCCGTGCATAGTTATCCAAATTCGACTGGAAAAAGCAGGTCTATTTTTTTGCTGCTTTTTTTAACGATTCGCAAAAAAATACACCCGCACTTGAGTACTCAGAGACTAACACCCAAATACGAATGAATAGTGAATACCGTGTTGTAGGAAATAACAGCCGCGTTTGACCGATGGTCTATTCATTCGTATTTCTGAACTTTGTCATTCAAACCATTACGAATAGTCCAAACACTGCCGAGATTGGTGTTTAGTGAATTCCCGGATTGGGACTTAGAAAAAAAAACACAAATCGGACAAACTCGATTTTTTAGTAAATTTTGGCCCAGGTGTTTAAGGGTTGCTGCAATCTCCACGGCTCTCTGAGTTGCTGAAGTTAGTCACAGCACTATTTGGTTGCACACTCCCTGTTGCCATATTATGTGCAGTATTCCCTTGCAGCTATGTCTGGAAAAGGCAAGGGTCATACAGAGGCTGAGGCACCTCTGTTACTCTCATGTAGGTCCTGTTCTGCTGCTGTATCTCCTCAGGACATTGTATCTACTGCTTGTTATGCATCTCTCCATCCAGCACCACCAGCCCCTGTGCAAGGACCTCCCTGGGCTTCTTTCTCACAATTACTGGGTCATATAGCTGACCGCCTGGCAACCCCTGTAAATACACCCTCTATGGGTTTTCCTCAGCAGGGTCATCCTCTCATACCGATGCCTCAGGCTATGCCTATCCCAGCCCCATCTCCCTCCTGGGTGTATGTGCTTTCTACCTCTGTACATAGCCTGGCACAGACCTCCACGGCTTCCAACAGCTGTTAGAGGGCGACGGGCCCACTATGCGTCCTGTCCCTTCTTCTCAGTCTACACATACTGACTCAGCTTCTAGTGAGGAAGAGGACGCTGATGTCTCCGGGGGGACGAGTCTGCTCCCAAATCTAAACATTCTCAGCTATTTATGCACCAATAGCTAGTCAAAGAAAAATGTCCTCAGTCTGAACACCTTATGGAACTCACATATGCAGCCTGGAATAACCCTGGTAAAATGTTTCTGCTTCCCTTTTTACCCTGTTCCAGCGTCTGACTGTACTAAATGGGAGACTTTCTCCGCCAGTGGATTCCCACATAGCCTGTTGGTTACATTTTCCACTCTCCATATACCATCAGCTTCTTCCCTAAACATAATACTGTCACAGTTTTGTGCACAAGGTCACCTGGGTCAGGTGATGACCGACGTCCAGGGTCTGAGGCTTTTAGCTGTCGCGGAGGCTACATATAGCGCTTTCGCATGGGATGTGGGTAGCAGTGAGAACTGCCTTTGGTATGAATTCAATGTTATGAATCAGTGGTAATGTACCGGACTGCCTAACGGCTGAAGAAAGCTGGACTGGGCTGGCTACCGGATGAAGAGACGTTGGTGGACTGGACTGGCAACCGGCTGAAGAAAGCTGGACTGGGCTGGCTACCGGATGAAGAGACGCTGCTGGACTGGACTGGCTACCGGCTGAAGAAAGCTGGACCGGGCTGGCTACCGGCTGAAGAAAGCTGGACTGGGCTGGCTACCGGATGAAGAGACGCTGCTGGACTGGACTGGCTACCGGCTGAAGAAAGCTGGACCGGGCTGGCTACCGGCTGAAGAAAGCTGGACTGGGCTGGCTATCGGATGAAGAGACGTTGGTGGACCGGACTGGCTACTGGCTGAAGAAAGCTGGACTGGGCTTGCTACCGGATGAAGAGACGCTGCTGGACTGGACTGGCTACCGGCTGAAGAAAGCTGGACCGGGCTGGCTACCGGCTGAAGATATGCTGGGCCTGATAGTGCTATGCAGTAAAAGCAAAGCAAGTCCAATTGTCACAATAACTATATAACTAGTTGCACCGGCCCCTTCCTGTTCCTGGAGCCCTGCTTTATACCCTTAGGTAGTCTGCCATTGGTGGAAGGAGTCAGCTGAGAGTACCCAGCACTCCTACTGGTGAATAGTCTGATCAGCTGACCAGGAAACATGGCTGCTGGAACTTCTTGAGAACACAATGAACAGAGATACCAGGAGGTGTACACCACATTCTGCTTATTACTCACACAAGGGAAACCTACACATGTGGCTTAATCAGGAGAGAGTAACACAGACACATGCTGCAGCTTGGAAACTGAAGTCTACATGGAGCTTGCAAGTCTGAGTGAAATCCTGAAATATATGCACAACAGAAGGTAAGGTACAAGGAGTACAAATAGAAGGATTGAAGCTTGTCTCAAATCTGTCTATTCCCTTACAGGTGCTGTGACTAGACCTACTGTAGCGGCTGCCTGGGTGGCCAAGACCAATGAACACTGGGCAGATGCTTTGGAGGAAGGCCTCTCCTCAGATGCTTCAAGAGAGACTCTGTCTCACATCGCTCATATCAGGGAGGCAGCCTTGTACCAGGGGGAAGCGGTTTTGGATGCCGTCTTCTGGCTTCCAAGGCATCTGCTACGTCCATGGTCGCCTGCCACATCCTCTGGCTCTGCTCGTGGAAAGCAGACATGGATTCCAGAAGAATTTCTACCTTTCACAGGGGATATCCTGCTTGGGGCAGAATTGGACAAAATTGTGGCTACACTGGCAGCCGCCAAGACGTCTTTCCTACCCTGAGCTCCAAGGGCTCACACCTTCACCATTCACTCCTTTCGCCCACAAGTTAAAGCTAAAGGTCAGTCCTTTCCCAGACAAACGTCTTCATAGAAAACTACCAAACCCAAGCCTATACAGGCCTGGGCTACAAGACGTCCACATACCAAGACTGACGACAAGCCCTCAGCCTGACAGGACGAGCCTCCCCCTGGGGGATCCCAGTTTGGGAGGCTGACTTCTTCATTTCGCACATGTATGGCGCCTGACCACTACAGATGCCTGGGTGCAAGAAGTGGTCTCCCATGGGTACACCATCTTTCAGGAGGCGGCCCCATTAACAGTTCTCCTGCACAGACCCTCTTCAGATCTCAGCAAGACTACAGCCCTCCAGGAAGTTTTTCAATCCTTTCTTCAGTCAGGATTGATTCTACCGTGTTTATTGTTCAGAAACCCAACGGGTCTCATCGACCTATCCTCAATCTCAAATCTCTCAACAGGTTTGTCAGAGTACCCAGGTTTTTGTATGAAAACCCTCCATTCTGTTGTCCTGGCTATGGAGTCTGGGGACTTTATGGTGTCCCTGGACATTCAGGATGCCTATCTGCATGTCCCTATAGCACCCTCTCATCAACGATTCCTGCAGTTCGCTATACTTCAACAACATTACTAGTTTTGGGGCCTGCCCTTTGAACTGTCTACTGCACCCAGGATCTTTACCAAAATTATGGCGGTTATGGCAATACAGCTACATTGTCAGGGGGTCAGACTACTCCCTTACCTAGATGGCCTGCTCCTTCTGGCACATTCCCCAGAGGTCCTGCAATGCCATCTCCAACTGACTTTTGCCTTCCTACAGCAGCATGGTTGGCTCATCAACTGAAAAAGTCATCCCTTACGCCTTCACAACAAATGCTACATCTGGGAGTTCTTCTCGGGTCCTGAGACTATTCCTGCCTGCAGACAAGATTTCAGCACTGCAGCACCGCATCCACAGGTTGCTGCATAGTCGACGGGTGTCCATCCACTTGACCATGCAAGTCCTGGGCTACACCTTCAACATGGTGTACGCCCAGTTCCATTCCAGACCCCTGCAACATCTGATTCTGTCCAGGTGGAATGGGCAACCTCATCTGATCTTCAGAGTCTAACCGTAGACGCCCCCTTTCCGCTTTCTCTACGACCAGACCTGCTATCTCAGGGTCCCTGTCTCCACCCGGACCTAGCCCGTCTGTCTTTGATGGTGTGGCTCTTGAGTCGCTCTGTGGTTTGGACCATGCTTAGCGCACGAAAGGCGGCCTCAGCCCGTCTCTATTAGTATCGGGTGTGGCATACCTACTTCCAGTGGTGTGCTGCCCGACGCTACGACCCTCTAGTGTTTAAGGTTTCCTGGATCCTTGCCTTTCTTCAAGCTGGATTGTATCTCAGACTCTGCCTGACCTCTCTGAAAGTGCACATAACTGCTCTGTCTGTCTGGTTCCAGCGCAGGATTGCTCCACTGCCGGATGTTCGCACCTATCTCCAAGGTGTGCTCCGTGTTCAGCCTTCCTATGTCTCTCCCGTGGCTCCTAGGGATTTGTCAGTGGTTCTCAACGTACTTCAAGAGCTTCCGTTTGAACCCCTGGAATCAGTGGATCTCAAGTGTCTGACGGCGAAGATTCTATTCCTTCTGGCTATTGCATCTGCCCGGTGGGTGTCGGATTTGGGCGCGCTCTCTTGTCGCTCTCCCTTTCCGATATTTCATTGGGACAGGGCAGTCCTTCGTACCCGGCCTGGGTCCTTCCTAAGGTAGTGTCCAGTTTCCACCTTCATGAAGAAATCATGGTACCAGCCTTCCTCTCACTGGATTTTTCGACAGGGGAGACCTCCCTTGATATGGTCCGTGCTCTCCGGATCTACGTGGATCGTACCAGTTCCATCAGGAAATTGGAATCCCTCTTTGTCCTCTGCGGATTTCACAAGAAGGACTGGCCAGTGGACAAACAGACTCTGGTCATGTGGATTTGCATAACTTTCTCACAGGCTTACACACAGGCTGACCTTCTTGTGCCGGCTACAGTCTCTGCTCATTCTACTTGCTCTACGGGTCCTTCGTGGGCAGCACGCTGCGGTCTGTCTGCCGAGCAGTTGGTCAAGGCGGCCACATGGTCTTCTGCTCACACCTTTCTCAGGTTCTATGCCTTTGATACATTTGCTTCCCAGGATGCTTCCTTTGGACGCCGGATTCTCATATCTGCTCAGGAGCGTCCCCTCCCTTGACCAACTGCTTTGGGACATCCCCATTGTCACCCTACGGAGCCCTATGGAACCCGAAGAAGTAAAAGAGAGTTATGGTAGACTTACCTCAGTTAACTGTCTTTCTTCGAGGTCCATGCGGTTCACGGGGCGCCCACCCTGACGCACCTGGCTTCTATGGGTTTCTTGATCACTGGTTCCCTCCACTTTTCTGTGTTCTTGTGTGAACCAGTCTTCCTTCACTCCTATCCTGCTCCTGCCAGACCAGTGCATCCTGGGAGCTGTAAAAGCTTAACTGTTTGGTGCCCGTTCCTTTACCACCACCTACACCCCATTGTCTCCCCTGTGGACCCTATGGACCTGGAAGAAAGAGAGTTAACTAAGGGAAGTCTACCATAACTCTCCTTTTTATCACCGGCTGCAAGTTTACACTGTACTTCATATATTGCTGTTTCTTCCTATGTGAATATGTGAGGGGTTCCCCTCCCCCCTTTGCGGCTGCATCAATCATACTTTATATGGCCTGATTCATACACAGAATCGCAGGCAGCAGCGTCTACTGGCGACCGCCCATCTGCGACTTTATGCAAGTGGCCTAGAAACGCCTTCCCTGGTGTGTATCCATGCAGCCGAATGTACAAGGGCTGAGCCGCCCACTGCCAGTACACACAGTAATACCGGTAGCTGCGTCTTTGCACGCCACCGTCTCTCGCACCATCCCCATGGCAGCTGCAGTGTCTCTGTCTGACCACACTTCCTATGCCTGCCGCTGTGTATGGGATTGTATCCGCTTACACTGACACTTCCCTGACACTCCCTTGCCACACCCACTGACACGCTCCTGAAACTCCCATACCACGCCCACCGACACCCCTGACACTCCCAAACAATGCCCACTGACACTCCCATACCATGCCCACTGATGGTGGGAGCGATGGTGCGTGTGATAGTCTGAGCGATGGTTAGATGGATGCTGCAAGCAATGGTTCAAGTATAGGGGGTAATTCCAAGTTGATCGCAGCAGGAATTTTGTTAGCAGTTGGGCAAAACCATGTGCACTGCAGGGGAGGCAGATATAACATGTGCAGAGAGAGTTAGATTTGGGTGTGGTGTGTTCAATCTGCAATCTAATTTGCAGTGTAAAAATAAAGCAGCCAGTATTTACCCTGCACAGAAACAAAATAACCCACCCAAATCTAACTCTCTCTGCACATGTTATATCTGCCTCCCCTGCAGTGCACATGGGGGGTAATTCCAAGTTGATCGCAGCAGGAATTTTTTTAGCAGTTGGGCAAAACCATGTGCACTGCAGGGGGGAGGCAGATATAACATTTGCAGAGAGAGTTAGATTTGGGTGGGTTATTTTGTTTCTGTGCAGGGTAAATACTTGCTGCTTTATTTTTACACTGTAATTTAGATTGCAGATTGAACTCACCACACCCAAATCTAACTCTCTCTGCAAATGTTATATCTGCCTCCCCTGCAGTGCACATGGTTTTGCCCAACTGCTAAAAAATTTCCTGCTGCGATCAACTTGGAATTACCCCCCTGGTTTTGCCCAACTGCTAAAAAAAAATCCTGCTGCGATCAACTTGGAATTACCCCCCTAGTGTAAGCGATGGTGCAAGTAATAGTGCGGTTGATGGTGGGAGCAATGGTGCGTGTGATAGTCTGAGCGATGGTGCAAGTAATAGTGCGGTTGATGGTGGGAGCAATGGTGCGTGTGATAGTCTGAGCGATGGTGCAAGTAATAGTGCGGTTGATGGTGGGAGCAATGGTGCGTGTGATAGTCTGAGCGATGGTGCGTGTGATAGTCTGAGCAATGGTGCGTCTGATAGTCTGAGCGATGGTTAGATGGATGCTGCCGCAGTGGGTGATTCAGACCTGATCGCTGCTCTGCATTTTCACACAGCGGGTGATCAGTGATAGACTGCGCATACATATCCACCGCAATGCACACTCGTGTCGGCAAACAACAACAGACATCGCCGGTCAGCGACAGGCTGGTGCGAAAGTTTCAATTGCACGGCTATTCGAATGCTGATTGACAGGAAGCGGGCGTTTGTGGCCGATAACTGACCGTGTACTGGGAGTGTTCTGGAAAACACAGGCGTTCTCAGCGCACTGTAGGAGTAAGTCCTGGGCTGCGCACACTGCACACACACTGCACACACTGCGCACACTGCACACACTACACACACACTGCACATACTACACACACACTGCACACACTGAGCACACTGCACACACTACACACACTACACACACACTGCGCACACTGCACACACTACACATACAGCACACACACTGCGCACACTGCACACACTACACATACAGCACACACACTGCGCACACTGCACACACTACACATACAGCACACACACTGCGCACACTGCACACACTACACATACAGCACACACTACACACACACTGCACATACTACACACACACTGCACACACTGCGCACACTGCACACACTACACACACACTGCACATACTACACACACACTGCACACACTGAGCACACTGCACACACTACACACACTACACACACACTGCGCACACTGCACACACTACACATACAGCACACACACTGCGCACACTGCACACACTACACATACAGCACACACACTGCGCACACTGCACACACTACACATACAGCACACACACTGCGCACACTGCACACACTACACATACAGCACACACACTGCGCACACTGCACACACTACACATACAGCACACACACTGCGCACACTGCACACACTACACATACAGCACACACACTGCGCACACTGCACACACTACACACACACTGCACACACTGAGCACACTGCACACACTACACACACTACACACACACTGCGCACACTGCACACACTACACATACAGCACACACACTGCGCACACTGCACACACTACACATACAGCACACACACTGCGCACACTGCACACACTACACACACACTGCACACACTGAGCACACTGCACACACTACACACACTACACACACACTGCGCACACTGCACACACTACACATACAGCACACACACTGCGCACACTGCACACACTACACATACAGCACACACACTGCGCACACTGCACACACTACACATACAGCACACACACTGCGCACACTGCACACACTACACATACAGCACACACACTGCACACACTGAGCACACTGCACACACTACACACACTACACACACACTGCGCACACTGCACACACTACACACACACTGCACACACTGAGCACACTGCACACACTACACACACTACACACACACTGCGCACACTGCACACACTACACATACAGCACACACACTGCGCACACTGCACACACTGGAAAACACATTCCATGGTGCGTGAGGTGCGAGCGGAAGAGGGGTTTCTTAGCAGCTCGGCGTACACTCTTGCACGGTGAATATACACTCCGCTTGGGTGGCGACTATCTAAACTCAGCACAACAAATTTAGCAGCCCAGTGATCAGGTCTGAATCACCCCCATAGTGCAAGTGATAGTGCAAGTAATAGTGCGGTTGATAGTATGAGCGAAGGTGCGTGTAATAATCTAATCGATGGTGCAATGGATGCTGCAAGTGATCGTGTGAGCGATAGTGCGTGATGGTTTGAGCTATGGTGCGAGTGGTGGTGTGAGCAATGGTGCAACAAATGGTTCATGTGATGGTGCGAGAGATGGTGTGATGGATACAGCAAGTGATGGCGTGAACAATAGTGTGTGATGGTGCAAGTGAGTAATGGTGCGATGGATGCTGCGAGTGACGGTGTGAGCGATGATGCAACAAATGGTTCATGTGATGGTGTGAGGGATGGTGTGAGGGATGGTGTGAGGGATGGTGTGAGTGATGATGTGAGTGATGGTGTGAGTGATGGTGTGAGTGATGGTGCGAGGGATGGTGTGAGTAATGATGTGAGGGATGATGTGAGGGATGATGTGAAGGATAATGTGAGTGATGATGTGAGGGTTGGTGTGAGGGATGATGTGAAGGATAATGTGAGTGATGATGTGAGGGTTGGTGTGAGTTATGGTGGGAGGGATAGTGTGAGGGATGGTGTGAAGGATAATGTGAGTGATGATGTGAGGGTTGGTGTGAGTTATGGTGGGAGGGATAGTGTGAGGGATGGTGTGAGGGTTAGTATGAGTGATAATGTGAGGGTTGGTGTGAGGGATGATGTGAGTGATGATGTGAGTGTTGGTGTGAGTGATGGTGTGAGGGATGGCGTGAGTGGATGATGTGAGGGTTGGTGTGAGTTATGGTGGGAGGGATGGTGTGAGGGTTGGTGTGAGGGATGGTGTGAGGGATGGTGTGAGGGATGATGTGAGTGATGGTGTGAGTGATGGTGTGAGGGATGGTTTGAGGGATGGTGTGAGGGATGGTGTGAGTGATGATGTGAGGGATAATGTGAGGTATGATGTGAGGGATGATGGGAGTGATGATGTGATGGATGGTGTGAGGGATGATGTGAGGGATGATGTGAGGGATGATGTGAAGGATAATGTGAGTGATGATGTGAGGGTTGGTGTGAGTTATGGTGGGAGGGATGGTGTGAGGGTTAGTATGAGTGATAATGTGAGGGTTGGTGTGAGGGATGATGTGAGTGATGGTGTGAGGGATGATGTGAGTGATGGTGTGAGGGATGGTATGAGGGTTGGTGTGAGGGATGGTTTGAGGGATGGTGTGAGGGATGGTGTGAGGGATGGCGTGAGTGGATGATGTGAGGGTTGGTGTGAGTTATGGTGGGAGGGATGATGTGAGGGATGGTGTGAGGGATGATGTGAGTGATGGTGTGAGGGATGATGTGAGTGATGGTGTGAGGGATGATGTGAGTGATGGTGTGAGGGATTGTTTGAGGGATGGTGTGAGTGATGATGTGAGGGATAATGTGAGGGATGGTGTGAGTGATGATGTGAGGGATAATGTGAGGGATGATGTGAGGGATGATGGGAGTGATGATGTGATGGATGGTGTGAGGGATGGTGTGAGGGATGATGTGAGGGATGATGTGAGTGATGGTGTGAGGAATAATGTGAGCGATGGTGTGAGGGATGATGTAAGGGATGGTGTGAGTAATGATGTGAGGGATGATGTGAGGGATGATATGAGGGATGGTGTGAGGGATGGTGTGAGGGATGATGTGATGGATGGTGTGAGGGATGGTGTGAGGGATGATGTGAGGGATGGTGTGAGGAATAATGAGCGATGGTGTGAGGGATGGTGTGAGTAATGATGTGAGGGATGATATGAGGGATGGTGTGAGGGATGATGTGATGGATGGTGTGAGGGATGGTGTGAGGGATGATGGGAATGATGATGTGAGGGTTGTGTGAGGGATGATGTGAGTGATGATGTGAGTGATGATGTGAGGGATGATGTGAGGGATGATGTGAGGGATGGTGTGAGGGATGATGTGAGGAATGAGTGAGTGGATGATGTGAGGGATGGTGTGAGGGATAATGTGAGGGATGGTGTGAGTGGATGATGTGAGGGATGGCGTGAGTGGATGATGTGAGGGTTGGTGTGAGTTATGGTGGGAGGGATGATGTGAGTGATGGTGTGAGGGTTGGTGTGAGTGATGATGTGAGGGATGGTGTGAGTGATGATGTGAGGGATGGTGAGAGGGTTAGTGTGAGTGATAATGTGAGGGTTGGTGTGAGGGATGATGTGAGTGATGGTGTGAGGGTTGGTGCAAGTGATGGTGTGAGGGATGCTGTGAGTGATGGTGTAAGGTTGGTGTGAGTGATGATGTGAGGGATGGTGTGAGGGTTAGTGTGAGTGATGATGCGGGTGATGGTGTGAGGGATGGATGCTGTAAGTAGTGGTGTGAGCCTTGGTGCATTTGATGGTGCGAGGGATGGTGTGAACGATGGTGCGAGTGATGGTGTGAGAGATGATGTGAGGGATGATGTGAGGGATGGTGTGAGGGGTGGTGTGAGGGATGGTGTGAGGGATGGTGTGAGTGGTGATGTGAGGGATGATGTGAGTGATGGTGTGATGGATGATGTGAGGGATGGTGTGAGGGATGATGTGAGGGTTGGTGTGAGTGACGATGTGAGGGATGGCGCGAGGGATGATGTGAGGGATGGTGTGAGTGATGGTGTGAGTGATGGTGTGAGGGATGATGTAAGGGATGGTATGAGTGATGATGTGAGGGATGGTGTGAGTGATGATGTGAGGGTTAGTGTGAGTGATAATGTGAGGGATGATGTGAGGGTTGGTGTGAGTTATGGTGGGAGGGATGGTGTGAGGGTTGGTGTGAGGGATGGTGTGAGGGATGGTGTGAGGGATGATGTGAGTGATGGTGTGAGTGATGGTGTGAGGGATGGTTTGAGGGATGGTGTGAGGGATGGTGTGAGTGATGATGTGAGGGATAATGTGAGGTATGATGTGAGGGATGATGGGAGTGATGATGTGATGGATGGTGTGAGGGATGATGTGAGGGATGATGTGAGGGATGATGTGAAGGATAATGTGAGTGATGATGTGAGGGTTGGTGTGAGTTATGGTGGGAGGGATGGTGTGAGGGTTAGTATGAGTGATAATGTGAGGGTTGGTGTGAGGGATGATGTGAGTGATGGTGTGAGGGATGATGTGAGTGATGGTGTGAGGGATGGTATGAGGGTTGGTGTGAGGGATGGTTTGAGGGATGGTGTGAGGGATGGTGTGAGGGATGGCGTGAGTGGATGATGTGAGGGTTGGTGTGAGTTATGGTAGGAGGGATGATGTGAGGGATGGTGTGAGGGATGATGTGAGTGATGGTGTGAGGAATAATGAGCGATGGTGTGAGGGATGGTGTGAGTAATGATGTGAGGGATGATATGAGGGATGGTGTGAGGGATGATGTGATGGATGGTGTGAGGGATGGTGTGAGGGATGATGGGAATGATGATGTGAGGGTTGTGTGAGGGATGATGTGAGTGATGATGTGAGTGATGATGTGAGGGATGATGTGAGGGATGATGTGAGGGATGGTGTGAGGGATGATGTGAGGAATGAGTGAGTGGATGATGTGAGGGATGGTGTGAGGGATAATGTGAGGGATGGTGTGAGTGGATGATGTGAGGGATGGCGTGAGTGGATGATGTGAGGGTTGGTGTGAGTTATGGTGGGAGGGATGATGTGAGTGATGGTGTGAGGGTTGGTGTGAGTGATGATGTGAGGGATGGTGTGAGTGATGATGTGAGGGATGGTGAGAGGGTTAGTGTGAGTGATAATGTGAGGGTTGGTGTGAGGGATGATGTGAGTGATGGTGTGAGGGTTGGTGCAAGTGATGGTGTGAGGGATGCTGTGAGTGATGGTGTGAGGTTGGTGTGAGTGATGATGTGAGGGATGGTGTGAGGGTTAGTGTGAGTGATGATGCGGGTGATGGTGTGAGGGATGGATGCTGTAAGTAGTGGTGTGAGCCTTGGTGCATTTGATGGTGCGAGGGATGGTGTGAACGATGGTGCGAGTGATGGTGTGAGAGATGATGTGAGGGATGATGTGAGGGATGGTGTGAGGGGTGGTGTGAGGGATGGTGTGAGGGATGGTGTGAGTGGTGATGTGAGGGATGATGTGAGTGATGGTGTGATGGATGATGTGAGGGATGGTGTGAGGGATGATGTGAGGGTTGGTGTGAGTGACGATGTGAGGGATGGCGTGAGGGATGATGTGAGGGATGGTGTGAGTGATGGTGTGAGTGATGGTGTGAGGGATGATGTGAGGGATGGTATGAGTGATGATGTGAGGGATGGTGTGAGTGATGATGTGAGGGTTGGTGTGAGTGATGATGTGAGGGTTAGTGTGAGTGATAATGTGAGGCATGATGTGAGGGTTGGTGTGAGTGATGATGTGAGGGATGGTGTGAGTGATGGTGTGAGGGATAATGTGAAGGATGATGTGAGGGATGATGTGAGGGTTGGTGTGAGGGATGATGTGAGGGGTAAGGAGTTGGTGTAAGTGATGATGTGAGTGATGATGTGAGGGCTGGTGTGAGTGATGATGTGAGGGATGATGTGAGGGATGATGTGAGGGATGATGTGAGGGATGGCGTGAGGGATGATGTGAAAGTTGGTGTGAGTGATGATGTGAGGGTTGGTGTGAGTGATAATGTGAGGGATGATGTGAGGGATGGTGCGAGTGGTGATGTGAGGGATGATGTGAGTGATGGATGATGTGAGGAATGGCGTGAGGGATGATGTGAGGGTTGGCGTGAGGGATGATGTGAGGGATGGTGTGAGTGATGGTGTGAGGGATGATGTGAGGGATGGTGTGAGTGATGGTGTGAGGGATGATGTGAGGGATGGTGTGAGTGATGATGTGAGGGATGGTGTGAGTGATGGTGTGAGGGTTGGTGTGAGTGATGGTGTGAGGGTTAGTGTGAGTGATAATGTGAGGGATGATGTGAGTGATGATGTGAGGGATGGTGTGAGGGATGGTGTGAGGGATAATGTGAGGGATGGTGTGAGTGATGATGTGAGGGATGATGTGAGGGTTGGTGTGAGTGATGATGTGAGGGATGCTGTGAGTGATGTGAGGGTTGGTGTGAGTGATGATGTGAGGGATGATGTGAGGGATGGTGTGAGTGATGGTGTGAAGGTTGGTGTGAGGGATGATATGAGGGATGGTGTGAGGGATGATGTGAGAGATGATGTGAGGGATGGTGTGAGTGATGATGTGAGGGATGATGTGAGGGTTGGTGTGAGGCATGATGTGAGGGATGGTGTGAGGGTTGGTATGAGTGATGATGTGAGGGATGGTGTGAGGGTTGGTGTGATTGATGATGTGAGGGATGGTGTGAGGGATGGTGTGAGGGATGGTGTGAGAGATGGTGTGAGGGATGGTATGAAGGATGGTGTGAGTGATGATGTGAGGGATGGTGTGAGTGATGATGTGAGGGATGATGTGAGGGTTGGTGTGAGGGATGGTGTGAGGGATGGTATGAAGGATGGTGTGAGGGATGGTGTGAGTGATGATGTGAGTGATGATGTGAGGGTTGGTGTGAGTGATGTGAGGGATGGTGTGAGGGTTGGTGTGAGTGATGATGTGAGGGATGATGTGAGGGATGGTGTGAGGGTTGGTGTGATTGATGATGTGAGGGATGATGTGAGGGTTGGTGTGATTGATGATGTAAGGGATGATGTGAGGGATGATGTGAGGGATGGTATGAGGGATGATGTGAGGGATGGTGTGAGGGATGATGTGAGGGTTGGTGTGAGTGATGATGTGAGGGATGGTGCATACCTCCCAACATGACCCTCTCCAAGAGGGACACAATGCTCTGTTCCTGGACTTTTAATTTATGATTCCCATCACCTGTGCTGAAACACCTTTCTTATCCATTAACCTGTTCAACACAGGTGCCAGCAATCTTAAATTAATAGAAAAGTCCAGAAGCAGAGCATTGTGTCCCTCCTGGAGAGGGACATGTTGGGAGGTATGGTTGGTGTGAGGGATGATGTGAGGGATGGTGTGAGGGTTGGCGTGAGTGATGATGCTGGTGATGGTGTGAGGGGGGGAGTGAGGGATGGTGTGAGGGATGGTGTGAGGGTTGCTGTGAGTGATGATGCGGGTGATGGTGTGAGGGGTGGAGTGAGGGATGCTGTGAGTGTTGGTATGAGCCTTGGTGCAAGTGATTGTTATGATTCTGTTCAGTATGTACCTGGCGTCAGCTGATCCATCTGTGTTTTCTGTTCCTTTGGCTCTGTGTACATGCAGCTCAGCAGGTGCACAGGGGTTGTAATTAGAGTTGACACTCCCAGCCTGGCCTTGTTCAAAACCAGCTGTAACTGTGGCTGTTAAAAACCAGCTAGCTGAGTTCTCCCACCCTGGTGATATTATACTACTTTCCTGCCTGAACTATCTGCATTGCCTGGTGTCTTAGTCCTAGCTCCTGTTCATGCCGAGAAGCCTGGTCTGCCAGTCCATGTTATCTAGCAACTCCTGTTCTTGTCAGTTCATGTTCCAAGACTACCTAGCTAAGTATTATGAACTTTTCTGCTGTGGGGCACACTGGGCTCCACAAGGATTGGACAATGGGGTGTAGAGTAGGATCTTGATCCGAGGCACCAACAGGCTCAAAGCTTTGACTGTTCCCAGAATGCACAGTGCCGCCTCCTCTATAACCCCGCCTCCCTGCACAGGAGCTCAGTTTTGTAAGTTGGTGCTGTAGTAAGCAGGCACATAACAGAGGGGCTGCTCCAGGCAGCCCTAAGAAGAGCTTTTTATGAGGTAAAAAGTGAAGACTTCAAGGGCAGCAGCGGTGGTAAATGTCTTGTGACATTCACTGCTGCAGCTCCAGCTCTCCCCAGCGGCGCTGTACACTCCCGAGCCCTGGTTGCCGGGTACCTACAGCGGAGGCTTCGGTTTTCTTCATGTTAGACACACACGGCTGGGGCTCTACAGGATCGCGTGGCCGCGCTTCGGGAGGTGGTAAGTGGGTCCCGCTCGCGGGACCCAGTCTTTATCGTGATTCGGCGCGGTCAGTGGGAGGCGGGCCACGCGCGCTGGCGGTGGACACTGTGGATACAGGCGCTCCCACTAGATCACCAGGGCATGGGCGCAGGTCAGGTTTTCTCTTAAAACCAATTTTAATATCTCCCACAGTACCCGGTGGTTTTGCCAGCAAGGGGGATAAGGCTTAGACCTGAAGCCCCTCCCCCACCCCAAGGCGCCATTTCCAGCAAGTGTTCCCGCCCTGGAGCTGCATATCTGTCTCTCCCTCACTCCCTGTCAGTGTCTGCGGCGCCATTACTCCTCAGCTCACTGTTCCTGGGACTACTTGGGCAAATCCTCCTATGTAAAGCCGCCTGGTTGTCAGCGCTGTGACTTTACATGACACTTAAGTATTCTACCTGCCTATTAGACAGTGTTAGTAAGAAAGAATGCACTTAGTCAGGGTTTATAGTACAATTACCATTATATATATACATCCAGTTCTTACTGTGTAGTGTTATATCTATTGTTATATAGCTGTGTAAGCTAGTCCAGTGCAGTATTACTGTCTGTAATAACCTCTGCATTGTACAGACTGTGACTATATGTGTGTGCATTGATAGCTGAGTGGTGTCCATCTCGTGTCTTTCACTCAACCTGCTATCCCTATATTCTATAACCTGAGGGGGCTTGGTGCGTCAGGTTTTATCTGATATAGGATTTTCACAAAGATATACTGTATTACGTATTTTTCTCTGTGATTTAGTCACCATATCTCTCCTTTATCTCTGCTGGTGCTGACTACACTGCGCAGGGGTTTGGGTTTAGGGATATAGTGCTGCTAATAATTGTACTGTGTTACCTGATACTGCAAGTTATATCATGTCTGCTTCTGAGGGTAACGGTTCTGGGGCGGAACACACTGCTGGTGTTGCTGAAGCCACAGGTCCATATGAGGAGAAGATAGCAGCTGTGGGCTCTGGTTCTGGGGGCTCCTTGCCCCCCAGTGGGACTGTGGCAACGGAGGCACATACTCAGAGCCGGCCCTAACCAATATGATGCCCTAGGCAAGATATTGGCTGGTGCCCCCTAGCACCGCTGCTAGCTCTGCAGGAGATGCCTGGCATGAGTCAGCTGGCAGCTCTGCTAACATTGGGCGACTTTTGTTTATGAAAATGCATCTTATTTGCATTACTATGTGGCTAGGATGCACAAGCAGCTTCTGCTGATTAAAATGATATGCAGCATGCCTATATTCTGTGTGCGACTGCGGCTGTATCTGCATACAAAATGCTACATTACAGTGATTTCCAGGAATACACTGCAACGTACCATTTTATATGCAGATACAGCCGCAGGTACACACAGAATATAGGCATGCCACATATCATTTTAATCAGCAGAAGCTGCTGGTGCCCCTAAGCACTCCAAATGCCCTAGTTTGCCTAGCCTAAGGCCGGCTCTGCACATACTGACCCACCGTGGGCGGCTTTTTCCATACTTCTGCATACGCTAGTTCATAAACTAACACCCCCTATGGGACCCCCAATGCCGGTACAACCGTATGTGGTCCCTGCAGCTAACTCGCCGTGGGCGGACGATTTATCTGCTCAGTTAAAGAAGTTGAACCAGTCCCTGACTACTAAAAAGTCTGACCATCGCTCGCCTAAGTCCAAGGGGTCCTCTAAGCGAGCGATTGTCTCCTCACAATCCACTGCTGTCACTGACACCTCGTCTGATGAAGACGGCACTTACACTGACCCCACAGGTTCTGACTCGGATACGGCTGATGGGGAGGGTAGTTCACATGTGGATGTTCCTGATGTTTTGGAGGCTATTAAATTGATTCTACAGATTACGGATGATCCCGAGCCATCCGTCCCTCCTAAGAAATCAGATAGGTTCAAGCGTTAGAAGGTGATTAAACAAGTTTTACTTCACTCTGACCACCTAGTGGATATACATCAGGAACCCTGGGAAAACCCGGGTACGAAGTTTGTGCCTCACAAGAAGATGCTGGCTCGCTATCCCCTCGCCAGAGCTGTCTAAGAATTGGGAAACGCCTCCTCCAGTGGACTCACATGTGGCCAGGATGGTGGTTTTCTCAGCTCTACCTGTCACTACCGTCACGTCTCTAAAAGAGCCTACGGATAAACGTGTGGAGGGTTGTCTGAAAGCGATTTACACCCTCACGGGTGCTGCACAAAGGCCCACTATTGCAGCAACATGGGCTGCAGAGGCTATTGAAGCATGGGCCTTGGAGTTGGAAGCTGAAATCTCCTCTGACCATGCTAGACAATGCTTGTCATATATTGTCACAGCTTCTCGATATATTAAAGAGGCGGCTTCGGATGCCGGTATCCTAGCTGCCAAGGCCTCTACTACGTCAGTCCTGGCTCGCCGGATATTGTGGCTGAGATCCTGGTCTGTGGATCTGGACTCTAGAAAAACCCTGGAGGTACTCCCTTTCAAGGGAGATATTCTGTTTTGGGAGGACTTAAATAAGATAGTGGCTGACTTGGCTACTGCCAAAACTGCCTGTCTACCAAATACCGCTCCTTCTGTGTCGAAGGCTAAAGGTACGTCCTTTCGCCCTTCAGGTAAAGCAAAAGGTCAGGCGTACCACAAGCAGGCCCGCACTTCCAAACCTGGTAAGCCAAAGCCCAAAAGAGCGTGGGCTGCCCGTCAGCCAGCTTCCAAGACCGATAAGCCTGCCACATGACGGGGCGGGCCTCCCCCTGGGGGATCCCAGGGTGGGGGGCCGGCTTCTAGGGTATACCCAGGAATTGTTGAAGACCACTTCAGATGCCTGGGTACGGGAAGTCATCACTCGAGGTTACGCCATAGCCTTCAAAAACCGACCCCCTCATCGATTTTGCGAGACAGATGTCCCGTCGGACCAGACAAAGGCAAACACTCTGCATTCGGTGGTACAGACCCTCCTGGATACAGGAGTTGTAGTACAGGTGCCTCTTGCTCAGAGGGGCCGGGGGTACTATTCTACGCTGTTTCTAGTCCCGAAACCGAATGGGTCCTCCCGGCCCATTCTCAACCTCAAGGCATTGAACAAGTTTGTGAAGGTTTCCAAGTTCCGTATGGAAACCCTTCGCTATATAGTTCTGGCCTTGGAACCTGTGGACTACATGGTCTCCCTGGATATACAGGATGCTTATCTGCATATTCCTATAGCAGCGTCACATCAGCAATACCTGAGGTTCGCTATTGGCAACCTTCATTACCAGTTTCGGGCGTTACCTTTTAGTTTAACAACGGCTCCGCAAGTCTTCACCAAAGTAAAGGCGGTGATGACGGTGGTACTCCGCCGTCAAGGGGTCAGGATACTGCCGTATCTGGACGACTTGTTAATCCTGACAAATTCCCCAGAACTTCTCCTGTGTCATCTGGATATGACGGTCCGGTTTCTACAAGCCCACGGGTGGCTCATCAACTGGAAGAAATCCTCCCTGGTCCCTGCTCAGAGCATGGTGCACCTGGGAGCGCTGTTGGACACTCACAACCAGTGGTTGTTCTTGTCTCAGGAGAAAGTCCTGAAGCTTCAGGACAGGATTCGTTGCTTCGGTTCTCGTCCGCAAGTGTCGATACATTCGGCGATGCAGGTGCTGGGCCTCATGGTCTCAGCATTCGACATGGTGGAGTATGCTCAATTCCATTCTCGCCCCCTCCAGAGGCTGATTCTAGCCAAGTGGGACGGCCTGCCTCACCGGATCAGGTCTCACATGATCTTATTGACTCCGGAGGTCCGTCTGTCACTACTTTGGTGGCTCCGGGACCAACAGTTGTGCAGGGGCCGTCCCTTCTGGATATCCAACTGGCTCCTGTTGACGACAGATGCCAGTCTAAGAGATTGGGGCGCGGTGCTGGAGCAACACTCCCTTCAGGGTCGGTGGACCAAGGAGGAATCTCTCCTCTCGATCAACATTCTGGAATTGCGGGCTGTCTTCAATGCGTTGAACCTGGCCCAGCATTTAACTCAGAACCGTCCTGTTCAAAATTACAGTCTGACAACGCCACCACAGTGGCTTACATAAATCATCAAGGCGGCACTCGAAGCAGTTTGGCAATGAAGACAGTCTCACGGATTCTACGTTGGGCGGAACGCCATCTACCGGCCATACCGACAATACTCATTCCGGGAGTCCTGAATTGGGAAGCGGACTTTCTCAGTCGTCTCGACGTGCATGCCGGCGACTGGGGCCTCCATCCGGAAGTGTTTCAACTCCTAGTGGAAAAGTGGGGTCTTCCAGATGTAGATCGAATGGCGTCTCGACACAATCACAAGGTTACGGTCTTCGGAGCAAGGACAAGGGATCCTCAAGCAGCATTCGTGGATGCGCTGGCGGTGCCGTGGAGGTTTCGGCTGCCGTACGTGTTCCCTCCGGTGTCACTCCTGCCCATGGTAATTCGGAAGTTCAAGCAAGAAAAAGGAAATCTGCTTCTCATAGCTCCGGCGTGGCCCAGACAGCACTGGTTCTCAGACCTGCAAGGCCTATCGTCAGAGCATCCACTTCTGCTTCCACAACGCCCAGACCTCCTCGTTCAGGGCCCCTGTGTCTACCAGGACCTAGCCCGGCTGTCTTTGACGGCGTGGCTCTTGAAGCTTCCGTCTTGAGGGCTAAGGGTTTTTCTGAAGAGGTCATTAAAACTATGGGGGTAATTCCAAGTTGATCGCAGCAGGAAATTTTTTAGCAGTTGGCCAAAACCATGTGCACTGCAGGGGGGGGCAGACATAACATGTGCAGAGATAGTTAGATTTGGGTGGGTTATTTTGTTTCTGTGCAGGGTAAATACTGGCTGCTTTATTTTTACACTGCAAATTAGATTGCAGATTGAACACACCACACCCAAATCTAACTCTCTCTGCAAATGTTATATCTGCCCCCCCTGCAGTGCACATGGGGGGTCATTCCGAGTTGTTCGCTAGTTATTTTTTTCTCGCAACGGAGCGATTAGTCGCTAATGCGCATGCGCAATGTCCGCAGTGCGACTGCGCCAAGTAAATTTGCTATGCAGTTAGGTATTTTACTCACGGCATTACGAGGTTTTCTCTTCGTTCTGGTGATCGTAATGTGATTGACAGGAAGTGGGTGTTTCTGGGCGGAAACTGGTCATTTTATGGGTGTGTGTGAAAAAACGCTACCGTTTCTGGGAAAAACACGGGAGTGGCTGGAGAAACGGAGGAGTGTCTGGGAGAACGCTGGGTGTGTTTGTGACGTCAAACCAGGAACGAAACTGACTGAACTGATCGCAGATGCCGAGTAAGTTTGGAGCTACTCAGAAACTGCTAAGAAGTGTCTAATCGCAATTCTGCTAATCTTTCGTTCGCAATTTTACTATGCTAAGATTCACTCCCAGTAGGCGGCGGCTTAGCGTGTGCAAAGCTGCTAAAAGCAGCTTGCGAGCGAACAACTCGGAATGACCACCATGGTTTTGCCCAACTGCTAAAAAATTTCCTGCTGCGATCAACTTGGAATTAATCAATCCTATGTTGCGGGCCCGGAAACCGGCTTCTGCTCAGATTTACTATAGGGTCTGGCATTCCTACTTTGTTTGGTGCGCATCTAATAATTATGACGCTTCCAAGTTTAGTACAGCCAAACTTTTGGCTTTTCTACAGCAGGGTCTAGATTTAGGCCTGCGTCTGGCCTTCCTCAAGATTCATATTTCGGCCTTGTCGGTGTGGTTTCAGAGAAAAATTGCGACTTTACCTGATATTCATACTTTCACTCAGGGTGTGTTGCGTATCCAACCTCCGTCCCGCCTGTGGCTCCTTGGGACTTGTCGGTGGTTTTTGAGGCATTGCAGGAGCCTCCGTTTGAACCCCTGGGTGGCTTTCCCTTAAGGTGGTGTTCTTGCTGGCTATTGCCTCTGCTAGAAGAGTGTCGGATCTGGGTGCCTTGTCTTGTAGTTCCCCATATCCGATTTTTCACCGTGACCAGGCGGTTCTTAGGACTTGTCCCGGATATTTACCTTAGGTGGTTTCTTCGTTCCACCTTAATCAGGAGATTGTGGTTCCGGCCTTTGTCTCTCCTGATTTGTCTCCCAAAGAGCGGTCTTTGGATGTGGTACGGGCTCTCCGTATCTATGTGAAGAGAACTGCTTCTATTAGGAAATATGATTTCTCTCTTTGTTTTGTTTGGATTTCACAAATGTGGCTGGCCTGCTCACAAGCAAACCCTGGCCAGATGGATTAGAATGGTGATTGCACATGCTTATGTGAAGGCTGGTCTGTCAGCTCCTGTTCACATTACGGCCCATTCTACTCGGTCTGTTGGACCTTCTTGGGTGGCCCAACGTGGTGCGACCCTTGAACAATTGTGCAAGGCGGCTACGTGGTCCTTTGGGAACACGTTCATACGGTTCTATGCCTTCGATACTGCCGCTTCCCAGGATGCTTCCTTTGGACGCCGGGTTCTTGTGCCCGCTACAGTGCGTCCCCTCCCATAAGGAACTGCATTAGGACATCCCCATTGTTCATTCCTTGTGGAGCCCAGTGTACCCCGCAGCAGAAAACGAGATTTATTGTAAGAACTTACCCTTGTTAAATCTCTTTCTGCGAGGTACACTGGTCTCCACAAGGCCCCCACCCTGACGCACTTAGCTTCTTTGGGTTGGTATGGCATTAGCCACTGACACTTCTCCTGTCGTGAGAGTGTGGTGTATGTGGCTACTAACCATTGTAGTCTCTTTTCCTGCTACTGCATTGGGCTGGTTGACTAAAAACGGAGCTCCTGTGCAGGGAGGCGGGGTTATAGAGGAGGTGGCGCTGTGCATTCTGGGAACAGTCAAAGCTTTGAGGCTGTTGGTGCCTCGGATCAAGATCCTACTCTACACCCCATCGTCCAGTCCTTGTGGAGCCCAGTGTACCTCGCAGAAAGAGATTTAACAAAGGTAAGTTCTTACCATAAAACTCGTTTTACTGTGCCCCGTGGATTCTCTAAGCATTCATTACTTGTGTTTACATACTACTGTGGGCTTCCTCTGCTGCATGCATTTCTGATTTATTGTGCAAATCCTGCAATCTAAATTCTGTGGATTATATTACTCTGGATTCTTGTTTAACTATTTCATTATTCTGCTGCAAGTCTCATACTGGAGAACCATTTACTCTCTGCTCATACATACCTCCCAACTTTGCTGTTTTGTGGAGCGGGACACTCGCTCCCGAAAAGGGGACGTGGCCTATGAAAAGGGAGCGTGGCCTATGAAAAGGGGGCGTGGCTTCGCAGAGGACCCGCGATCGCGAGCCATGCCCCCGTTTTCGTCACTGAGGGGGCATGCCCAGTGCTCTGTGAGCCGCTGGCATGCTCCCTCTCCCTCTGACTCCACTGAATAGACGCTGTGCGCCGCAGAGCAGCGATTGACAGAGCCTCCCAACTGACCCCCCCACCGCGGGACACTGTGGCCCGCGGGTGGGACAGCGGGACAGTCCCCAAAAAACGGGACTGTCCCGCGAAAATCGGGACAGTTGGGAGGTATGCTCATATTGTTACTGTGATTCCTCTGCCATTCATTACCTGCAACTGTGATTGTGATAAATTCTGGTCCTGTATTCAAGCCCTGGCTCATAGCTGTGTAATTACTCATCTGCAGCCCATAATCAGTGTAGTGTGGTGCTGCACATCCCAGTATTACAGGGAGAGCCCATAGTCTGCTAAACATTACATTCTGCTGCACCTCGCTCAGGTTATTACAGTATTCCACAGTCAGTCTGGTTACCATTTCTGTGCCACTCTGCATCTGCCTACACCTCCAGTGGTAATCCTCTCCTTGTAATTCACCTGCCAAACATTACAGGCAGGTGAATAGTAACTGATGGTGCGAGGGATGGTGTGATCCTTGGTGCGAGGGATGGTGTGATCCTTGGTGCGAGGGATGGTGTGATGGATGCTGAAGTGCTGGTGTGATCCTTGGTGCGAGGGATGGTGTGATGGATGCTGAATTGCTGGTGTGATCCTTGGTGCGAGGGATGGTGTGATGGATGCTGAAGTGCTGGTGTGATCCTTGGTGTGATGGATGCTGGTGTAATCCTTGGTGCGAGGGATGGTGTGATCCTTGGTGCGAGGGATGGTGTGAACGATGGTGCGAGGGATGATGTGATGGATGCTGAAGTGCTGGGGTGATCCTTGGTGCGAGGGATGGTGTAAATGGATGCTGAAGTGCTGGTGTGATCCTTGGTGTGATGGATGCTGGTGTAATCCTTGGTGCGAGGGATGGTGTGATCCTTGGTGCGAGGGATGGTGTGAACGATGGTGCAAGGGATGATGTGATGGATGCTGAAGTGCTGGTGTAATCCTTGGTGCGAGGGATGGTGTGAACGATGGTGCGAGGGATGATGTGATGGATGCTGAAGTGCTGGTGTGATCCTTGGTGCGAGGGATGGTGTGATGGATGCTGAAGTGCTGGTGTGATCCTTGGTGTGATGGATGCTGGTGTGATCCTTGGTGCGAGGGATGGTGTGATCCTTGGTGCGAGGGATGGTGTGAACGATGGTGCGAGGGATGATGTGATGGATGCTGAAGTGCTGGTGTGATCCTTGGTGCGAGGGATGGTGTGAGCGATGGTGCGAGGGATGGTGTGATGGATGCTGAAGTGCTGGTGTGATCCTAGGTGTGATGGATGCTGGTGTGATCCTTGGTGCGAGGGATGGTGTGATGGATGCTGAAGTGCTGGTGTGATCCTAGGTGTGATGGATGCTGGTGTGATCCTTGGTGCGAGGGATGGTGTGAACGATGGTGCGAGGGATGGTGTGATCCTTGGTGCTAGGTATGTGTGATGGATGCTGGTGTGATCCTTGGTGCGAGGGATGGTGTGAACGATGGTGCGAGGGATGGTGTGATGGATGCTGAAGGGCTGGTGTGATCCTTGGTGCGAGGGATGGTGTGAACGATGGTGCGAGGGATGGTGTGAACGATGGAGCGAGGGATGGTGTGAACGATAGTGCGAGGGATGGTGTGATGGATGCTGAAGTGCTGGTGTGATCCTTGGTGCGAGGGATGGTGTGATGGATGCTGAAGTGCTGGTGTGATCCTAGGTGTGATGGATGCTGGTGTGATCCTTGGTGCGAGGGATGGTGTGAACGATGATGCGAGGGATGGTGTGATGGATGCTGAAGGGCTGGTGTGATCCTTGGTGCGAGGGATGGTGTGATGGATGCTGAAGGGCTGGTGTGATCCTTGGTGCGAGGGATGGTGTGAACGATGGTGCGAGGGATGGTGTGATGGATGCTGAAGTGCTGGTGTGATCCTTGGTGCGAGGGATGGTGTGATGGATGCTGAAGTGCTGGTGTGATCCTAGGTGTGATGGATGCTGGTGTGATCCTTGGTGCGAGGGATGGTGTGAACGATGATGCGAGGGATGGTGTGATGGATGCTGAAGGGCTGGTGTGATCCTTGGTGCGAGGGATGGTGTGATGGATGCTGAAGGGCTGGTGTGATCCTTGGTGCGAGGGATGGTGTGAACGATGGTGCGAGGGATGGTGTGATGGATGCTGAAGTGCTGGTGTGATCCTTGGTGCGAGGGATGGTGTGAACGATGGTGCGAGGGATGGTGTGATGGATGCTGAAGTGCTGGTGTGATCCTAGGTGTGATGGATGCTGGTGTGATCCTTGGTGCGAGGGATGGTGTGAACGATGGTGCGAGGGATGGTGTGATCCTTGGTGCTAGGTATGTGTGATGGATGCTGGTGTGATCCTTGGTGCGAGGGATGGTGTGAACGATGGTGCGAGGGATGGTGTGATGGATGCTGAAGGGCTGGTGTGATCCTTGGTGCGAGGGATGGTGTGAACGATGGTGCGAGGGATGGTGTGAACGATGGAGCGAGGGATGGTGTGAACGATAGTGCGAGGGATGGTGTGATGGATGCTGAAGTGCTGGTGTGATCCTTGGTGCGAGGGATGGTGTGATGGATGCTGAAGTGCTGGTGTGATCCTAGGTGTGATGGATGCTGGTGTGATCCTTGGTGCGAGGGATGGTGTGAACGATGATGCGAGGGATGGTGTGATGGATGCTGAAGGGCTGGTGTGATCCTTGGTGCGAGGGATGGTGTGATGGATGCTGAAGGGCTGGTGTGATCCTTGGTGCGAGGGATGGTGTGAACGATGGTGCGAGGGATGGTGTGATGGATGCTGAAGTGCTGGTGTGATCCTTGGTGCGAGGGATGGTGTGAACGATGGTGCGAGGGATGGTGTGATGGATGCTGAAGTGCTGGTGTGATCCTTGGTGCGAGGGATGGTGTGATGGATGCTGAAGTGCTGGTGTGATCCTAGGTGTGATGGATGCTGGTGTGATCCTTGGTGCGAGGGATGGTGTGAACGATGGTGCGAGGGATGGTGTGATCCTTGGTGCTAGGTATGTGTGATGGATGCTGGTGTGACCCTTGGTGGGAGGGATGGTGTGAACGATGGTGCGAGGGATGGTGTGATGGATGCTGAAGGGCTGGTGTGATCCTTGGTGCGAGGGATGGTGTGAACGATGGTGCGAGGGATGGAGCGAGGGATGGTGTGAACGATAGTGCGAGGGATGGTGTGATGGATGCTGAAGTGCTGGTGTGATCCTTGGTGCGAGGGATGGTGTGATGGATGCTGAAGTGCTGGTGTGATCCTAGGTGTGATGGATGCTGGTGTGATCCTTGGTGCGAGGGATGGTGTGAACGATGATGCGAGGGATGGTGTGATGGATGCTGAAGGGCTGGTGTGATCCTTGGTGCGAGGGATGGTGTGATGGATGCTGAAGGGCTGGTGTGATCCTTGGTGCGAGGGATGGTGTGAACGATGGTGCGAGGGATGGTGTGATGGATGCTGAAGTGCTGGTGTGATCCTTGGTGCGAGGGATGGTGTGAACGATGGTGCGAGGGATGGTGTGATGGATGCTGAAGTGCTGGTGTGATCCTTGGTGCGAGGGATGGTGTGATGGATGCTGAAGTGCTGGTGTGATCCTTGGTGCGAGGGATGGTGTGAACGATGGTGCGAGGGATGGTGTGATGGATGCTGAAGTGCTGGTGTAATCCTTGGTGCGAGGGATGGTGTGATGGATGCTGAAGTGCTGGTGTGATCCTTGGTGCGAGGGATGGTGTGAACGATGGTGCGAGGGATGGTGTGATCCTAGGTGCTAGGTATGTGTGATGGATGCTGGTGTGATCCTTGGTGCGAGGGATGGTGTGAACGATGATGCGAGGGATGGTGTGATGGATGCTGAAGTGCTGGGGTGATCCTTGGTGCGAGGGATGGTGTAAATGGATGCTGAAGTGCTGGTGTGATCCTTGGTGTGATGGATGCTGGTGTAATCCTTGGTGCGAGGGATGGTGTGATCCTTGGTGCGAGGGATGGTGTGAACGATGGTGCAAGGGATGATGTGATGGATGCTGAAGTGCTGGTGTAATCCTTGGTGCGAGGGATGGTGTGAACGATGGTGCGAGGGATGATGTGATGGATGCTGAAGTGCTGGTGTGATCCTTGGTGCGAGGGATGGTGTGATGGATGCTGAAGTGCTGGTGTGATCCTTGGTGTGATGGATGCTGGTGTGATCCTTGGTGCGAGGGATGGTGTGATCCTTGGTGCGAGGGATGGTGTGAACGATGGTGCGAGGGATGATGTGATGGATGCTGAAGTGCTGGTGTGATCCTTGGTGCGAGGGATGGTGTGAGCGATGGTGCGAGGGATGGTGTGATGGATGCTGAAGTGCTGGTGTGATCCTTGGTGCGAGGGATGGTGTGATGGATGCTGAAGTGCTGGTGTGATCCTAGGTGTGATGGATGCTGGTGTGATCCTTGGTGCGAGGGATGGTGTGAACGATGGTGCGAGGGATGGTGTGATCCTTGGTGCTAGGTATGTGTGATGGATGCTGGTGTGATCCTTGGTGCGAGGGATGGTGTGAACGATGGTGCGAGGGATGGTGTGATGGATGCTGAAGGGCTGGTGTGATCCTTGGTGCGAGGGATGGTGTGAACGATGGTGCGAGGGATGGTGTGAACGATGGAGCGAGGGATGGTGTGAACGATAGTGCAAGGGATGGTGTGATGGATGCTGAAGTGCTGGTGTGATCCTTGGTGCGAGGGATGGTGTGATGGATGCTGAAGTGCTGGTGTGATCCTAGGTGTGATGGATGCTGGTGTGATCCTTGGTGCGAGGGATGGTGTGAACGATGATGCGAGGGATGGTGTGATGGATGCTGAAGGGCTGGTGTGATCCTTGGTGCGAGGGATGGTGTGATGGATGCTGAAGGGCTGGTGTGATCCTTGGTGCGAGGGATGGTGTGAACGATGGTGCGAGGGATGGTGTGATGGATGCTGAAGTGCTGGTGTGATCCTTGGTGCGAGGGATGGTGTGAAC
This sequence comes from Pseudophryne corroboree, assembly GCF_028390025.1. Classification (NCBI taxonomy): domain Eukaryota; kingdom Metazoa; phylum Chordata; class Amphibia; order Anura; family Myobatrachidae; genus Pseudophryne; species Pseudophryne corroboree. The sequence continues at coordinate 276,748 of NW_026970289.1, read as the reverse complement.
GATGGTGCGAGGGATGGTGTGATGGATGCTGAAGTGCTGGTGTGATCCTTGGTGCGAGGGATGGTGTGATGGATGCTTAAGTGCTGGTGTGATCCTTGGTGCGAGGGATGGTGTGAACGATGGTGCGAGGGATGGTGTGATGGATGCTGAAGTGCTGGTGTAATCCTTGGTGCGAGGGATGGTGTGATGGATGCTGAAGTGCTGGTGTGATCCTTGGTGCGAGGGATGGTGTGAACGATGGTGCGAGGGATGGTGTGATCCTTGGTGCTAGGTATGTGTGATGGATGCTGGTGTGATCCTTGGTGCGAGGGATGGTGTGAACGATGATGCGAGGGATGGTGTGATGGATGCTGAAGTGCTGGGGTGATCCTTGGTGCGAGGGATGGTGTAAATGGATGCTGAAGTGCTGGTGTGATCCTTGGTGTGATGGATGCTGGTGTAATCCTTGGTGCGAGGGATGGTGTGATCCTTGGTGCGAGGGATGGTGTGAACGATGGTGCAAGGGATGATGTGATGGATGCTGAAGTGCTGGTGTAATCCTTGGTGCGAGGGATGGTGTGAACGATGGTGCGAGGGATGATGTGATGGATGCTGAAGTGCTGGTGTGATCCTTGGTGCGAGGGATGGTGTGATGGATGCTGAAGTGCTGGTGTGATCCTTGGTGTGATGGATGCTGGTGTGATCCTTGGTGCGAGGGATGGTGTGATCCTTGGTGCGAGGGATGGTGTGAACGATGGTGCGAGGGATGATGTGATGGATGCTGAAGTGCTGGTGTGATCCTTGGTGCGAGGGATGGTGTGAGCGATGGTGCGAGGGATGGTGTGATGGATGCTGAAGTGCTGGTGTGATCCTTGGTGCGAGGGATGGTGTGATGGATGCTGAAGTGCTGGTGTGATCCTAGGTGTGATGGATGCTGGTGTGATCCTTGGTGCGAGGGATGGTGTGAACGATGGTGCGAGGGATGGTGTGATCCTTGGTGCTAGGTATGTGTGATGGATGCTGGTGTGATCCTTGGTGCGAGGGATGGTGTGAACGATGGTGCGAGGGATGGTGTGATGGATGCTGAAGGGCTGGTGTGATCCTTGGTGCGAGGGATGGTGTGAACGATGGTGCGAGGGATGGTGTGAACGATGGAGCGAGGGATGGTGTGAACGATAGTGCGAGGGATGGTGTGATGGATGCTGAAGTGCTGGTGTGATCCTTGGTGCGAGGGATGGTGTGATGGATGCTGAAGTGCTGGTGTGATCCTAGGTGTGATGGATGCTGGTGTGATCCTTGGTGCGAGGGATGGTGTGAACGATGATGCGAGGGATGGTGTGATGGATGCTGAAGGGCTGGTGTGATCCTTGGTGCGAGGGATGGTGTGATGGATGCTGAAGGGCTGGTGTGATCCTTGGTGCGAGGGATGGTGTGAACGATGGTGTGAGGGATGGTGTGATGGATGCTGAAGTGCTGGTGTGATCCTTGGTGCGAGGGATGGTGTGAACGATGGTGCGAGGGATGGTGTGATGGATGCTGAAGTGCTGGTGTGATCCTTGGTGCGAGGGATGGTGTGATGGATGCTGAAGTGCTGGTGTGATCCTTGGTGCGAGGGATGGTGTGAACGATGGTGCGAGGGATGGTGTGATGGATGCTGAAGTGCTGGTGTGATCCTTGGTGCGAGGGATGGTGTGATGGATGCTGAAGTGCTGGTGTGATCCTTGGTGCGAGGGATGGTGTGAACGATGGTGCGAGGGATGGTGTGATGGATGCTGAAGTGCTGGTGTGATCCTTGGTGCGAGGGATGGTGTGATGGATGCTGAAGTGCTGATGTGATCCTTGGTGCGAGGGATGGTGTGAACGATGGTGCGAGGGATGGTGTGATCCTTGGTGCTAGGTATGTGTGATGGATGCTGGTGTGATCCTTGGTGCGAGGGATGGTGTGAACGATGATGCGAGGGATGGTGTGATGGATGCTGAAGTGCTGGGGTGATCCTTGGTGCGAGGGATGGTGTAAATGGATGCTGAAGTGCTGGTGTGATCCTTGGTGTGATGGATGCTGGTGTAATCCTTGGTGCGAGGGATGGTGTGATCCTTGGTGCGAGGGATGGTGTGAACGATGGTGCAAGGGATGATGTGATGGATGCTGAAGTGCTGGTGTAATCCTTGGTGCGAGGGATGGTGTGAACGATGGTGCGAGGGATGATGTGATGGATGCTGAAGTGCTGGTGTGATCCTTGGTGCGAGGGATGGTGTGATGGATGCTGAAGTGCTGGTGTGATCCTTGGTGTGATGGATGCTGGTGTGATCCTTGGTGCGAGGGATGGTGTGAACGATGGTGCGAGGGATGATGTGATGGATGCTGAAGTGCTGGTGTGATCCTTGGTGCGAGGGATGGTGTGAGCGATGGTGCGAGGGATGGTGTGATGGATGCTGAAGTGCTGGTGTGATCCTTGGTGCGAGGGATGGTGTGATGGATGCTGAAGTGCTGGTGTGATCCTAGGTGTGATGGATGCTGGTGTGATCCTTGGTGCGAGGGATGGTGTGAACGATGGTGCGAGGGATGGTGTGATCCTTGGTGCTAGGTATGTGTGATGGATGCTGGTGTGATCCTTGGTGCGAGGGATGGTGTGAACGATGGTGCGAGGGATGGTGTGATGGATGCTGAAGGGCTGGTGTGATCCTTGGTGCGAGGGATGGTGTGAACGATGGTGCGAGGGATGGTGTGAACGATGGAGCGAGGGATGGTGTGAACGATAGTGCGAGGGATGGTGTAATGGATGCTGAAGTGCTGGTGTGATCCTTGGTGCGAAGGATGGTGTGATGGATGCTGAAGTGCTGGTGTGATCCTAGGTGTGATGGATGCTGGTGTGATCCTTGGTGCGAGGGATGGTGTGAACGATGATGCGAGGGATGGTGTGATGGATGCTGAAGGGCTGGTGTGATCCTTGGTGCGAGGGATGGTGTGATGGATGCTGAAGGGCTGGTGTGATCCTTGGTGCGAGGGATGGTGTGAACGATGGTGTGAGGGATGGTGTGATGGATGCTGAAGTGCTGGTGTGATCGTTGGTGCGAGGGATGGTGTGAACGATGGTGCGAGGGATGGTGTGATGGATGCTGAAGTGCTGGTGTGATCCTTGGTGCGAGGGATGGTGTGATGGATGCTGAAGTGCTGGTGTGATCCTTGGTGCGAGGGATGGTGTGAACGATGGTGCGAGGGATGGTGTGATGGATGCTGAAGTGCTGGTGTGATCCTTGGTGCGAGGGATGGTGTGATGGATGCTGAAGTGATGGTGTGATCCTTGGTGCGAGGGATGGTGTGAACGATGGTGCGAGGGATGGTGTGATCCTTGGTGCTAGGTATGTGTGATGGATGCTGGTGTGATCCTTGGTGCGAGGGATGGTGTGAACGATGATGCGAGGGATGGTGTGATGGATGCTGAAGGGCTGGTGTGATCCTTGGTGCGAGGGATGGTGTAATGGATGCTGAAGTGCTGGTGTGATCCTTGGTGCGAGGGATGGTGTAAACGATGGTGCGAGGGATGGTGTGATGGATGCTGAAGTGCTGGTGTGATCCTTGGTGCGAGGGATGGTGTGATGGATGCTGAAGTGCTTGTGTGATCCTTGGTGCGAGGGATGGTGTGAACGATGGTGCAAGCGATCGGAACCCCGGTGCAGCTGCACTATTACACTGACAGTGAGCGTCCCAGCGCTTGTACTCCCTTGCGCGCTGTTGCATCATGGGAAGGCTGACTACCATTTACATATTATCGCTCCGTGTTCCGGCGGCAGATGCTGTTGCAGTTGTTTCCTCCTCTGAATCAGACACTCGGTCATATCTACTTTATTCATTCATTGCTGGAGTCGTGCTTTTCCATGGAGATAAGTGCACCATGGCTACAGCAGCAGGGACTGGGATATGGGGGAACAGCCCACCACACTCTCTGTATCACTGGTCTCTAATATTTCTACTCTAGCCTTGGAGACAAAAGAACTGGACTGTGCTCATATCAACTCCCGCTTAGAAGTATCTCAGGGAGAATATCTGCAAGCAAAAGAAGTGAGTGATTCAATGCAACCAGTTCAGTGTCCCTGCATCCCTCTCCTCCTATTCATCATGTCAGTGTCCTGCATCCCTCTCCTCCTATTCATCCTGTCAGTGTCCTGCATCCCTCTCCTCCTATTCATCCTGTCAGTGTCCCTGCATCCCTCTCCTCCTATTCATCCTGTCAGTGTCCTGCATCCCTCTCCTCCTATTCATCCTGTCAGTGTCCTGCATCCCTCTCCTCCTATTCATCCTGTCAGTGTCCCTGCATCCCTCTCCTCCTATTCATCCTGTCAGTGTCCTGCTTCCCTCTCCTCCTATTCATCCTGTCAGTGTCCCTGCATCCCTCTCCTCCTATTCATCATGTCAGTGTCCCTGCATCCCTCTCCTCCTATTAATCCTGTCAGTGTCCTGCATCCCTCTCCTCCTATTAATCCTGTCAGTGTCCTGCATCCCTCTCCTCCTATTCATCCTGTCAGTGTCCCTGCATCCCTCTCCTCCTATTCATCCTGTCAGTGTCCTGCATCCCTCTCCTCCTATTCATCCTGTCAGTGTCCTGCATCCCTCTCCTCCTATTCATCCTGTCAGTGTCCCTGCATCCCTCTCCTCCTATTCATCCTGTCAGTGTCCTGCATCCCTCTCCTCCTATTCATCCTGTCAGTGTCCTGCATCCCTCTCCTCCTATTCATCCTGTCAGTGTCCCTGCATCCCTCTCCTCCTATTCATCCTGTCAGTGTCCTGCATCCCTCTCCTCCTATTCAACCTGTCAGTGTCCTGCATCCCTCTCCTATTCATCCTGTCAGTGTCCCTACATCCCTCTCCTCCTATTCATCCTGTCAGTGTCCTGCATCCCTCTCCTCCTATTCATCCTGTCAGTGTCCTACATCCCTCTCCTATTCATCCTGTCAGTGTCCCTACATCCCTCTCCTCCTATTCATCCTGTCAGTGTCCCTGCATCCCTCTCCTCCTATTCATCCTGTCAGTGTCCCTGCATCCCTCTCCTCCTATTCATCCTGTCAGTGTCCTGCATCCCTCTCCTCCTATTCATCCTGTCAGTGTCCATGCATCCCTCTCCTCCTATTCATCCTGTCAGTGTCCTGCATCCCTCTCCTCCTATTCATCCTGTCAGTGTCCCTACATCCCTCTCCTCCTATTCATCCTGTCAGTGTCCCTGTATCCCTCTCCTCCTATTCATCCTGTCAGTGTCCCTGCATCCCTCTCCTCCTATTCATCCTGTCAGTGTCCTGCATCCCTCTCCTCCTATTCATCCTGTCAGTGTCCCTGCATCCCTCTCCTACTATTCATCCTGTAAGTGTCCTGCATCCCTCTCCTCCTATTCATCCTGTCAGTGTGCCTGCATCCCTCTCCTATTCATCCTGTTAGTGTCCTGCTTCCCTCCTCCTATTCATCCTGTCAGTGTCCTGCATCCCTCTCCTCCTATTCATCCTGTCAGTGTCCCTGCATCCCTCTCCTCCTATTCATCCTGTCAGTGTCCTGCATCCCTCTCCTCCTATTCATCCTGTCAGTGTCCCTGCATACCTCTCCTATTCATCCTGTCAGTGTCCTGCATACCTCTCCTCCTATTCATCCTGTCAGTGTCCTGCATCCCTCTCCTCCTATTCATCCTGTCAGTGTCCTGCTTCCCTCCTATTCATCCTGTCAGTGTCCTGCATACCTCTCCTCCTATTCATCCTGTCAGTGTCCCTGCATCTCTCTCCTCCTATTCATCCTGTCAGTGTCCTGCTTCCCTCCTCCTATTCATCCTGTCAGTGTCCTGCATCCCTCTCCTCCTATTCATCCTGTCAGTGTCCTGCATCCCTCTCCTCCTATTCATCCTGTCAGTGTCCCTGCATCCCTCTCCTCCTATTCATCCTGTCAGTGTCCTGCATCCCTCTCCTCCTATTCATCCTGTCAGTGTCCCTGCATACCTCTCCTCCTATTCATCCTGTCAGTGTCCTGCATCCCTCTCCTCCTATTCATCCTGTCAGTGCCCCTGCTTCCCTCTCCTCCTATTCATCCTGTCAGTGTCCTGCTTCCCTCTCCTCCTATTCATCCTGTCAGTGTCCCTGCTTCCCTCTCCTCCTATTCATCCTGTCAGTGTCCTGCATCTCTCTCCTCCTATTCATCCTGTCAGTGTCCCTGCTTCCCTCTCCTCCTATTCATCCTGTCAGTGTCCTGCTTCCCTCTGCTCCTATTCATCCTGTCTGAGTGCAGCGTTATATGGGGGGTGTTAGTGATGCTGAGTGCAGCATTACATGGAGGAGCAGTTGGAGTGATGCTGAGTGCAGCATGCTGTGTTGTGGAGCAGTTCGTGTAATGTATAGAGCAGTGTTGGCTGCAGTTGGAGTGATGCTGAGTGCAGCATGCTATGTTGTGGAGCAGTTAGTGTAATGTATAGAGCAGTGTTGGCTGCAGTTGGAGTGATGCTGAGTGCAGCATGTTATGTTGTGGAGCAGTTAGTGTAATGTATAGAGCAGTGTTGGCTGCAGTTGGAGTGATGCTGAGTGCAGCATGTTATGTCGTGGAGCAGTTAGTGTAATGTATAGAGCAGTGTTGGCTGCAGTTGGAGTGATGCTGAGTGCAGCATGCTATGTTGTGGAGCAGTTAGTGTAATGTATAGAGCAGTGTTGGCTGCAGTTGGAGTGATGCTGAGTGCAGCATGTTATGTTGTGGAGCAGTTAGTGTAATGTACAGTATAGAGCAGTGTTGGCTGCAGTTGGAGTGATGCTGAGGGCAGCATGTTATGTTGTGGAGCAGTTAGTGTAATGTATAGAGCAGTGTTGGCTGCAGTTGGAGTGATGCTGAGTGCAGCATGCTATGTTGTGGAGCAGTTAGTGTAATGTATAGAGCAGTGTTGGCTGCAGTTGGAGTGATGCTGAGTGCAGCATGCTATGTTGTGGAGCAGTTAGTGTAATGTATAGAGCAGTGTTGGCTGCAGTTGGAGTGATGCTGAGTGCAGCATGTTATGTTGTGGAGCAGTTAGTGTAATGTACAGTATAGAGCAGTGTTGGCTGCAGTTGGAGTGATGCTGAGTGCAGCATGCTATGTTGTGGAGCAGTTAGTATAATGTATAGTATAGAGTAGTGTTGGCTGCAGTTGGAGTGATGCTGAGTGCAGCATGTTATGTTGTGGAGCAGTTAGTGTAATGTAGTAGAGTAGTGTTGGCTGCAGTTGGAGTGATGCTGAGTGCAGCATGCTATGTTGTGGAGCAGTTAGTGTAATGTATAGAGCAGTGTTGGCTGCAGTTGAAGTGATGCTGAGTGCAGCATGTTATGTTGTGGAGCAGTTAGTGTAATGTATAGAGCAGTGTTGGCTGCAGTTGGAGTGATGCTGAGTGCAGCATGTTATGTCGTGGAGCAGTTAGTGTAATGTATAGAGTAGTGTTGACTGCAGTTGGAGTGATGCTGAGTGCAGCATGCTATGTTGTGGAGCAGTTAGTGTAATGTATAGAGCAGTGTTGGCTGCAGTTGGAGTGATGCTGAGTGCAGCATGCTATGTTGTGGAGCAGTTAGTGTAATGTATAGAACAGTGTTGGCTGCAGTTGGAGTGATGCTGAGTGCAGCATGTTATGTTGTGGAGCAGTTAGTGTAATGTACAGTATAGAGTAGTGTTGGCTGCAGTTGGAGTGATGCTGAGTGCAGCATGCTATGTTGTGGAGCAGTTAGTGTAATGTACAGTATAGAGTAGTGTTGGCTGCAGCTGGAGTGATGCTGAGTGCAGCATGCTATGTTGTGGAGCAGTTAGTGTAATGTATAGAGCAGTGTTGGCTGCAGTTGGAGTGATGCTGAGTGCAGCATGCTATGTTGTGGAGCAGTTAGTGTAATGTACAGTATAGAGTAGTGTTGGCTGCAGCTGGAGTGATGCTGAGTGCAGCATGCTATGTTGTGGAGCAGTTAGTGTAATGTATAGAGCAGTGTTGGCTGCAGTTGGAGTGATGCTGAGTGCAGCATGCTATGTTGTGGAGCAGTTAGTGTAATGTATAGAGCAGTGTTGGCTGCAGTTGGAGTGATGCTGAGTGCAGCATGCTATGTTGTGGAGCAGTTAGTGTAATGTACAGTATAGAGTAGTGTTGGCTGCAGTTGGAGTGATGCTGAGTGCAGCATGCTATGTTGTGGAGCAGTTAGTGTAATGTATAGAGCAGTGTTGGCTGCAGTTGGAGTGATACTGAGTGCAGCATGCTATGTTGTGCAGCAGTTAGTGTAATGTACAGTATAGAGTAGTGTTGGCTGCAGTTGGAGTGATGCTAAGTGCAGCATGCTATGTTGTGGAGCAGTTAGTGTAATGTATAGAGCAGTGTTGGCTGCAGTTGGAGTGATGCTGAGTGCAGCATGTTATGTCGTGGAGCAGTTAGTGTAATGTATAGAGCAGTGTTGGCTGCAGTTGGAGTGATGCTGAGTGCAGCATGCTATGTTGTGGAGCAGTTAGTGCAATGTATAGAGCAGTGTTGGCTGCAGTTGGAGTGATGCTGAGTGCAGCATGTTATGTCGTGGAGCAGTTAGTGTGATGTATAGAGTAGTGTTGGCTGCAGTTGGAGTGATGCTGAGTGCAGCATGCTATGTTGTGGAGCAGTTAGTGTAATGTATAGAGCAGTGTTGGCTGCAGTTGGAGTGATGCTGAGTGCAGCATGTTATGTCGTGGAGCAGTTAGTGTAATGTATAGAGTAGTGTTGGCTGCAGTTGGAGTGATGCTGAGTGCAGCATGTTATGTAGTGGAGCAGTTAGTGTAATGTATAGAGTAGTGTTGGCTGCAGTTGGAGTGATACTGAGTGCAGCATGCTATGTTGTGGAGCAGTTAGTGTAATGTATAGAGTAGTGTTGGCTGCAGTTGGAGTGATGCTGAGTGCAGCATGTTATGTCGTGGAGCAGTTAGTGTAATGTATAGAGCAGTGTTGGCTGCAGTTGGAGTGATGCTGAGTGCAGCATGCTATGTTGTGGAGCAGTTAGTGTAATGTATAGAGCAGTGTTGGCTGCAGTTGGAGTGATGCTGAGTGCAGCATGTTATGTCGTGGAGCAGTTAGTGTAATGTATAGAGCAGTGTTGGCTGCAGTTGGAGTGATGCTGAGTGCAGCATGCTATGTTGTGGAGCAGTTAGTGTAATGTATAGAGCAGTGTTGGCTGCAGTTGGAGTGATGCTGAGTGCAGCATGCTATGTCGTGGAGCAGTTAGTGTAATGTATAGAGCAGTGTTGGCTGCAGTTGCAGTGATGCTGAGTGCAGCATGCTATGTTGTGGAGCAGTTAGTGTAATGTATAGAGCAGTGTTGGCTGCAGTTGGAGTGATGCTGAGTGCAGCATGCTATGTCGTGGAGCAGTTAGTGTAATGTATAGAGCAGTGTTGGCTGCAGTTGGAGTGATGCTGAGTGCAGCATGCTATGTCGTGGAGCAGTTAGTGTAATGTATAGAGCAGTGTTGGCTGCAGTTGGAGTGATGCTGAGTGCAGCATGCTATGTCGTGGAGCAGTTAGTGTAATGTATAGAGCAGTGTTGGCTGCAGTTGGAGTGATGCTGAGTGCAGCATGCTATGTCGTGGAGCAGTTAGTGTAATGTATAGAGCAGTGTTGGCTGCAGTTGCAGTGATGCTGAGTGCAGCATGCTATGTTGTGGAGCAGTTAGTGTAATGTATAGAGCAGTGTTGGCTGCAGTTGGAGTGATGCTGAGTGCAGCATGCTATGTTGTGGAGCAGTTAGTGTAATGTATAGAGCAGTGTTGGCTGCAGTTGGAGTGATGCTGAGTGCAGCATGCTATGTCGTGGAGCAGTTAGTGTAATGTATAGAGCAGTGTTGGCTGCAGTTGGAGTGATGCTGAGTGCAGCATGCTATGTCGTGGAGCAGTTAGTGTAATGTATAGAGCAGTGTTGGCTGCAGTTGCAGTGATGCTGAGTGCAGCATGCTATGTTGTGGAGCAGTTAGTGTAATGTATAGAGCAGTGTTGGCTGCAGTTGGAGTGATGCTGAGTGCAGCATGCTATGTTGTTGAGCAGTTAGTGTCAGGGGCGGAACTACTGGCGGGGCAGGCAGTGCATTGCACTGGGGCCCCGCCGCACTCAAGGGCCCACAGCCGCCGGCCGGCATTACATGAATGAGTCACAATGACTCATTGTATGTCATGCCGCAGCCGCACACCAGCGCTCCCGTGACCCGCCCGTCATAAGGAACGATTCTGGCCACCCACACACGAAGGAGGGAGGAGGGTCCGTCCCTCCCTCCCTCATATACAAACAGGTCACAGTCTCTCAGTGAAGGAGAGAGCCGCAGCAGCGCTTTGTTACTGGTGGAGGCGCTGCTGCTGCTGCTCCTCTGCTTCACTATAGGCTGTCTCTGAGAACAGCCTATAGGGAAGCAGAGGGGCAGCAGCAGCAGCGCCTCCACCAGTAACACAGCGCTGCTGCGGCTCCCTCCTTCACCTCCCTCCTCCTTCTTCTCTACTGCCCGGGAAGCTGCACCGAGGAGCCTGAGCCAACAGAGAGGGTAAGTATAATTCTTCTTTCTCTATCGTCCTAGTGGATGCTGGGGTTCCTGAAAGGACCATGGGGAATAGCGGCTCCGCAGGAGACAGGGCACAAAAGTAAAGCTTTCCGATCAGGTGGTGTGCACTGGCTCCTCCCCCTATGACCCTCCTCCAGACTCCAGTTAGATTTTTGTGCCCGGCCGAGAAGGGTGCAATCTAGGTGGCTCTCCTAAAGAGCTGCTTAGAAAAAGTTTAGCTTAGGTTTTTTATTTTACAGTGAGTCCTGCTGGCAACAGGATCACTGCAACGAGGGACTGAGGGGAGAAGAAGTGAACTCACCTGCGTGCAGGATGGATTGGCTTCTTGGCTACTGGACATCAGCTCCAGAGGGACGATCACAGGTACAGCCTGGATGGTCACCGGAGCCGCGCCGCCGGCCCCCTTGCAGATGCTGAAGTAAGAAGAGGTCCAGAATCGGCGGCAGAAGACTCCTCAGTCTTCTAAAGGTAGCGCACAGCACTGCAGCTGTGCGCCATTTTCCTCTCAGCACACTTCACACGCAGTCACTGAGGGTGCAGGGCGCTGGGGGGGGGGCGCCCTGGGAGGCAAATGAAAACCTATATATTGGCTAAAAATACCTCACATATAGCCCCCAGAGGCTATATGGAGATATTTAACCCCTGCCATAATCCGTTGAAGAGCGGGAGACGAGCCCGCCGAGAAAGGGGCGGGGCCTATCTCCTCAGCACACAGCGCCATTTTCTCTCACAGAAAGGCTGGAGAGAAGGCTCCCAGGCTCTCCCCTGCACTGCACTACAGAAACAGGGTTAAAACAGAGAGGGGGGGCATTAATTGGCGATATTAATATATATATAAAGATGCTATAAGGGAGAAACACTTATATAAGGTTGTCCCTATATATATTATAGCGTTTTTGGTGTGTGCTGGCAAACTCTCCCTCTGTCTCTCCAAAGGGCTAGTGGGGTCCTGTCCTCTGTCAGAGCATTCCCGGTGTGTGTGCTGTGTGTCGGTACGTATGTGTCGACATGTATGAGGACGATGTTGGTGAGGAGGCGGAGCAATTGCCTGTAATGGGGATGTCACTCTCTAGGGAGTCGACACCGAAATGGGTGGCTTATTGAGAGAATTACGTGAGAAGGTCAACACGCTGCAAGGTCGGTTGACGACATGAGACGGCCGACAAACAATTAGTACCGGTCCAGGCGTCTCAGAAACACCGTCAGGGGCTTTAAAAACGTCCATTTACCTCAGTCGGTCGACACAGACACAGACACGGACACTGAATCCAGTGTCGACGGTGAATAAACAAACGTATTTCTCATTAGGGCCACACGTTAAGGGCAATGAAGGAGGTGTTACATATTTCTGATACTACAAGTACCACAAAAAAGGGTATTATGTGGGAGTGAAAAAACTACCTGTAGTTTTTCCTGAATCAGATTAAATAAAATGAAGTGTGTGATGAAGCGTGGGGTTACCCCGATAGCAAATATTGGCGTTATACCCTTTCCCGCCAGAAGTTAGGGCGCGTTGGGAAACACCCCTTAGGGTGGATAAGGCGCTCACACGCTTATCAAGTGGCGTTACCGTCTCCAGATACGGCCGCCCTCAAGGAGCCAGCTGATAGGAAGCTGGAAAAATATCCTAAAAAATATATACACACATACGGTGGTTATACTGCGACCAGCGATCGCCATCAGCCTGGAGATGCAGTGCTGGGTTGGCTTGGTCGGATTCCCTGACTGAAAATATATTATTGATATAGAGCATTTAATAGGATGCATTCTATATATATGTACGCGAGATGCACAGAGGGATATTTGCACTCTGGCATCAAGATAAGTGCGTTGTCCATATCTCCCAGAAGATGTCATGGACACGACAGTGGTCAGGTGATACAGATCCCATACGGCACATGGAAGTATTGCCGTATAAAGGTGTTACGATTCCTGTACTCCAGACTGGAGAAGATCTTATGGCAGAGATCTGAGTACAGGAATGAAATACAGGTTGTGGGAGCTGGAGAGCCTAGTAACCCCTGGCGCCCTAACTCCGTTGTCTCGCCCGTGTTATCAGAAATCCCCTGCGAGACTATGGTTGCTTGAGCCCATGGCAGCCGCGTTCGAAGGGCGGATTATGTCTGCCCAACCCCGATGCCCCCGCAGGTCTTAATGGGAGACAAGGGGAAGTCCGAGACAGGGAGATAACAAGGGGCCCTCTGACTAAGCAACCAAGCCAGGGGTTACAAGCTAACTTAACTAAATCAAAAGGTATGTGCGGACTAGCCGCCAGGGAAAAGGACAACCAAGGATCCACGGATCCGACACTCCTATCCGGCACCGCTGGACACCAGAGTGGATCTTGTGGAAGCGGAATCCTCCGCAAAGCTCCAGAACTCAAAATAAACACAATAATAAATAGTAGCGGACAAGCCGCAACACACGGCTGCGCCGCGACTCACGAACACCACCAGATGTTAAAGGTGCTCGGTCAGACTCCAGGAACAGATGGTAACTTCCGAGTACTGGATCACTGAGAACAGGAACAAACGAACAGACCGGGACTGGGAACTCTCTCTGCAGCAGAATCAGGCAAACAGGAAGCTATCACCGGCGTCTGTGAGGAGTCCTGGGAGTGCTTTTAACAGAGAGTCTTCCAATCAGCTGTTTGGAGGCTGATTGGATTAAATGCCATGCAGCTGACAAGCTGCATGGCCAGGGAAACAGATGAGTGATAATTACAACATGCCGTGCAGCTGCATGCTACACAGCCAGGAAACCAGTGATGATATAAACTTAGACCCAGCAACGGGGAACACGATCCGACAGTGGCGTCCCCGTTGCTAGGCGCCGGCCGCACTGACGAGCGGACCCTCGGCGCCTAACAAAAGGGAAGGAGTTAGTTGGGGTCGGTCCATCGGACCTGGGGACCACGGCAACAGCTGGGAAATCCAACCTTTTTACCCCAAGTTACATCTCAGCAGAAAAAGACACCGTCTTTTCAGCCTCAATCCTTCCGTTTCCATGAGGCAAACGGGCAAAAGGCCAGTCATATCTGCCCAGACATAGAGGTAAGGGAAGTAGACTGCAGCGGGCAGCCCCTTCCCAGGAAAGGAAGCCCTCCACCACGTCTGCCAAGTCCTCAGCATGACGCTGGGGCCGTGCAAGCGGACTCAGGTGAGGTGGGGGGGTAGTCTCAAGAGTCTCAGCGCGCAGTGGGATCACTCGCAAGTTGACCCCTAGATCGTACAAGTATTATCCCAGGGGTACAGATTGGAGAGTCGAGACATCTTTTCCTCGCAGGTTCCTGAAGTCTGCTTTACCAACGGCTTCCTCCGACAGGGAGGCAGTATTGGAAAAGATTCACAAGCTGTATTTCCAGCAGGTGATAATAAAAGTACCCCTCCTACAACAAGGAAAAGGGTATTAGTCTTCCACACTATATTGTGGTACTGAAGCCAGACGGCTTGGTGAGACGTAGTCTAAATCTGAAATCTTTGAACACTTACATAAAAAGGTTCAAATCAAGATGGAGTCACTCAGAGCAGTGATAGCGAACCAAAAAGGGGACTATATGGTGTCCCTGGACATCAAGGATTACCTCCATGTCCAAATTTGTCCTTCTCAACAAGGATACCTCTGGTTCGTGGTACAGAACTGTCAATATCAGTTTCAGACGCTGCCGTTGAAGTATCCACGGCACCCCGGGCCTTTACCAGGGTAATGGCCGAAAAGATGATTCTTCAAAGAAAAAAGGCATCTTAATTATCCCTTACTTGGACGATATCCTGAAAGGGGCAAGTTCAAGAGAACAGTTGGACGTCGGGAGAGCACTATCTAAAGTAGTTCTACGACAGCACGAGTGGATTTTAAATATTCCAAATATCGCAGCCGTTTTCCGACGATACGTCTGCTGTTCCTAGGAATGATTCTGGGCATAGTCCAGAAAAAGGTTTTCTCCTGGAGGAGAAAGCCAGGGAGTTATCCGAACTAGTCAGAAACCTCCTAAAACCAGACCAGGTATCAGTGCATCAATGCACAGGAGTCCTGGGAAAAATGGTGGCTTCTTACGAAGCGATTCCATTCGGCAGATCTCACGCAAAAAAAAATTTCAGGGGGATTTGCGGGACGAATGGTCCGGATCGCATCTTCAGATGCATCAGCGGATAATCCTGTCTCCAAGGACAAGGGTGTCTCTTCTGTGGGGGCTGCAGAGTGCTCATCTTCTAGAGGGCAGCACGTTCAGCATTCAGGACTGTGTTCTGGTGACCACGGATGCCAGCCTGAGAGGCTGGGGAGCAGTCACACAGGGAAGAAATTTCCAAGGAAGTGTGGTAAAGTCTGGAGACTTCTCTCCACATGAATATACTGGAGCTAAGGGCAATTTACAATGCTCTGAGCCTAGGAAGACCTCTGCTTCAAAGTCAACCGGTGCTGATCCAGTAGGACATCATCATACCAGTCGCCCACGTTAACAGACGGGGCGACACAAGAAGCAGGAGGGCGATGATAGCAAGGATTTTTCGCTGGGCGAAAAATCATGTGATAACACTGTCAGCAGTGTTCATTCCGGGAGTGGACAACTGGGAAGATTTCCTCAGCATGTATGAATTCCACCCGGAAAAGTGGGAACTTAATCTGGAAGTTTCCACATGATTGTAAACCGTTGGGAAAGACCAAAGGTGGTCATGATGGCGTCCCACAGGAAGCGCCAGGTCAAGAGACACTCAGGCAATAGCTGGGACGCTCTGGTAACACCGTGGGTGTACCAGTCGGTGTATGTGTTCCATCCTCTGCCTTTCATACCCAGTGTATTGAGAATGATAGGAAGGAGAGGAGTAAGAACTATACTCGTGGCTCCGGTTTGGCCAAGAAGGACTTGGTACCCGGAACTTCAAGAGATACTAAGAAGGGTCTTGATTCAGCAAGAATCATGTCTGTTCCAAGATTTACCGCAGCTGCGTTGACGCCAGGGCGGGTGAACGCCGGATCCTAAGGGAAAAAGGCATTCCGGAAGAGGTCATCCCTACCCTGGTCAGAGCCAGGAAGGAGGTGACCGCACAACATTATCACCGCTTAGGTGAAAATATGTTCCATGGTGTGAGGCCAGGAAGGCTCCACGGAAGAATTTCAACTAGGTTAATTCCTACATTTCCTGCAAACAGGAGTGTCTATGGGTCTCAAATTGGGGTCCATTAAGGTTCAAATTTCGACTTGTCGATTTTCTTCCAGAAAAGAAATTGGCTTCAGTTCCTGAAGTCCAGAAGTTTGTTAAGGGAGGACTGCATATACAACCCCCCTTTGATGTCTCCAGTGGCACTGGGAGATCTCAACGTAGGTTTGGGATTCCTAAAATCACATTGGTTTAAAACAACTCAAATCTGTGGATTTGATATATCTCACATGGAAAGTGGCCATGCTGTTGGTCCTGGCCGCGGCCAGGCGAGTGTCAGATTTGACGGCTTTGACTCACATAGCCATATCTGATTGTCCATTCGGACAGAGCGAAGCTGCGGACTCGTCCCCAGTTTCTCCTTAAGGTGGTGTCAGCGTTTTCACCTGAACCAGCTTATTGTGGTACCTGCGGCTACTAGGGACTTGGAGGACTCCAAGTTGCTGGATGTTGTCAGGGCCCTGAAAATATAGTTTCCAGGTCGGCTGGAGTCAGGAAATCTGACTTGCTGTTTATCCTGTATGCACCCAACAAGCTGGGTGCTCTTGCTTTTAAGCAGTCGATTGCTCGTTGGATTGGTAGCACAATTCAACTTGCACATTCTGTGGCAGGCCTGCCACAGCCTAAATCTGTTAAAGCCCATTCCACAAGGACGGTGGGCTCATCTTGGGCGGCTGCCCGAGGGGTCTCGGCATTACAACTCTGCCGAGCAGCTACGTGGTCGGGGGAGAACACGTTTGTAAAATTCTACAAATTTGATACCCTGGCAAAAGAGGACCTGGAGTTCTCTCATTCGGTGCTGCAGAGTCATCCGCACTCTCCCGCCCGTTTGGGAGCTTTGGTATAATCCCCATGGTCCTTTCAGGAACCCCAGCATCCACTAGGACGATAGAGAAAATAAGAATTTACTTACCGATAATTCTATTTCTCTGAGTCCGTAGTGGATGCTGGGCGCCCATCCCAAGTGCGGATTATCTGCAATACTTGTACATAGTTATTGCTAACTAAATCGGGTTATTGTTATTGTGAGCCATCTTTCAGAGGCTCCCCTGTTATCATACTGTTAACTGGGTTCAGATCACAGGTTGTACAGTGTGATTGGTGTGGCTGGTATGAGTCTTACCCGGGATTCAAAATTCCTCCCTTATTGTGTACGCTCGTCCGGGCACAGTATCTAACTGGAGTCTGGAGGAGGGTCATAGGGGGAGGAGCCAGTGCACACCACCTGATCGGAAAGCTTTACTTTTGTGCCCTGTCTCCTGCGGAGCCGCTATTCCCCATGGTCCTTTCAGGAACCCCAGCATCCACTACGGACTCCGAGAAATAGAATTATCGGTAAGTAAATTCTTATTTTCTTTCTTTCTTTCTTTCTTTCTTTCTTTCTTTCTTTCTTTCTTTCTTTCTTTCTTTCTTTCTTTCTTTCTTTCTTTCTTTCTGTCTCTTTCTTTTTTTATTTGTTGGGACTGCCTGCCGCAATGTGTAAAAAGGGGGGACTGCCTGCCGCTATGTATAAAAATGGGGAATCTGCCTGCCGCAATGTAAAAAATGGGGAATCTGCCTGCCGCAATGTAAAAATGGGGAATCTGCCTGCCGCAATGTGTAAAAATGGGGAATCTGCCTGCCGCAATGTAAAAATGGGGAATCTGCCTGCCGCAATGTGTAAAAATGGGGAATCTGCCTGCCGCTATGTATAAAAATGGGGAATCTGCCTGCCGCTATGTATAAAAATGGGGAATCTGCCTGCCGCTATGTGTAAAAAGGTAGAATCTGCCTGCCGTAATGTGTAAAAAGGGCACGCTATCTGCCGTTATGTGTAAAAGTGTATGGTGTCTGCCGTAATGTGTAAAATGGGGACGCTGTCTGCCGTAATGTGTAAAATGGGGACGCTGTCTGCCGTAATGTGTAAAAAGTGCACACTGTCTGCCGCTATGTGTAACGAGGGCACGCTGTCTGCCGCTATGTGTAACGAGGGCACGCTGTCTGCCATTGTGTAAAAAGTGTATGCTGTCTGCCGCTATGTGTAACGAGGGCACGCTGTCTGCCGTTATGTGTAAAAAGTGCACACTGTCTGCCGTTATGTGTAAAAAGGGGAATCTGTTCGCTGTAAGGAGTAAAAGGGTCTCTACCTGGTGTAGTGGTGCTACTGTGCGGCGTAATTTGAAGAATGGAGACTACTGTGCACCGTTTTATGAATTGGTATTATTTTGTGGACACACCCCTTCCCCACGAAGCCACGCCACTATGTATTTTTGCGCGCGCCTACGGCGCGCACTGCCCATGGGGTGGACTTGGATGGGATGGGGGGGGGGGGGGGGGCAAAGCATTTTGTTGCACCTGGGCCCACCGCTTGCTTGTTCCGCCACTGGTTAGTGTAATGTATAGAACAGTGTTGGCTGCAGTTGGAGTGATACTGAGTGCAGCATGCTATGTTGTGGAGCAGTTAGTGTAATGTATAGAGTAGTGTTGGCTGCAGTTGGAGTGATGCTGAGTGCAGCATGCTATGCTGTGGAGCAGTTAGTGTAATGTATAGAGCAGTGTTGGCTGCAGTTGGAGCGATGCTGAGTGCAGCGTGCTATGTTGTGGAGCAGTTAGTGTAATGTATAGAGCAGTGTTGGCTGCAGTTGGAGTGATGCTGAGTGCAGCATGCTATGTTGTGGAGCAGTTAGTGTAATGTATAGAGTAGTGTTGGCTGCAGTTGGAGTGATGCTGAGTGCAGCATGCTATGTTGTGGAGCAGTTAGTGTAATGTATAGAGCAGTGTTGGCTGCAGTTGGAGTGATGCTGAGTGCAGCATGCTATGCTGTGGAGCAGTTAGTGTAATGTATAGAGCAGTGTTGGCTGCAGTTGGAGTGATGCTGAGTGCAGCATGCTATGTTGTGGAGCAGTTAGTGTAATGTATAGAGTAGTGTTGGCTGCAGTTGGAGTGATGCTGAGTGCAGCATGCTATGTTGTGGAGCAGTTAGTGTAATGTATAGAGCAGTGTTGGCTGCAGTTGGAGTGATGCTAAGTGCAGCATGCTATGTTGTGGAGCAGTTAGTGTAATGTATAGAGCAGTGTTGGCTGCAGTTGGAGTGATGCTGAGTGCAGCATGCTCTGTTGTGGAGCAGTTAGTGTAATGTATAGAGTAGTGTTGGCTGCAGTTGGGGGTAGATACATTACATTGGAACAATGTCTGATACAAGTGCTGTTGTGTTTCTGGGGCAGATGTACTAAAACTTGGAGAGAGATAAATTGGAGAGAGATAAAGTACCAGCCAGAGGTGGGTACTCACTAGGACGACTCGCTAATGATGCAATGTTGTCAGTGACGGGACCCGGTGGTGCATACACACTTGCAGATGCTGGCAGTGATGAGCGACGGTCGGGGGATGATGTCCGTTGGACCTGAAGGACCTGCGGGAGCGCGCATCATCAGTGATATAGTGCATACACACTGGACGATATTGTGCCGACACATTGTGCCGATATCATCCTAGTGTACGCACCTTAACTGTCATTTTTTAATCACGGCCTGAGACATGGCAGTCAGGAGCTAATTGGCTGGGACTTTATCTCTCTCGCTACTGTATCAGTCTCCAAGACTTACTACATGTCCCCAGAGGTAATTATTTTATATACAGAATATCTGCCCGTATTTGCAGGAGAACCTGTCTCTCGCTGTTCAGCTGAATGACCTCCGAGAACACTCTCTCCAGCAGTCCGAGTACTGCACTCGTCTGGGATCTGCACTCTGCACATTGCTCTGGGGAGTCTCTAACAGAGATGAGACGGTGAGGAGTATTCTGACAATGGTGAGTATTGCAGTCTGTAGTGAGGAGGGCGGGTGACGGTCTGTAGTGAGGAGGGGGGGTGACGGTCTGTAGTGAGGAGGGGTGGTCACGGTCTGTAGTGAGGAGGGGTGGTCACGGTCTGTAGTGATGAAGGGGGGTCATGGTCTGTAGTGATGAGGGAGGGTCATGGTCTGTAGTGAGGAGGGGGGTGACGGTCTGTAGTGAGGAGGGGTGGTCACGGTCTGTAGTGAGGAGGGAGGGTCGCGGTCTGTAGTGAGGAGGGAGGGTCGCAGTCTGTAGTGAGGAGGGAAGGTCACGGTCTGTAATGAGGAGGGAGGGTCGCGGTCTGTAGTGAGGAGGGTCACGGTCTGTAGTGAGGAGGGAGGGTCACGGTCTGTAATGAGGAGGGAGGGTCGCGGTCTGTAGTGAGGAGGGTCGCGGTCTGTAGTGAGGAGGGAGGGTCACGGTCTGTAATGAGGAGGGAGGGTCACGGTCTGTAGTGAGGAGGGGTGGTCACGGTCTGTAGTGAGGAGGGAGGGTCGCGGTCTGTAGTGAGGAGGGAGGGTCACGGTCTGTAATGAGGAGGGAGGGTCGCGGTCTGTAGTGAGGAGGGAGGGTCGCAGTCTGTAGTGAGGAGGGAAGGTCACGGTCTGTAATGAGGAGGGAGGGTCGCGGTCTGTAGTGAGGAGGGTCACGGTCTGTAGTGAGGAGGGAGGGTCACGGTCTGTAATGAGGAGGGAGGGTCGCGGTCTGTAGTGAGGAGGGTCGCGGTCTGTAGTGAGGAGGGTCACGGTCTGTAGTGAGGAGGGAGGGTCACGGTCTGTAATGAGGAGGGAGGGTCGCAGTCTGTAGTGATGAGGGTCACGGTCTGTAGTGAGGAGGGGAGGGTCACGGTCTGTAGTGAGGAGGGAGGGTCACGGTCTGTAGTGAGGAGGGAGGGTCACGGTCTGTAGTGATGAGGGGGGGTCACGGTCTCTAGTGAGGAGGGGAGGGTCACGGTCTGTAGTGAGGAGGGGGGGTCACGGTCTCTAGTGAGGAGAGGGGTCACGGTCTGTAGTGAGGAGGGAGGGTCACGGTCTGTAGTGAGGAGGGAGGGTCACGGTCTGTAATGAGGAGGGAGGGTCGCGGTCTGTAGTGAGGAGGGTCACGGTCTGTAGTGAGGAGGGAGTGTCACGGTCTGTAATGAGGAGGAAGGGTCGCGGTCTGTAGTGAGGAGGGTCACGGTCTGTAGTGAGGAGGGAGGGTCACGGTCTGTAATGAGGAGGGAGGGTCACGGTCTGTAGTGAGGAGGGAGGGTCGCGGTCTGTAGTGAGGAGGGAGGGTCACGGTCTGTAATGAGGAGGGAGGGTCACGGTCTGTAATGAGGAGGGAGGGTCACGGTCTGTAATGAGGAGGGAGGGTCACGGTCTGTAATGAGGAGGGAGGGTCGCGGTCTGTAGTGAGGAGGGTCACGGTCTGAAGTGATGAGGGGGGGTCACGGTCTTTAGTGAGGAGGGAGGGTCACGGTCTTTAGTGAGGAGGGAGGGTCACGGTCTGTAGTGAGGAGGGAGGGTCACGGTCTGTAGTGAGGAGGGAGGGTCGCGGTCTGTAGTGAGGAGGGAGGGTCGCGGTCTGTAGTGAGGAGGGAGGGTCGCGGTCTGTAGTGAGGAGGGAGGGTCGCGGTCTGTAGTGAGGAGGGAGGGTCGCGGTCTGTAGTGAGGAGGGAGGGTCGCGGTCTGTAGTGAGGAGGGAGGGTCGCGGTCTGTAGTGAGGAGGGAGGGTCGCGGTCTGTAGTGAGGAGGGAGGGTCACGGTCTGTAATGAGGAGGGAGAGTCACGGTCTGTAATGAGGAGGGAGGGTCACGGTCTGTAATGAGGAGGGAGGGTCACGGTCTGTAATGAGGAGGGAGGGTCACGGTCTGTAATGAGGAGGGAGGGTCGCGGTCTGTAGTGAGGAGGGTCACGGTCTGTAGTGATGAGGGGGGGTCATGGTCTGTAATGAGGAGGGAGGGTCACGGTCTGTAGTGAGGAGGGAGGGTCACGGTCTGTAGTGAGGAGGGAGGGTCACGGTCTGTAGTGAGGAGGGAGGGTCGCGGTCTGTAGTGAGGAGGGAGGGTCACGGTCTGTAGTGAGGAGGGAGGGTCGTGGTCTGTAGTGAGGAGGGAGGGTCGCGGTCTGTAGTGAGGAGGGGAGGGTCACGGTCTCTAGTGATGAGGGAGGGTCACAGTCTGTAGTGAGGAGGGGAGGGTCACGGTCTGTAATGAGGAGGGAGGGTCACGGTCTGTAATGAGGAGGGAGGGTCACGGTCTGTAGTGAGGAGGGTCATGGTCTGTAATGAGGAGGGAGGGTCACGGTCTGTAGTGATGAGGGGGGGTCATTGTCTGTAATGAGGAGGGAGGGTCACGGTGTGTAGTGAGGAGGGACGGTCACGGTCTGTAGTGAGGAGGGAGGGTCACGGTCTGTAGTGAGGAGGGAGGGTCACGGTCTGTAGTGAGGAGGGAGGGTCGCGGTCTGTAGTGAGGAGGGAGGGTCGCGGTCTGTAGTGAGGAGGGAGGGTCACGGTCTGTAGTGAGGAGGGAGGGTCACGGTCTGTAGTGAGGAGGGAGGGTCACGGTCTGTAGTGAGGAGGGAGGGTCACGGTCTGTAATGAGGAGGGAGGGTCACGGTCTGTAGTGATGAGGGAGGGTCACGGTCTGTAGTGATGAGGGGGGGTCATGGTCTGTAATGAGGAGGGAGGGTCACGGTCTGTAGTGAGGAGGGAGGGTCATGGTCTGTAGTGAGGAGGGAGGATCACGGTCTGTAGTGAGGAGGGAGGGTCGTGGTCTGTAGTGAGGAGGGAGGGTCGTGGTCTGTAGTGAGGAGGGAGGGTCGCGGTCTGTAGTGAGGAGGGAGGGTCACGGTCTGTAATGAGGAGGGGAGGGTCACGGTCTGTAGTGAGGAGGGAGGGTCGCGGTCTCTAGTGATGAGGGAGGGTCACAGTCTGTAGTGAGGAGGGGAGGGTCACGGTCTGTAATGAGGAGGGAGGGTCATGGTCTGTAATGAGGAGGGAGGGTCACGGTCTGTAGTGAGGAGGGTCATGGTCTGTAATGAGAAGGGAGGGTCACGGTCTGTAGTGATGAGGGGGGGTCACGGTCTGTAATGAGGGAGGGTCACGGTCTGTAGTGAGGAGGGAGGGTCACGGTCTGTAGTGAGGAGGGAGGGTCACGGTCTGTAGTGAGGAGGGGAGGGTCACTGTCTGTAGTGAGGAGGGGAGGGTCACATTCTGTAGTGAGGAGGGGAGGGTCACGGTCTGTAGTGAGGAGGGGAGGGTCACTGTCTGTAGTGAGGAGGGGAGGGTCACGGTCTGTAGTGAGGAGGGGAGGGTCACGGTCTATAGTGAGGAGGGGAGGGTCACGGTCTGTAGTGAGGAGGGGAGGGTCACGGTCTGTAGTGAGGAGGGGGGGGTCACGGTCTGTAGTGAGGAGGGGAGGGTCACGGTCTGTAGTGAGGAGGGGAGGGTCACGGTCTGTAGTGAGGAGGGAGGGTCACGGTCTGTAGTGAGGAGGGAGGGTCACGGTCTGTAGTGAGGAGGGTCGGTCACGGTCTGTAGTGAGGAGGGAGGGTCACGGTCTGTAGTGAGGAGGGAGGGTCACGGTCTGTAGTGAGGAGGGAGGGTCACGGTCTGTAGTGAGGAGGGAGGGTCGCGGTCTGTAGTGAGGAGGGAGGGTCGCGGTCTGTAGTGAGGAGGGAGGGTCGCGGTCTGTAGTGTGGAGGGAGGGTCACGGTCTGTAGTGAGGAGGGAGGGTCACGGTATGTAGTGAGGAGGGGAGGGTCACGGTCTGTAGTGAGGAGGGGAGGGTCACGGTCTGTAGTGAGGAGGGGAGGGTCACGGTCTGTAGTGAGGAGGGGAGGGTCACGGTCTATAGTGAGGAGGGGAGGGTCACGGTCTGTAGTGAGGAGGGGAGGGTCACGGTCTGTAGTGAGGAGGGGGGGTCACGGTCTGTAGTGACGAGGGGAGGGTCACGGTCTGTAGTGAGGAGGGGAGGGTCACGGTCTGTAGTGAGGAGGGTCGGTCACGGTCTGTAGTGAGGAGGGTCGGTCACGGTCTGTAGTGAGGAGGGTCGGTCACGGTCTGTAGTGACGAGGGAGGGTCACGGTCTGTAGTGAGGAGGGAGGGTCACGGTCTGTAGGGAGGAGGGAGGGTCACGGTCTGTAGTGAGGAGGGGAGGGTCACGGTATGTAGTGAGGAGGGGAGGGTCACGGTCTGTAGTGAGGAGGGGAGGGTCACGGTCTGTAATGAGGAGGGAGGTTCATGGTCTGTAATGAGGGAGGGTCACGGTCTGTAGTGAGGAGGGTCAAGGTCTGTAATGAGGAGGGAGGGTCACGGTCTGTAGTGATGAGGGGGGGTCATGGTCTGTAATGAGGAGGGAGGGTCACGGTCTGTAGTGAGGAGGGATGGTCACGGTCTGTAGTGAGGAGGGAGGGTCGCGGTCTGTAGTGAGGAGGGAGGGTCGCGGTCTGTAGTGAGGAGGGAGGGTCACGGTCTGTAGTGAGGAGGGAGGGTCGTGGTCTGTAGTGAGGAGGGAGGGTCGCGGTCTGTAGTGAGGAGGGGAGGGTCACGGTCTCTAGTGATGAGGGAGGGTCACAGTCTGTAGTGAGGAGGGGAGGGTCACGGTCTGTAATGAGGAGGGAGGGTCATGGTCTGTAATGAGGAGGGAGGGTCACGGTCTGTAGTGAGGAGGGTCATGGTCTGTAATGAGGAGGGAGGGTCACGGTCTGTAGTGATGAGGGGGGGTCATGGTCTGTAATGAGGAGGGAGGGTCACGGTGTGTAGTGAGGAGGGAGGGTCACGGTCTGTAGTGAGGAGGGAGGGTCACGGTCTGTAGTGAGGAGGGAGGGTCACGGTCTGTAGTGAGGAGGGAGGGTCGCGGTCTGTAGTGAGGAGGGAGGGTCGCGGTCTGTAGTGAGGAGGGAGGGTCACGGTCTGTAGTGAGGAGGGAGGGTCACGGTCTGTAGTGAGGAGGGAGGGTCACGGTCTGTAGTGAGGAGGGAGGGTCACGGTCTGTAATGAGGAGGGAGGGTCACGGTCTGTAGTGATGAGGGAGGGTCACGGTCTGTAGTGATGAGGGGGGGTCATGGTCTGTAATGAGGAGGGAGGGTCACGGTCTGTAGTGAGGAGGGAGGGTCACGGTCTGTAGTGAGGAGGGAGGGTCATGGTCTGTAGTGAGGAGGGAGGGTCGTGGTCTGTAGTGAGGAGGGAGGGTCGTGGTCTGTAGTGAGGAGGGAGGTTCGCGGTCTGTAGTGAGGAGGGAGGGTCACGGTCTGTAGTGAGGAGGGGAGGGTCACGGTCTGTAGTGAGGAGGGAGGGTCGCGGTCTCTAGTGATGAGGGAGGGTCACAGTCTGTAGTGAGGAGGGGAGGGTCACGGTCTGTAATGAGGAGGGAGGGTCATGGTCTGTAATGAGGAGGTAGGGTCACGGTCTGTAGTGAGGAGGGTCATGGTCTGTAATGAGAAGGGAGGGTCACGGTCTGTAGTGATGAGGGGGGGTCACGGTCTGTAATGAAGAGGGAGGGTCACGGTCTGTAGTGAGGAGGGAGGGTCACGGTCTGTAGTGAGGAGGGAGGGTCACGGTCTGTAGTGAGGAGGGGAGGGTCACTGTCTGTAGTGAGGAGGGGAGGGTCACGGTCTGTAGTGAGGAGGGGAGGGTCACGGTCTGTAGTGAGGAGGGGAGGGTCACTGTCTGTAGTGAGGAGGGGAGGGTCACGGTCTGTAGTGAGGAGGGGAGGGTCACGGTCTATAGTGAGGAGGGGAGGGTCACGGTCTGTAGTGAGGAGGGGAGGGTCACGGTCTGTAGTGAGGAGTTGGGGTCACGGTCTGTAGTGAGGAGGGGAGGGTCACGGTCTGTAGTGAGGAGGGGAGGGTCACGGTCTGTAGTGAGGAGGGAGGGTCACGGTCTGTAGTGAGGAGGGAGGGTCACGTTCTGTAGTGAGGAGGGTCGGTCACGGTCTGTAGTGAGGAGGGAGGGTCACGGTCTGTAGTGAGGAGGGAGGGTCACGGTCTGTAGTGAGGAGGGGAGGGTCACGGTCTGTAGTAAGGAGGGGAGGGTCACGGTCTATAGTGAGGAGGGGAGGGTCACGGTCTGTAGTGAGGAGGGGAGGGTCACGGTCTGTAGTGAGGAGGGGGGGTCACGGTCTGTAGTGAGGAGGGGAGGGTCACGGTCTGTAGTGAGGAGGGTCGGTCACGGTCTGTAGTGAGGAGGGTCGGTCACGGTCTGTAGTGAGGAGGGTCGGTCACGGTCTGTAGTGACGAGGGAGGGTCACGGTCTGTAGTGAGGAGGGTCACGGTCTGTAGTGAGGAGGGAGGGTCACAGTCTGTAGTGAGGAGGGTCACGGTCTGTAGTGAGGAGGGTCACGGTCTGTAGTGAGGAGGGAGGGTCACAGTCTGTAGTGAGGAGGGAGGGTCAGGGGTCACGGTCTGTAGTGAGGAGGGGAGGGTCACGGTCTGTAGTGATGAAGGGGGTCACGGTCTGTAGTGAGGAGGGGAGGGTCACGGTCTGTAGTGATGAGGGGGGGTCACGGTCTGTAGTGAGGAGGGGAGGGTCACGGTCTGTAGTGATGAGGGGGGGTCACGGTCTGTAGTGATGAGGGGGGGTCACGGTCTGTAGTGAGGAGGGGAGGGTCACGGTCTGTAGTGATGAGGGGGGGTCACGGTCTGTAGTGAGGAGGGAGGGTCACGGTCTGTAGTATGGAGGGGGTCACGGTCTGTAGTGAGGAGGGAGGGTCACGGTCTGTAGTGTGGAGGGAGGGTCACGGTCTGTAGTGTGGAGGGAGGGTCACGGTCTGCAGTGATGAGGGAGGGTCACGGTCTGTAGTGATTAGGGAGGGTCACGGTCTGTAGTGAGGAGGGAGGGTCACGGTCTGTAGTGATGAGGGAGGGTCATGGTCTGTAGTGATGAGGGGGGGTCACGGTCTGTAGTGAGGAGGGAGGGTCACGGTCTGTAGTGAGGAGGGTCGGTCACGGTCTGTAGTGAGGAGGGAGGGTCACGGTCTGTAGTGAGGAGGGAGGGTCACGGTCTGTAGTGAGGAGGGAGGGTCACGGTCTGTAGTGAGGAGGGGAGGGTCACGGTCTGTAGTGAGGAGGGGAGGGTCCCGGTCTGTAGTGAGGAGGGGAGGGTCACGGTCTGTAGTGAGGAGGGGAGGGTCACGGTCTGTAGTGAGGAGGGTCACGGTCTGTAGTGATGAGGGAGGGTCACGGTCTGTAGTGAGGAGGGAGGGTCACGGTCTGTAGTGATGAGGGAGGGTGACGGTCTGTAGTGAGGAGGGTCGGTCACGGTCTGTAATGAGGAGGGAGGGTCACGGTCTGTAGTGATGAGGGAGGGTGACGGTCTGTAGTGAGGAGGGTCGGTCACGGTCTGTAGTGAGGAGGGAGGGTTACGGTCTGTAGTGAGGAGGTAGGGTCACGGTCTGTAGTGAGGAGGGGAGGGTCACGGTCTGTAGTGAGGAGGGGAGGGTCACGGTCTGTAGTGAGGAGGGGAGGGTCACGGTCTGTGGTGAGGAGGTTCACGGTCTGTAGTGAGGAGGGTTACGGTCTGTAGTGAGGAGGGAGGGTCACGGTCTGTAGTGTGGAGGGAGGGTCAGGGGTCACGGTATGTAGTGATGAGGGGGGGGGTCACGGTCTGTAGTGAGGAGGGTCACGGTCTGTAGTGAGGAGGGAGGGTCACGGTCTGTAGTGAGGAGGGGGGGTCACGGTCTGTAGTGAGGAGGGAGGGTCACGGTCTGTAGTGAGGAGGGTCACGGTCTGTAGTGAGGAGGGTCACGGTCTGTAGTGAGGAGGGAGGGTCAGGGGTCACGGTCTGTAGTGAGAAGGGAGGGTCACGGTCTGTAGTGATGAGGGGGGGTCACCGTCTGTAGTGAGGAGGGAGGGTCAGGGGTCACGGTCTGTAGTGAGGAGGGTCACGGTCTGTAGTGAGGAGGGAGGGTCAGGGGTCACGGTCTGTAGTGAGGAGGGGAGGGTCACGGACTGTAGTGATGAGGGGGGGTCACCGTCTGTAGTGAGGAGGGAGGGTCAGGGGTCACGGTCTGTAGTGAGGAGGGAGGGTCACGGTCTGTAGTGATGAAGGGGCTCACGGTCTGTAGTGAGGAGGGGAGGGTCACGGTCTGTAGTGATGAGGGGGGGTCACGGTCTGTAGTGAGGAGGGGAGGGTCACGGTCTGTAGTGATGAGCGGGGGTCACGGTCTGTAGTGAGGCGGGGAGGGTCACGGTTTGTAGTGATGAGGGGGGGTCACGGTCTGTAGTGAGGAGGGAGGGTCATGGTCTGTAATGAGGAGGGAGGGTCACGGTCTGTAGTGAGGAGGGTCATGGTCTGTAATGAGGAGGGAGGGTCACGGTCTGTAGTGATGAGGGGGGGTCATGGTCTGTAATGAGGAGGGAGGGTCACGGTCTGTAGTGAGGAGGGAGGGTCGCGGTCTGTAGTGAGGAGGGAGGGTCGCGGTCTGTAGTGAGGAGGGAGGGTCGCGGTGTGTAGTGAGGAGGGAGGGTCGCGGTCTGTAGTGAGGAGGGAGGGTCGCGGTCTGTAGTGAGGAGGGAGGGTCGCGGTCTGTAGTGAGGAGGGAGGGTCACGGTCTGTAGTGAGGAGGGAGGGTCACGGTCTGTAGTGAGGAGGGAGGGTCACGGTCTGTAGTGAGGAGGGGAGTGTCACTGTCTGTAGTGAGGAGGGGAGGGTCACTGTCTGTAGTGAGGAGGGGAGGGTCACGGTCTGTAGTGAGGAGGGGAGGGTCACGGTCTGTAGTGAGGAGGGAGGGTCACGGTCTGTAGTGAGGAGGGGAGGGTCACGGTCTGTAGTGAGGAGGGGAGGGTCACGGTCTGTAGTGAGGAGGGGAGGGTCACGGTCTGTAGTGATGAGGGAGGGTCACGGTCTGTAGTGAGGAGGGAGGGTCACGGCCTGTAGTGAGGAGGGGAGGGTCACGGTCTGTAGTGAGGAGGGGGGGTCACGGTCTGTAGTGAGGAGGGGAGGGTCACGGTCTGTAGTGAGGAGGGTCACGGTCTGTAGTGAGGAGGGGAGCGTCATGGTCTGTGGTGAGGAGGGGATGGTCACGGTCTGTAGTGAGGAGGGGAGGGTCACAGTCTGTAGTGAGGAGGGTCACGGTCTGTAGTGAGGAGGGAGGGTCACGGTTTGTAGTGAGGAGGGAGGGTCAGGGGTCACGGTCTGTAGTGATGAGGGGGGGTCACGGTCTGTAGTGAGGAGGGTCACGGTCTGTAGTGAGGAGGGAGGGTCACAGTCTGTAGTGAGGAGGGTCACGGTCTGTAGTGAGGAGGGTCACGGTCTGTAGAGAGGAGGGAGGGTCACAGTCTGTAGTGAGGAGGGAGGGTCAGGGGTCACGGTCTGTAGTGAGGAGGGGAGGGTCACGGTCTGTAGTGATGAAGGGGGTCACGGTCTGTAGTGAGGAGGGGAGGGTCACGGTCTGTAATGATGAGGGGGGGTCACGGTCTGTAGTGAGGAGGGGAGGGTCACGGTCTGTAGTGATGAGGGGGGGTCACGGTCTGTAGTGATGAGGGGGGTCACGGTCTGTAGTGAGGAGGGGAGGGTCACGGTCTGTAGTGAGGAGGGGGGGTCACGGTCTGTATTGAGGAGGGAGGGTCACGGTCTGTAGTGTGGAGGGAGGGTCACGGTCTGCAGTGATGAGGGAGAGTCACGGTCTGTAGTGATGAGGGAGGGTCACGGTCTGTAGTGAGGAGGGAGGGTCACGGTCTGTAGTGATGAGGGAGGGTCACGGTCTGTAGTGAGGAGGGTCGGTCACGGTCTGTAGTGAGGAGGGAGGGTCACGGTCTGTAGTGAGGAGGGAGGGTCACGGTCTGTAGTGAGGAGGGGAGGGTCACGGTCTGTAGTGAGGAGGGGAGGGTCACGGTCTGTAGTGAGGAGGGGAGGGTCACGGTCTAGTGAGGAGGGGAGGGTCACGGTCTGTAGTGAGGAGGGTCACGGTCTGTAGTGATGAGGGAGGGTCACGGTCTGTAGTGAGGAGGGAGGGTCACGGTCTGTAGTGAGGAGGGTCGGTCACGGTCTGTAGTGAGGAGGGAGGGTCACGGTCTGTAGTGATGAGGGAGGGTGACGGTCTGTAGTGAGGAGGGTCGGTCACGGTCTGTAGTGAGGAGGGAGGGTCACGGTCTGTAGTGAGGAGGTAGGGTCACGGTCTGTAGTGAGGAGGGGAGGGTCACGGCCTGTAGTGAGGAGGGGAGGGTCACGGCCTGTAGTGAGGAGGGGAGGGTCACGGTCTGTAGTGAGGAGGGGAGGGTCACGGTCTGTAGTGAGGAGGGGAGGGTCACGGTCTGTGGTGAGGAGGGTCACGGTCTGTAGTGAGGAGGGTTACGGTCTGTAGTGAGGAGGGAGGGTCACGGTCTGTAGTGAGGAGGGAGGGTCAGGGGTCACGGTATGTATTGATGAGGGGGGGTCACGGTCTGTAGTGAGGAGGGAGGGTCACGGTCTGTAGTGATGAGGGAGGGTCACGGTCTGTAGTGAGGAGGGAGGGTCACGGTCTGTAGTGATGAGGGAGGGTCACGGTCTGTAGTGAGGAGGGTCGGTCACGGTCTGTAGTGAGGAGGGAGGGTCACGGTCTGTAGTGAGGAGGGAGGGTCAGGGGTCACGGTCTGTAGTGAGGAGGGAGGGTCACGGTCTGTAGTGAGGAGGGTCACGGTCTGTAGTGAGGAGGGTCACGGTCTGTAGTGAGGAGGGAGGGTCACAGTCTGTAGTGAGGAGGGAGGGTCAGGGGTCACGGTCTGTAGTGAGGAGGGAGGGTCACGGTCTGTAGTGATGAGGGGGGTCACGGTCTGTGGTGAGGAGGTTCACGGTCTGTAGTGAGGAGGGTTACGGTCTGTAGTGAGGAGGGAGGGTCACGGTCTGTAGTGATGAGGGAGGGTGACGGTCTGTAGTGAGGAGGGTCGGTCACGGTCTGTAGTGAGGAGGGAGGGTCACGGTCTGTAGTGATGAGGGAGGGTGACGGTCTGTAGTGAGGAGGGTCGGTCACGGTCTGTAGTGAGGAGGGAGGGTTACGGTCTGTAGTGAGGAGGTAGGGTCACGGTCTGTAGTGAGGAGGGGAGGGTCACGGCCTGTAGTGAGGAGGGGAGGGTCACGGTCTGTAGTGAGGAGGGGAGGGTCACGGTCTGTAGTGAGGAGGGAGGGTCACGGTCTGTAGTGAGGAGGGGAGGGTCACGGTCTGTAGTGAGGAGGGGAGGGTCACGGTCTGTAGTGAGGAGGGTTACGGTCTGTAGTGAGGAGGGAGGGTCAGGGGTCACGGTATGTAGTGATGAGGGGGGGGGTCACGGTCTGTAGTGAGGAGGGTCACGGTCTGTAGTGAGGAGGAAGGGTCATGGTCTGTAGTGAGGAGGGAGGGTCAGGGGTCACGGTCTGTAGTGAGGAGGGAGGGTCACGGTCTGTAGTGAGGAGGGTCACGGTCTGTAGTGAGGAGGGTCACGGTCTGTAGTGAGGAGGGAGGGTCAGGGGTCACGGTCTGTAGTGAGGAGGGAGGGTCACGGGCTGTAGTGATGAGGGGGGGTCACGGTCTGTAGTGAGGAGGGGAGGGTCACGGTCTGTAGTGATGAGGGGGGGTCACCGTCTGTAGTGAGGAGGGAGGGTCAGGGGTCACGGTCTGTAGTGAGGAGGGAGGGTCACGGTCTGTAGTGATGAAGGGGGTCACGGTCTGTAGTGAGGAGGGGAGGGTCACGGTCTGTAGTGATGAGGGGGGGTCACGGTCTGTAGTGAGGAGGGGAGGGTCACGGTCTGTAGTGATGAGCGGGGGTCACGGTCTGTAGTGAGGAGGGGAGGGTCACGGTTTGTAGTGATGAGGGGGGGTCACGGTCTGTAGTGAGGAGGGAGGGTCATGGTCTGTAATGAGGAGGGAGGGTCACGGTCTGTAGTGAGGAGGGTCATGGTCTGTAATGAGGAGGGAGGGTCACGGTCTGTAGTGGTGAGGGGGGGTCATGGTCTGTAATGAGGAGGGAGGGTCACGGTCTGTAGTGAGGAGGGAGGGTCGCGGTCTGTAAGGAGGAGGGAGGGTCGCGGTCTGTAGTGAGGAGGGAGGGTCGCGGTCTGTAGTGAGGAGGGAGGGTCGCGGTCTGTAGTGAGGAGGGAGGGTCGCGGTCTGTAGTGAGGAGGGAGGGTCGCGGTCTGTAGTGAGGAGGGGAGGGTCACGGTCTGTAGTGATGAGGGGGGGTCACGGTCTGTAGTGAGGAGGGAGGGTCAGGGGTCACAGTCTGTAGTGAGGAGGGAGGGTCACGGTCTGTAGTGATGAAGGGGGTCACGGTCTGTAGTGAGGAGGGGAGGGTCACGGTCTGTAGTGATGAGGGGGGGTCACGGTCTGTAGTGAGGAGGGGAGGGTCACGGTCTGTAGTGATGAGCGGGGGTCACGGTCTGTAGTGAGGAGGGGAGGGTCACGGTTTGTAGTGATGAGGGGGGGTCACGGTCTGTAGTGAGGAGGGAGGGTCATGGTCTGTAATGAGGAGGGAGGGTCACGGTCTGTAGTGAGGAGGGTCATGGTCTGTAATGAGGAGGGAGGGTCACGGTCTGTAGTGGTGAGGGGGGGTCATGGTCTGTAATGAGGA
The DNA here is from genome assembly GCF_028390025.1 of Pseudophryne corroboree. Lineage (NCBI taxonomy): Eukaryota > Metazoa > Chordata > Amphibia > Anura > Myobatrachidae > Pseudophryne > Pseudophryne corroboree. The sequence continues at coordinate 244,773 of NW_026970289.1, read as the reverse complement.
GGGAGGGTCACGGTCTGTAGTGAGGAGGGAGGGTCGCGGTCTGTAATGAGGAGGGAGGGTCGCGGTCTGTAGTGAGGAGGGAGGGTCGCGGTCTGTAGTGAGGAGGGAGGGTCGCGGTCTGTAGTGAGGAGGGAGGGTCGCGGTCTGTAGTGAGGAGGGAGGGTCGCGGTCTGTAGTGAGGAGGGAGGGTCGCGGTCTGTAGTGAGGAGGGAGGGTCACGGTCTGTAGTGAGGAGGGAGGGTCACGGTCTGTAGTGAGGAGGGAGGGTCACGGTCTGTAGTGAGGAGGGAGGGTCACGGTCTGTAGTGAGGAGGGGAGGGTCACTGTCTGTAGTGAGGAGGGGAGGGTCACGGTCTGTAGTGAGGAGGGAGGGTCACGGTCTGTAGTGAGGAGGGAGGGTCACGGTCTGTAGTGAGGAGGGGAGGGTCACGGTCTGTAGTGAGGAGGGGAGGGTCACGGTCTGTAGTGAGGAGGGGAGGGTCACGGTCTGTAGTGATGAGGGAGGGTCACTGTCTGTAGTGAGGAGGGAGGGTCACGGCCTGTAGTGAGGAGGGGAGGGTCACGGTCTGTAGTGAGGAGGGGGGGTCACGGTCTGTAGTGAGGAGGGGAGGGTCACGGTCTGTAGTGAGGAGGGTCACGGTCTGTAGTGAGGAGGGGAGCGTCATGGTCTGTGGTGAGGAGGGGAGGGTCACGGTCTGTAGTGAGGAGGGGAGGGTCACAGTCTGTAGTGAGGAGGGTCACGGTCTGTAGTGAGGAGGGAGGGTCACGGTTTGTAGTGAGGAGGGAGTGTCAGGGGTCACGGTCTGTAGTGATGAGGGGGGGTCACGGTCTGTAGTGAGGAGGGTCACGGTCTGTAGTGAGGAGGGAGGGTCACAGTCTGTAGTGAGGAGGGTCACGGTCTGTAGTGAGGAGGGTCACGGTCTGTAGAGAGGAGGGAGGGTCACAGTCTGTAGTGAGGAGGGAGGGTCAGGGGTCACGGTCTGTAGTGAGGAGGGGAGGGTCACGGTCTGTAGTGATGAAGGGGGTCACGGTCTGTAGTGAGGAGGGGAGGGTCACGGTCTGTAATGATGAGGGGGGGTCACGGTCTGTAGTGAGGAGGGGAGGGTCACGGTCTGTAGTGATGAGGGGGGGTCACGGTCTGTAGTGATGAGGGGGGGTCACGGTCTGTAGTGAGGAGGGGAGGGTCACGGTCTGTAGTGAGGAGGGGGGGTCACGGTCTGTATTGAGGAGGGAGGGTCACGGTCTGTAGTGTGGAGGGAGGGTCACGGTCTGTAGTGTGGAGGGAGGGTCACGGTCTGCAGTGATGAGGGAGGGTCACGGTCTGTAGTGATGAGGGAGGGTCACGGTCTGTAGTGAGGAGGGAGGGTCACGGTCTGTAGTGATGAGGGAGGGTCACGGTCTGTAGTGAGGAGGGGGGGTCACGGTCTGTAGTGAGGAGGGAGGGTCACGGTCTGTAGTGATGAGGGAGGGTCACGGTCTGTAGTGAGGAGGGTCGGTCACGGTCTGTAGTGAGGAGGGAGGGTCACGGTCTGTAGTGAGGAGGGAGGGTCACGGTCTGTAGTGAGGAGGGGAGGGTCACGGTCTGTAGTGAGGAGGGGAGGGTCACGGTCTGTAGTGAGGAGGGGAGGGTCACGGTCTAGTGAGGAGGGGAGGGTCACGGTCTGTAGTGAGGAGGGTCACGGTCTGTAGTGATGAGGGAGGGTCACGGTCTGTAGTGAGGAGGGAGGGTCACTGTCTGTAGTGAGGAGGGTCGGTCACGGTCTGTAGTGAGGAGGGAGGGTCACGGTCTGTAGTGATGAGGGAGGGTGACGGTCTGTAGTGAGGAGGGTCGGTCACTGTCTGTAGTGAGGAGGGAGGGTCACGGTCTGTAGTGAGGAGGTAGGGTCACGGTCTGTAGTGAGGAGGGGAGGGTCACGGCCTGTAGTGAGGAGGGGAGGGTCACGGTCTGTAGTGAGGAGGGGAGGGTCACGGTCTGTAGTGAGGAGGGGAGGGTCACGGTCTGTGGTGAGGAGGGTCACGGTCTGTAGTGAGGAGGGTTACGGTCTGTAGTGAGGAGGGAGGGTCACGGTCTGTAGTGAGGAGGGAGGGTCAGGGGTCACGGTATGTATTGATGAGGGGGGGTCACGGTCTGTAGTGAGGAGGGTCACGGTCTGTAGTGAGGAGGGAGGGTCACGGTCTGTAGTGAGGAGGGAGGGTCAGGGGTCACGGTCTGTAGTGAGGAGGGAGGGTCACGGTTTGTAGTGAGGAGGGTCACGGTCTGTAGTGAGGAGGGTTACGGTCTGTAGTGAGGAGGGAGGGTCACGGTCTGTAGTGAGGAGGGAGGGTCAGGGGTCACGGTCTGTAGTGATAAGGGGGGGTCACGGTCTGTAGTGAGGAGGGTCACGGTCTGTAGTGAGGAGGGAGGGTCACGGTCTGTAGTGAGGAGGGAGGGTCAGGGGTCACGGTCTGTAGTGAGGAGGGTGGGTCACGGTCTGTAGTGAGGAGGGTCACGGTCTGTAGTGAGGAGGGTCACGGTCTGTAGTGAGGAGGGAGGGTCACAGTCTGTAGTGAGGAGGGAGGGTCAGGGGTCATGGTCTGTAGTGAGGAGGGAGGGTCACGGTCTGCAGTGATGAGGGGGGGTCACGGTCTGTAGTGAGGAGGGGAGGGTCACGGTCTGTAGTGATGAGGGGAGGGTCACGGTCTGTAGTGAGGAGGGGGGGGTCACGGTCTGTAGTGATGAGGGGGGGTCACGGTCTGTAGTGATGAGGGGGGGTCACGGTCTGTAGTGATGAGGGGGGGTCACGGTCTGTAGTGATGAGGGGGGGTCACGGTCTGTAGTGAGGAGGGGAGGGTCACGGTCTGTAGTGAGGAGGGGAGGGTCACGGTCTGTAGTGAGGAGTGAGGGTCACGGTCTGTAGTGTGGAGGGTGGGTCACGGTCTGCAGTGATGAGGGAGGGTCACGGTCTGTAGTGATGAGGGAGGGTCACGGTCTGTAGTGATGAGGGAGGGTCACGGTCTGTAGTGAGGAGGGGTGGTCCCGGTCTGTAGTGATGAGGGGGGTCACGGTCTGTAGTGAGGAGGGGGATCACGTTCTGTAGTGAGGAGGGAGGGTCACGGTATGTAGTGATGAGGGAGGGTCACGGTCTGTAGTGAGGAGGGAGGGTCACGGTCTGTAGTGAGGAGGGGTGGTCCCGGTCTGTAGTGATGAGGGGGGTCACGGTCTGTAGTGAGGAGGGGGATCACGTTCTGTAGTTATGAGGGGGGGTCACGGTCTGTAGTGATGAGGGGGGGTCACGGTCTGTAGTGAGGAGGGGTGGTCCCGGTCTGTAGTTATGAGGGGGGTCACGGTCTGTAGTGAGGAGGGGGATCACGTTCTGTAGTGAGGAGGGAGGGTCACGGTCTGTAGTGATGAGGGAGGGTCACGGTCTGTAGTGATGAGGGGGATCACGGTCTGTAGTGAGGAGGGAGGGTCACGGTCTGTAGTGAGGAGGGGTGGTCCCGGTCTGTAGTTATGAGGGGGATCATGTTCTGTAGTGAGGAGGGAGGGTCACGGTCTGTAGTGATGAGGGAGGGTCACGGCCTGTAGTGTGGAGGGAGGGTCATGGTCTGTTTTGATGAGGGGGGTGTCACGGTCTGTAGTGATGAGGGAGGGTCACGGTCTGTAGTGATGAGGGAGGGTCGCGGTCTGTAGTGAGGAGGGGTGGTCCCGGTCTGTAGTGATGAGGGGGGTCACGGTCTGTAGTGAGGAGGGGGATCACGTTCTGTAGTGAGGAGGGATGGTCACGGTCTGTAGTGATGAGGGAGGGTCACGGTCTGTAGTGATGAGAGGGATCACGTTCTGTAGTGAGGAGGGAGGGTCACGGTCTGTAGTGATGAGGGGGGGTCACGCTCTGTAGTGATAAGGGAGAGTCACGGTCTGTAGTGTGGAGGGAGGGTCATGGTCTGTAGTGATGAGGGGGGGTCACGGTCTGTAGTGATAAGGGAGGGTCACGGTCTGTAGTGTGGAGGGAGGGTCATGGTCTGTAGTGATGAGGGGGGGTCACGGTCTGTAGTGATAAGGGAGGGTCACGGCCTGTAGTGTGGAGGGAGGGTCATGGTCTGTAGTGATGAGGGGGGGTCACGGTCTGTAGTGATAAGGGAGGGTCACGGTCTGTAGTGATGAGGGAGGGTCACGGTCTGTAGTGAGGAGGGAGGGTCACGGTCTGTAGTTATGAGGGGGGTCACGGTCTGTAGTGAGGATGGGGATCACGTTCTGTAGTGAGGAGGGAGGGTCACGGTCTGTAGTGATGAGGGAGGGTCACGGTCTGTAGTGATGAGGGGGATCACGGTCTGTAGTGAGGAGGGAGGGTCACGGTCTGTAGTGAGGAGGGAGGGTCACGGTCTGTAGTGAGGAGGGGTGGTCCCGGTCTGTAGTTATGAGGGGGATCACGTTCTGTAGTGAGGAGGGAGGGTCACGGTCTGTAGTGATGAGGGAGGGTCACGGCCTGTAGTGTGGAGGGAGGGTCATGGTCTGTTTTGATGAGGGGGGTGTCACGGTCTGTAGTGATGAGGGAGGGTCACGGTCTGTAGTGATGAGGGAGGGTCGCGGTCTGTAGTGAGGAGGGGTGGTCCCGGTCTGTAGTGATGAGGGGGGTCACGGTCTGTAGTGAGGAGGGGGATCACGTTCTGTAGTGAGGAGGGAGGGTCACGGTCTGTAGTGATGAGGGAGGGTCACGGTCTGTAGTGATGAGAGGGATCACGTTCTGTAGTGAGGAGGGAGGGTCACGGTCTGTAGTGATGAGGGGGGGTCACGCTCTGTAGTGAGGAGGGAGGGTCACGGTCTGTAGTGTGGAGGGAGGGTCATGGTCTGTAGTGATGAGGGGGGGTCACGGTCTGTAGTGATAAGGGAGGGTCACGGTCTGTAGTGTGGAGGGAGGGTCATGGTCTGTAGTGATGAGGGGGGGTCACGGTCTGTAGTGATAAGGGAGGGTCACGGCCTGTAGTGTGGAGGGAGGGTCATGGTCTGTAGTGATGAGGGGGGGTCACGGTCTGTAGTGATAAGGGAGGGTCACGGTCTGTAGTGATGAGGGAGGGTCACGGTCTGTAGTGAGGAGGGAGGGTCACGGTCTGTAGTGATGAGGGGGGTCACTGTCTGTAGTGAGGAGGGGGGATCACGTTCTGTAGTGAGGAGGGAGGGTCACGGTCTGTAGTGATGAGGGAGGGTCACGTTCTGTAGTGATGAGGGGGGTCACGGTCTGTAGTAAGGAGGGAGGGTCACGGTCTGTAGTAAGGAGGGAGGTTCACGGTCTGTAGTAAGGAGGGAGGGTCACGGTCTGTAGTGAGGAGGGGTGGTCCCGGTCTGTAGTGATGAGGAGGGTCACGGTCTGTAGTGTGGAGGGAGGGTCATGGTCTGTAGTGATGAGGGGGGGTCACGGTCTGTAGTGATAAGGGAGGGTCACGGCCTGTAGTGTGGAGGGAGGGTCATGGTCTGTAGTGATGAGGGGGGGTCACGGTCTGTAGTGATAAGGGAGGGTCACGGTCTGTAGTGATGAGGGAGGGTCACGGTCTGTAGTGAGGAGGGAGGGTCACGGTCTGTAGTGATGAGGGGGGTCACGGTCTGTAGTAAGGAGGGAGGGTCACGGTCTGTAGTAAGGAGGGAGGGTCACGGTCTGTAGTGAGGAGGGGTGGTCCCGGTCTGTAGTGATGAGGAGGGTCACGGTCTGTAGTGATGAGGGGGGTCACGGTCTGTAGTAAGGAGGGAGGGTCACGGTCTGTAGTAAGGAGGGAGGGTCACGGTCTGTAGTGAGGAGGGAGGGTCACGGTCTGTAGTGAGGAAGGAGGGTCACGGTCTGTAGTGAGGAGGGAGGGTCACGGTCTGTAGTGAGGAGGGTGGGTCACGGTCTGTAGTGAGGAGGGGAGGGTCACGGTCTGTAGTGAGGAGGGGTTGTCACGGTCTGTAGTGAGGAGGGGGGTCACGGTCTGTAGTAATGAGGGAGGGTCACGGTCTGTAGTGAGGAGGGAGGGTCACGGTCTGTAGTGATGAGGGAGGGTCACGGTCTGTAGTGAGGAGGGGTGGTCACGGTCTGTAGTGATGAGGGAGGGTCACGGTCTGTAGTGAGGAGGGAGGGTCACGGTCTGTAGTGATGAGGGAGGGTCACGGTCTGTAATGAGGAGGGAGGGTCACGGTCTGTAGTGATGAGGGAGGGTCACGGTCTGTAGTGAGGAGGGAGGGTCACGGTCTGTAGTGATGAGGAGGGTCACGGTCTGTAGTGAGGAGGGGGATCACGTTCTGTAGTGAGGAGGGTGGGTCACGTTCTGTAGTGATGAGGGGGGTCACGGTCTGTAGTGAGGTGGAGGGTCACGGTCTGTAGTGATGAGGGAGGGTCACGGTCTGTAGTGATGAGGGAGGGTCCCGGTCTGTAGTGAGGAGGGAGGGTCATGGTCTGTAGTGATGAGGGAGGATCACGGTCTGTAGTGATGAGGGAGGGTCACGGTCTGTAGTGAGGAGGGAGGGTCACGGTCTGTAGTGATGAGGGAGGGTCACGGTCTGTAGTGATGAGGGAGGGTCACGGTCTGTAGTGAGGAGGGTGGGTCACGTTCTGTAGTGATGAGGGAGGGTCACGGTCTGTAGTGAGGTGGAGGGTCACGGTCTGTAGTGATGAGGGAGGGTCACGGTCTGTAGTAATGAGGGAGGGTCCCGGTCTGTAGTGAGGAGGGAGGGTCACGGTCTGTAGTGATGAGGGAGGGTCACGGTCTGTAGTGATGAGGGAGGGTCACGGTCTGTAGTGAGGAGGGGGATCACGTTCTGTAGTGAGGAGGGGGATCACGGTCTGTAGTGAGGAGGGGTGGTCCCGGCCTGTAGTGAGGAGGGGGATCACGGTCTGTAGTGATGAGGGGGGTCACGGTCTGTAGTGATGAGGGAGGGTCACGGTCTGTAGTGAGGAGGGGGGTCACGGTCTGTAGTAAGGAGGGAGGGTCACGGTCTGTAGTAAGGAGGGAGGGTCACGGTCTGTAGTGAGGAGGGAGGGTCACGGTCTGTAGTGAGGAAGGAGGGTCACGGTCTGTAGTGAGGAGGGAGGGTCACGGTCTGTAGTGAGGAGGGTGGGTCACGGTCTGTAGTGAGGAGGGGAGGGTCACGGTCTGTAGTGAGGAGGGGTGGTCACGGTCTGTAGTGAGGAGGGGGGTCACGGTCTGTAGTAATGAGGGAGGGTCACGGTCTGTAGTGAGGAGGGAGGGTCACGGTCTGTAGTGATGAGGGAGGGTCACGGTCTGTAGTGAGGAGGGGTGGTCACGGTCTGTAGTGATGAGGGAGGGTCACGGTCTGTAGTGAGGAGGGAGGGTCACGGTCTGTAGTGATGAGGGAGGGTCACGGTCTGTAATGAGGAGGGAGGGTCACGGTCTGTAGTGATGAGGGAGGGTCACGGTCTGTAGTGAGGAGGGAGGGTCACGGTCTGTAGTGATGAGGAGGGTCACGGTCTGTAGTGAGGAGGGGGATCACGTTCTGTAGTGAGGAGGGTGGGTCACGTTCTGTAGTGATGAGGGGGGGTCACGGTCTGTAGTGAGGAGGAGGGTCACGGTCTGTAGTGATGAGGGAGGGTCACGGTCTGTAGTGATGAGGGAGGGTCCCGGTCTGTAGTGAGGAGGGAGGGTCATGGTCTGTAGTGATGAGGGAGGGTCACGGTCTGTAGTGATGAGGGAGGGTCACGGTCTGTAGTGAGGAGGGAGGGTCACGGTCTGTAGTGATGAGGGAGGGTCACGGTCTGTAGTGATGAGGGAGGGTCACGGTCTGTAGTGAGGAGGGTGGGTCACGTTCTGTAGTGATGAGGGAGGGTCACGGTCTGTAGTGAGGTGGAGGGTCACGGTCTGTAGTGATGAGGGAGGGTCACGGTCTGTAGTAATGAGGGAGGGTCCCGGTCTGTAGTGAGGAGGGAGGGTCACGGTCTGTAGTGATGAGGGAGGGTCACGGTCTGTAGTGATGAGGGAGGGTCACGGTCTGTAGTGAGGAGGGGGATCACGTTCTGTAGTGAGGAGGGGGATCACGGTCTGTAGTGAGGAGGGGTGGTCCCGGCCTGTAGTGAGGAGGGGGATCACGGTCTGTAGTGATGAGGGGGGTCACGGTCTGTAGTGATGAGGGAGGGTCACGGTCTGTAGTGAGGAGGGGGATCACGGTCTGTAGTGAGGAGGGGGATCACGGTCTGTAGTGATCTCTGTAGTGATCCCGGAGGGAGAGCGGACCTGCTGAGGCCCCGGGTCTGCACAATTACTGCATTTCTTCCTTTATTTCCCAGGATAAGGCGGAGGAATTCTTCAGCTTGGCCTCTCATACAGTCAGCAGCTTTGTGGAGTCTCTGTCCGGGCAGCAGCCGCCAGAAGAGGACGCGGAGGAGAGTCGCTTTGTTCTGGGTCTAGCCGGAACTGTAACTAGTGAGTAAAGGGACATTCTGAGGAACATCATAGGACGCTCTGTGTGACGAAACGTGGGATAATAACTATAGTGACCATATTATCCCTTTTACCTGGGACACTCATGAATTACACAGGTTCTCGGGCTGATTAAAACCAGCTGAAATGTAGGCTTGAAGTCAGCAGCCCCAGAACCTGTGTAATCCATGAGCGTCCTAGGTAAAAGGGATAATATGGTCACTCTATAATAACCACTTCCTGACGATAGAACCCCTCCCCAGTGCGTCACTCCCATACATTATAATACACCAGGTACTCAGCTCCGCCAGCATAATACCCTGATTGCCAGGTGTGGACCCGCTGTCATGTTTCTGATATATTTGTGAGATTACAAAACACTGTGCTAACTGCATTGATAGTGTAAGGGCATGCTGGAAGCAGTAGTGCAGCGACCCCTCCTTTTTATTGACACACCCCAGGGGGAAAACTTTTCTTCTGTCCAGGGACTGTCAGTGTAACAGAGAAATTCTAATCTGCCCCACTCCTTCAGCCCTCCCCCTCTCATCCGCTCCGCCCACCCCCATTCCGGGACTGCACAGTGCAGCAGGGTGCTCCGCCCGGGGAGGGGGTGATAGCAGTATACAGGATGGTGTATATAACATGTAGTAGAGACGGGGTACAGTCTTTGGCTTTATGGGTACATCGAGGGAGAACTATTTTATTACGTTTTCTTGCAATGTCAACAAAGACAATGTAACCAGCCTTAAGTACACCGTGAGGGGGTCAGGGGTCAACAGAACTTCATGTAGTCCCTTTGTGGGCCACTTACAGCCCTCTCCCATCTTATCTCCACCCCCGTCTTCCTGCACTGCACACTGGTGGGAGGGCCGGTGACACAGGGGCCTGGCTGTGGGAAGGTTGCTCATGATTTATACAGGTGGGGTGACTCAGGAAACCTGGTGCTGTGTGGTTTTCAGTAATATCTGTGATAAGAGTGTTGCCATGTATGTGATGTAGGTAAATGTTGTATCAGACACATATAACCAGTGGCATATCTATAATGGGTGCAGTGTGTTTAGGGCACACGGGCCCCTGGTTCCAGGGGGGGCCCCACTGCACACCCCGCACCCATTTTTTCAATACTTACAGCATGCTCCTCTGAGATTTCCTGTTTTTGCTGGCCTTGTCAAATGAACACACCCCTAGTCATGACTTCATGTGGGTTTAGAAGGAATCGGGTGCTGGGGAAGGGGGTGTCAGTTTTTTCATATTTTGAGTGCTGGAATGTGCCAAGAGCGGTGTGTGTGTGTGTGTGTGTGTGTGTGTGTGAGGGGGGGGTTGCTTGGGTGTCTCCTGGCATATCCCTGCAAGCTGCAGATGATGGGATATGGTGCTGGGACTCCGCCATGTTGGTAGCTGTGCGGCTGGGACTCTGAAGAGTTTGCTGGAACTGTTTGCCTGAGATCCTGGTAGGAACCGTGTTGTACTGGGGGTACCTGCCTCCGATGAGTTTGGGGAGACTGGTGTAAACATGTTAATTGTGAGTTATCAGCCCTTTGGGGATTGTGCTATGTTACCTATGAGTCTTGTTTTTACACCATCTTCCAATAAATGTGTGATCATAGTGCGCCTGTCTCCTTATCTGTGTGAGCGCTGTAAGCATATAGGTGGCCTTATGTCCTAAATGCTGTCCCCTCACAGCCGCAGTAAGTGCCTATAATGCAGAGGCCTTGCCATGACCTGTGACACGCACCCGGGCTCTCCTCGCGGCTGCTCACCTGGCCGGAGAGAACGCTACCGGCTAAATCTGCAATCCCCTGACATCCGGGGGTACTCCGGCTGCCGACCTACCAAGTCCACCACTCCAGCCCTCAGTTCCCTCTATAGAAAAAAAACGGAAATCTTCCAAAACAATAAAGATGGAATCTGCTGAGATTGTCACGGTCTTGGGACTGCTCCCGGATGAAAAATGCGCAGCTACAAAGAATTTATGGACGTGATGCTTGTCCAGCTACATCAGCAAATCCATCGCCTAGGAGGCAGCACAAGGAATCTGGAATACTGCACCGTATAAGGGTAATAAAACGTGCAAAGATAAGAGGACAACAGAGTTTCATCTCCCAGAGCCTGGGATAAAACAGGCAGAACTCATCATGGTGTGTCTACAAGATGCCGCTGAAGTAGAGGTTTCTCCACGTCACGTAGCAAACGTTTAAGTATTGATCCATTTTATCAGGTTGGAGTTAAGTTGGAAATAATTTTGCTCACCGGAAGCCGACGCTTCGTGTAGGAACACATCTCGCCACGTCTGGAAAGCCGATCAGCCACTTTCACAGCTAATCACGTTCAGTACAGGAGTTGGGTAACACACCCGCTACCAAGCTGGCGCTGGCACAGACCTTCAGGGTCATATCTTCAAACGTGGAGGGCCTGAGCCGCCCATTAATGGGAAAACCTTTCTTCTCTTAAAAAAACTTTATATAGAGCTACTTGTCGCTGCCCGGGTTGCAACGGTTGCGTGTGACGTCACGTAGCCGCCACGGCCCCCCCCCCCCCCTTCCCCAACGGTCCGGGCACGCCTGCGTTGCCCGGACTGCGCCCCCTAAATGGATATAGGTGGCCTTATGTCCTAAATGCCGTCCCCTCACAGCCGCAGTAAGTGCCTATAATGCAGAGGCCTTGCCATGACCTGTGACACGCTCCCGGGCTCTCCTCGCGGCTGCTCACCTGGCCGGACAGAACGCTACAGAGAGCTCATAAAGGAAAACGGCGAATTATTCAATCCCCTGACATCCGGGGGTTCTCCGGCTGCCGACCTACCGAGTCCACCACTCCAGCCCTCAGTTCCCTCTATAGAAACAAAACGGAAATCTACTAAGACAACAAAGATGGAAGCTGCTGAGATTGTCACGGTCTTGGGACTGCTCCCGGATGAAAAATGCGCAGCTACAAAGAATTTATGGACGTGATGCTTGTCCAGCTACATCAGCAAATCCAGCAGCCGCCACGGCCCGCCCCCCCCCCCCCCCCTTCCCCAACGGGCCTCCTAAATGGCAACCAAACCGCCGGCCTGCCCCTTCCTGCCCTGCAACCGCCTCTGCCTGTCAATCAGGCAGAGGTGATCACAGGACTAAGACAGCCGTCGGCTGTCTGCCATGCGCCGGCGCCCCATGCGCACTTCAGTCCTGATCGCTGCTGTGCAAACATATCTGAATTAGCCCCAATATACAAACACATTTAAACATGTACAGTATGTATTTTATTAATTATATATACATCCCTTTTTACATTTTATATACTGTGCTCCGCACCGGGCTCTGATAACACAGCCTTTCCTCCCTGTAGTGCTGGGGTACTGGGAGGTAATGTATGAACTCTGCCCCGGAGCCTGTGTCCTGGCTACAGCGACTCTCTGTTTACACTCCTCCATTGCAGTACACCAGGGGTTAACTAAATACTTAAGCTGCATACACACGGTGCGATGTGGACAATATAGTGCATGTCACACAGAAACAGTGCCTGTCACACAGAAACATAGTGCATATTACACAGAAACATAGTGCATATTACACAGAAACATAGTCCATATCACACAGAAACATAGTGCCTATCACACAGAAACATAGTGCCTATCACACAGAAACATAGTGCATATCACACAGAAACATAGTGCATATTACACAGAAACATAGCGCGTATCACACAGAAACATAGTGCATGTCACACAGAAACATAGTGCATATTACACAGAAACATAGTGCATATTACACAGAAACATAGTGCATGTCACACAGAAACATAGTGCATATCACACAGAAACATAGTGCATGTCACACAGAAACATAGTCCATATCACACAGAAACATAGTGCATATTACACAGAAACATAGTGCATATCACACAGAAACATAGTGCATATTACACAGAAACATAGTCCATATCACACAGAAACATAGTGCATATCACACAGAAACATAGTGCATGTCACACAGAAACATAGTCCATGTCACACAGAAACATAGCGCATATCACACAGAAACATAGTGCCTATCACACAGAAACATAGTGCATATTACACAGAAACATAGTCCATATCACACAGAAACATAGTGCCTATCACACAGAAACATAGTGCATGTCACACAGAAACATAGTCCATGTCACACAGAAACATAACGCATATCACACAGAAACATAGTGCCTATCACACAGAAACATAGCGCATATCACACAGAAACATAGCGCATATCACACAGAAACATAGTGCATATCACACAGAAACATAGTGCATGTCACACAGAAACATAGTCCATGTCACACAGAAACATAGTGCATATTACACAGAAACATAGTCCATGTCAAACAGAAACATAGTCCATGTCACACAGAAACATAGTGCATATCACACAGAAACATAGTGCATATTACACAGAAACATAGTCCATATCACACAGAAACATAGTGCATATCACACAGAAACATAGTGCATGTCACACAGAAACATACTCCATATCACACAGAAACATAGTGCATATTACACAGAAACATAGTGCATATCACACAGAAACATAGTGCATATTACACAGAAACATAGTCCATATCACACAGAAACATAGTGCATATCACACAGAAACATAGTGCATGTCACACAGAAACATAGTCCATGTCACACAGAAACATAGCGCATATCACACAGAAACATAGTGCCTATCACACAGAAACATAGTGCATATTACACAGAAACATAGTCCATATCACACAGAAACATAGTGCCTATCACACAGAAACATAGTGCATGTCACACAGAAACATAGTGCATATTACACAGAAACATAGTGCATGTCACACAGAAACATAGTCCATGTCACACAGAAACATAGTGCATATTACACAGAAACATAGTCCATGTCAAACAGAAACATAGTCCATGTCACACAGAAACATAGTGCATATCACACAGAAACATAGTGCATATTACACAGAAACATAGTGCATATTACACAGAAACATAGTCCATATCACACAGAAACATAGTGCCTATCACACAGAAACATAGTGCATGTCACACAGAAACATAGTGCATATTACACAGAAACATAGTGCATATTACACAGAAACATAGTGCCTATCACACAGAAACATAGTGCATATTACACAGAAACATAGTGCATGTCACACAGAAACATAGTCCATGTCACACAGAAACATAGCGCATATCACACAGAAACATAGTGCCTATCACACAGAAACATAGTGCATATTACACAGAAACATAGTCCATATCACACAGAAACATAGTGCCTATCACACAGAAACATAGTGCATGTCACACAGAAACATAGTCCATGTCACACAGAAACATAGCGCATATCACACAGAAACATAGTGCCTATCACACAGAAACATAGTGCATATTACACAGAAACATCGTCCATATCACACAGAAACATAGTGCCTATCACACAGAAACATAGTGCATGTCACACAGAAACATAGTGCATATCACACAGAAACATAGTGCATATTACACAGAAACATAGTGCATGTCACACAGAAACATAGTCCATGTCACACAGAAACATAGCGCATATCACACAGAAACATAGTGCCTATCACACAGAAACATAGTGCATATTACACAGAAACATAGTCCATGTCACACAGAAACATAGTGCATATCACACAGAAACATAGTCCATGTCACACAGAAACATAGTGCATATCACACAGAAACATAGTGCATATTACACAGAAACATAGTGCCTATCACACAGAAACATAGTGCATATTACACAGAAACATAGTGCATGTCACACAGAAACATAGTCCATGTCACACAGAAACATAGTGCATATCACACAGAAACATAGTGCCTATCACACAGAAACATAGTGCATATTACACAGAAACATAGTCCATGTCACACAGAAACATAGTCCATGTCACACAGAAACATAGTGCATATCACACAGAAACATAGTCCATGTCACACAGAAACATAGTCCATGTCACACAGAAACATAGTGCATATTACACAGAAACATAGTGCATATCACACAGAAACATAGTCCATGTCACACAGAAACATAGCGCATATCACACAGAAACATAGCGCCTATCACAGAAACATAGTGCCTATCACACAGAAACATAGTCCATGTCACACAGAAACATAGCGCATATCACACAGAAACATAGTCCATGTCACACAGAAACATAGCGCCTATCACACAGAAACATAGTGCATATCACACAGAAACATAGTGCATATCACACAGAAACATAGCGCCTATCACACAGAAACATAGCGCCTATCACACAGAAACATAGTGCATGTCACACAGAAACATAGTGCATATCACACAGAAACATAGTCCATGTCACACAGAAACATAGTCCATGTCACACAGAAACATAGTGCATATCGCACAGAAACATAGTCCATATCACACAGAAACATAGTGCCTATCACACAGAAACATAATGCATATCACACAGAAACATAGTGCCTATCACACAGAAACATAGTGCCTATCACACAGAAACATAGTGCATATCACACAGAAACATAGTGCATATCACACAGAAACATAGTGCATATCACACAGAAACAGTGCATATCACACAGAAACATAGTGCATATCACACAGAAACATAGTGCATATCACACAGAAACATAGCGCCTATCACACAGAAACATAGTGCATATCACACAGAAACAGTGCATATCACACAGAAACATAGCGCCTATCACACAGAAACATAGTGCATGTCACACAGAAACATAGTGCATATCGCACAGAAACATAGTCCATATCACACAGAAACATAGTGCCTATCACACAGAAACATAGGCACTATGTTTCTGTGTGATATGCACTATGTTTCTGTGTGATAGGCACTATGTTTCTGTGTGATATGGACTATGTTTCTGTGTGATAGGCACTATGTTTCTGTGTGATATGCACTATCACACAGAAACATAGTGCCTATCACACAGAAACATAGTGCATATCACACAGAAACATAGTGCATATCACACAGAAAATAGTGCATATCACACAGAAACATAGTGCATATCACACAGAAACATAGCGCATATCACACAGAAACATAGCGCCTATCACACAGAAACATAGTGCATGTCATACAGAAACATAGTGCATATTACACAGAAACATAGTTCATATCACACAAAAACATAGTGCCTGTCACACAGAAACATAGTGCATGTCACACAGAAACATAGTGCATGTCACACAGAAACATAGTGCATGTCACACAGAAACATAGTGCATATCACACAGAAACATAGTGCATATTACACAGAAACATAGTGCATATCACACAGAAACATAGTGCATTTTACACAGAAACATAGCGCATATCACACAGAAACATAGCGCCTATCACACAGAAACATAGTGCCTATCACACAGAAACATAGTCCATGTCACACAGAAACATAGCGCATATCACACAGAAACAGCGCATATCACACAGAAACATAGCGCCTATCACACAGAAACATAGTGCATGTCACACAGAAACATAGTGCATATCGCACAGAAACATAGTCCAACTCACACAGAAACATAGTGCCTATCACACAGAAACATAGTGCCTATCACACAGAAACATAGTGCATATCACACAGAAACATAGTGCATATCACACAGAAACATAGTGCATATCACACAGAAACATAGCGCCTATCACACAGAAACATAGTGCATATCACACAGAAACATAGTGCATATCACACAGAAACATAGCGCCTATCACACAGAAACATAGTGCATGTCACACAGAAACATAGTGCATATCGCACAGAAACATAGTCCATATCACACAGAAACATAGTGCCTATCACACAGAAACATAGGCACTATGTTTCTGTGTGATATGCACAATGTTTCTGTGTGATAGGCACTATGTTTCTGTGTGATATGGACTATGTTTCTGTGTGATAGGCACTATGTTTCTGTGTGATATGCACTATCACACAGAAACATAGTGCCTATCACACAGAAACATAGTGCATATCACACAGAAACATAGTGCATATCACACAGAAAATAGTGCATATCACACAGAAACATAGTGCATATCACACAGAAACATAGCGCATATCACACAGAAACATAGCGCCTATCACACAGAAACATAGTGCATGTCATACAGAAACATAGTGCATATTACACAGAAACATAGTGCATATCACACAAAAACATAGTGCCTGTCACACAGAAACATAGTGCATGTCACACAGAAACATAGTGCATGTCACACAGAAACATAGTGCATATCACACAGAAACATAGTGCATATTACACAGAAACATAGTGCATACCACACAGAAACATAGTGCATTTTACACAGAAACATAGTGCATATCACACAGAAACATAGTGCCTGTCACACAGAAACATAGTGCATGTCACACAGAAACATAGTGCATATCACACAGAAACATAGTGCATATCACACAGAAACATAGTGCATATCACACAGAAACATAGTGCATGTCACACAGAAACATAGTGCATATCACAGAGAAACATAGTGCATATCACAGAGAAACATAGTGCATATCACACAGAAACATAGTGCATGTAACACAGAAACAGTGCATATCACACAGAAACATAGTGCATGTCACACAGAAACATAGTGCATATCACACAGAAACATAGTGCATGTCACACAGAAACATAGTGCATGTCACACAGAAACATAGTGCCTATTACACAGAAACATAGTGCCTATCACACAGAAACATAGTGCCTATCACACAGAAACATAGCGCATATCACACAGAAACATAGTGCATATTACACAGAAACATAGTGCATATCACACAGAAACATAGTGCCTATCACACAGAAACATAGCGCATATCACACAGAAACATAGCGCATATCACACAGAAACATAGTGCATATTACACAGAAACATAGTGCATATCACACAGAAACATAGTGCATGTCACACAGAAACATAGTGCATGTCACACAGAAACATAGCGCATATCACACAGAAACATAGTGCATATCACACAGAAACATAGTGCATATCACACAGAAACACAGTGCATATCACACAGAAACATAGTGCATTTCACACAGAAACATAGTGCATATCACACAGAAACATAGTGCATATCACACAGAAACAGTGCATATCACACAGAAACATAGTGCATATCACATAGAAACATAGTGCATATCACACAGAAACACAGTGCATATCACACAGAAACATAGTGCATGTCACACAGAAACATAGTGCATATTACACAGAAACATAGTGCATATCACACAGAAACATAGTGCATATTACACAGAAACATAGTGCATGTAACACAGAAACATAGTGCCTATCACACAGAAACATAGTGCATATCACACAGAAACATGGGGGGTCATTCCGAGTTGTTCGCTCGCAAGCTGCTTTTAGCAGCTTTGCACACGCTAAGCCGCCGCCTACTGGGAGTGAATCTTAGCTTATCAAAATTGCGAACGAAAGATTAGCAAAATAGCGAATAGACACCTCTTAGCAGTTTCTGAGTAGCTCCACACTTACTCGGCATCTGCGATCAGTTCAGTGCTTGTCGTTCCTGGTTTGACGTCACAAACACACCCAGCGTTCGCCCAGACACTCCTCCGTTTCTCCAGCCACTCCCGCATTTTTCCCAGAAACGGTAGCGTTTTTTCGCACACACCCATTAAACGGCCTGTTTCCGCCCAGAAACACCCACTTCCTGTCAATCACATTACGATCACCAGAACGAAGAAAAAACCTCGTAATGCCGTGAGTAAAATACCTAACTGCATAGCAAATTTACTTGGCGCAGTCGCACTGCGGACATTGCGCATGCGCATTAGCGACTAATCGCTCCGTTGCGAGAAAAAAATACAGAGCGAACAACTCGGAATGACCCCCATAGTGCATATCACACAGAAACATAGTGCATATCACACAGAAACATAGTGCCTATCACACAGAAACATAGTGCATATCACACAGAAACATAGCGCATATCACACAGAAACATAGCGCATGTCACACAGAAACATAGTGCATATCACACAGAAACAGTCCATATCACACAGAAACAGTGCATATCACACAGAAACATAGCGCATATCACACAGAAACATAGCGCATGTCACACAGAAACATAGTGCATGTCACACAGAAACATAGTGCATATCACACAGAAACATAGTGCATGTCACACAGAAACATAGTGCATATCACACAGAAACATAGCGCATGTCACACAGAAACAGTGCATGTCACACAGAGACATAGTGCATATCACACAGAGACATAGTGCATGTCACACAGAGACATAGTGCATGTCACACAGAAACATAGTGCCTGTCACACAGAAACATAGTGCCTATCACACAGAAACATAGTGCCTATCACACAGAAACATAGTGCATATCACACAGAAACATAGTGCATATCACACAGAAACATAGTGCATATCACACAGAAACATAGTGCATATCACACAGAAACATAGTGCATATCACACAGAAACATAGCGCATATCACACAGAAACATAGCGCCTATCACACAGAAACATAGTGCATGTCACACAGAAACATAGTGCATATTACACAGAAACATAGTGCATATCACACAGAAACATAGTGCCTGTCACACAGAAACATAGTGCATGTCACACAGAAACATAGTGCATGTCACACAGAAACATAGTGCATATCACACAGAAACATAGTGCCTATCACACAGAAACATAGTGCCTATCACACAGAAACATAGCGCATATCACACAGAAACATAGTGCATATCACACAGAAACATAGCGCATATCACACAGAAACATAGTGCATATTACACAGAAACATAGTGCATATCACACAGAAACATAGTGCATGTCACACAGAAACATAGCGCATATCACACAGAAACATAGTGCATATCACACAGAAACATAGTGCATATCACACAGAAACACAGTGCATATCACACAGAAACATAGTGCATATCACACAGAAACATAGTGCATATCACACAGAAACATAGTGCATATCACACATAAACATAGTGCATATCACACAGAAACATAGTGCATATCACACAGAAACACAGTGCATATCACACAGAAACATAGTGCATGTCACACAGAAACATAGTGCATATTACACAGAAACATAGTGCATATCACACAGAAACATAGTGCATATTACACAGAAACATAGTGCATGTAACACAGAAACATAGTGCCTATCACACAGAAACATAGTGCATATCACACAGAAACATTGGGGGTCATTCCGAGTTGTTCGCTCGCAAGCTGCTTTTAGCAGCTTTGCACACGCTAAGCCGCCGCCTACTGGGAGTGAATCTTAGCTTATCAAAATTGCGAACGAAAGATTAGCAAAATAGCGAATAGACACCTCTTAGCAGTTTCTGAGTAGCTCCACACTTACTCTGCATCTGCGATCAGTTCAGTGCTTGTCGTTCCTGGTTTGACGTCACAAACACACCCAGCGTTCGCCCAGACACTCCTCCGTTTCTCCAGCCACTCCCGCATTTTTCCCAGAAACGGTAGCGTTTTTTCGCACACACCCATTAAACGGCCTGTTTCCGCCCAGAAACACCCACTTCCTGTCAATCACATTACGATCACCAGAACGAAGAAAAAACCTCGTAATGCCGTGAGTAAAATACCTAACTGCATAGCAAATTTACTTGGCGCAGTCGCACTGCGGACATTGCGCATGCGCATTAGCGACTAATCCAGGCATTCCCAACCACGGTCCTCAAGGCACACCAACAGTGCATGTTTTAGTAATATCCAGGCTTCAGCACTGGTGACTTAATTAGTAGCTCTGTTATTTTGATTTAACCATCTGTGCTGCAGCCTGGATATCACTAAAACCTGCACTGTTGGTGTGCCTTGAGGACCGTGGTTGGGAATGCCTGGACTAATCGCTCCGTTGCGAGAAAAAAATACAGAGCGAACAACTCGGAATGACCCCCATAGTGCATATCACACAGAAACATAGTGCATATCACACAGAAACATAGTGCATATCACACAGAAACATAGTGCATATCACACAGAAACATAGTGCATATCACACAGAAACACAGTGCATATCACACAGAAACATAGTGCATTTCACACAGAAACATAGTACATATCACACAGAAACATAGTGCATATCACACAGAAACAGTGCATATCACACAGAAACATAGTGCATATCACATAGAAACATAGTGCATATCACACAGAAACACAGTGCATATCACACAGAAACATAGTGCATGTCACACAGAAACATAGTGCATATTGCACAGAAACATAGTGCATATCACACAGAAACATAGTGCATATTACACAGAAACATAGTGCATGTAACACAGAAACATAGTGCCTATCACACAGAAACATAGTGCATATCACACAGAAACATGGGGGGTCATTCCGAGTTGTTCGCTCGCAAGCTGCTTTTAGCAGCTTTGCACACGCTAAGCCGCCGCCTACTGGGAGTGAATCTTAGCTTATCAAAATTGCGAACGAAAGATTAGCAAAATAGCGAATAGACACCTCTTAGCAGTTTCTGAGTAGCTCCACACTTACTCGGCATCTGCGATCAGTTCAGTGCTTGTCGTTCCTGGTTTGACGTCACAAACACACCCAGCGTTCGCCCAGACACTCCTCCGTTTCTCCAGCCACTCCCGCATTTTTCCCAGAAACGGTAGCGTTTTTTTCGCACACACCCATTAAACGGCCTGTTTCCGCCCAGAAACACCCACTTCCTGTCAATCACATTACGATCACCAGAACGAAGAAAAAACCTCGTAATGCCGTGAGTAAAATACCTAACTGCATAGCAAATTTACTTGGCGCAGTCGCACTGCGGACATTGCGCATGCGCATTAGCGACTAATCGCTCCGTTGCGAGAAAAAAATACAGAGCGAACAACTCGGAATGACCCCCATAGTGCATATCACACAGAAACATAGTGCATATCACACAGAAACATAGTGCCTATCACACAGAAACATAGTGCATATCACACAGAAACATAGCGCATATCACACAGAAACATAGCGCATGTCACACAGAAACATAGTGCATATCACACAGAAACAGTCCATATCACACAGAAACAGTGCATATCACACAGAAACATAGCGCATATCACACAGAAACATAGCGCATGTCACACAGAAACATAGTGCATGTCACACAGAAACATAGTGCATATCACACAGAAACATAGTGCATGTCACACAGAAACATAGTGCATATCACACAGAAACATAGCGCATGTCACACAGAAACATAGTGCATGTCACACAGAGACATAGTGCATATCACACAGAGACATAGTGCATGTCACACAGAGACATAGTGCATGTCACACAGAAACATAGTGCCTGTCACACAGAAACATAGTGCCTATCACACAGAAACATAGTGCCTATCACACAGAAACATAGTGCATATCACACAGAAACATAGTGCATATCACACAGAAACATAGTGCATATCACACAGAAACATAGTGCATATCACACAGAAACATAGTGCATATCACACAGAAACATAGCGCATATCACACAGAAACATAGCGCCTATCACACAGAAACATAGTGCATGTCACACAGAAACATAGTGCATATTACACAGAAACATAGTGCATATCACACAGAAACATAGTGCCTGTCACACAGAAACATAGTGCATGTCACACAGAAACATAGTGCATGTCACACAGAAACATAGTGCATATCACACAGAAACATAGTGCCTATCACACAGAAACATAGCGCATATCACACAGAAACATAGTGCATATCACACAGAAACATAGCGCATATCACACAGAAACATAGTGCATATTACACAGAAACATAGTGCATATCACACAGAAACATAGTGCATGTCACACAGAAACATAGCGCATATCACACAGAAACATAGTGCATATCACACAGAAACATAGTGCATATCACACAGAAACACAGTGCATATCACACAGAAACATAGTGCATATCACACAGAAACATAGTGCATATCACACAGAAACATAGTGCATATCACACATAAACATAGTGCATATCACACAGAAACATAGTGCATATCACACAGAAACACAGTGCATATCACACAGAAACATAGTGCATGTCACACAGAAACATAGTGCATATTACACAGAAACATAGTGCATATCACACAGAAACATAGTGCATATTACACAGAAACATAGTGCATGTAACACAGAAACATAGTGCCTATCACACAGAAACATAGTGCATATCACACAGAAACATTGGGGGTCATTCCGAGTTGTTCACTCGCAAGCTGCTTTTAGCAGCTTTGCACACGCTAAGCCGCCGCCTACTGGGAGTGAATCTTAGCTTATCAAAATTGCGAACGAAAGATTAGCAAAATAGCGAATAGACACCTCTTAGCAGTTTCTGAGTAGCTCCACACTTACTCTGCATCTGCGATCAGTTCAGTGCTTGTCGTTCCTGGTTTGACGTCACAAACACACCCAGCGTTCGCCCAGACACTCCTCCGTTTCTCCAGCCACTCCCGCATTTTTCCCAGAAACGGTAGCGTTTTTTCGCACACACCCATTAAACGGCCTGTTTCCGCCCAGAAACACCCACTTCCTGTCAATCACATTACGATCACCAGAACGAAGAAAAAACCTCGTAATGCCGTGAGTAAAATACCTAACTGCATAGCAAATTTACTTGGCGCAGTCGCACTGCGGACATTGCGCATGCGCATTAGCGACTAATCCAGGCATTCCCAACCACGGTCCTCAAGGCACACCAACAGTGCATGTTTTAGTAATATCCAGGCTTCAGCACTGGTGACTTAATTAGTAGCTCTGTTATTTTGATTTAACCATCTGTGCTGCAGCCTGGATATCACTAAAACCTGCACTGTTGGTGTGCCTTGAGGACCGTGGTTGGGAATGCCTGGACTAATCGCTCCGTTGCGAGAAAAAAATACAGAGCGAACAACTCGGAATGACCCCCATAGTGCATATCACACAGAAACATAGTGCATATCACACAGAAACATAGTGCCTATCACACAGAAACATAGTGCATATCACACAGAAACATAGCGCATATCACACAGAAACATAGCGCATATCACACAGAAACATAGCGCATGTCACACAGAAACATAGCGCATATCACACAGAAACATAGTCCATATCACACAGAAACATAGTGCATATCACACAGAAACATAGTGCATGTAACACAGAAACATAGTGCCTATCACACAGAAACATAGTGCATATCACACAGAAACATAGTGCCTATCACACAGAAACATAGTGCATATCACACAGAAACATAGTGCATATCACACAGAAACATAGTGCATATCACACAGAAACATAGTGCATATCACACAGAAACATAGCGCCTATCACACAGAAACATAGTGCATATCACACAGAAACATGGGCCCTCATTCCGAGTTGTTCGCTCGGTATTTTTCATCGCATCGCAGTGAAAATCCGCTTAGTACGCATGCGCAATGTTCGCACTGCGACTGCGTCAAGTAACTTTACTATGAAGAAAGTAATTTTACTCACGGCTTTTTCTTCGCTCCGGCGATCGTAATGTGATTGACAGGAAATGGGTGTTACTGGGCGGAAACACGGCGTTTCAGGGGCGTGTGGCTGAAAACGCTACCGTTTCCGGAAAAAACGCAGGAGTGGCCGGGGAAACGGTGGGAGTGCCTGGGCGAACGCTGGGTGTGTTTGTGACGTCAACCAGGAACGACAAGCACTGAACTGATCGCACAGGCAGAGTAAGTCTGAAGCTACTCTGAAACTGCTAAGTAGTTAGTAATCGCAATATTGCGAATACATCGGTCGCAATTTTAAGAAGCTAAGATTCACTCCCAGTAGGCGGCGGCTTAGCGTGTGTAACTCTGCTAAATTCGCCTTGCGACCGATCAACTCGGAATGAGGGCCATAGTGCATATCACACAGAAACATAGCGCCTATCACACAGAAACATAGTGCATGTCACACAGAAACATAGTGCATATCGCACAGAAACATAGTCCATATCACACAGAAACATAGTGCCTATCACACAGAAACATAGGCACTATGTTTCTGTGTGATATGCACAATGTTTCTGTGTGATAGGCACTATGTTTCTGTGTGATATGGACTATGTTTCTGTGTGATAGGCACTATGTTTCTGTGTGATATGCACTATCACACAGAAACATAGTGCCTATCACACAGAAACATAGTGCATATCACACAGAAACATAGTGCATATCACACAGAAAATAGTGCATATCACACAGAAACATAGTGCATATCACACAGAAACATAGCGCATATCACACAGAAACATAGCGCCTATCACACAGAAACATAGTGCATGTCATACAGAAACATAGTGCATATTACACAGAAACATAGTGCATATCACACAAAAACATAGTGCCTGTCACACAGAAACATAGTGCATGTCACACAGAAACATAGTGCATGTCACACAGAAACATAGTGCATATCACACAGAAACATAGTGCATATTACACAGAAACATAGTGCATATCACACAGAAACATAGTGCATTTTACACAGAAACATAGTGCATATCACACAGAAACATAGTGCCTGTCACACAGAAACATAGTGCATGTCACACAGAAACATAGTGCATATCACACAGAAACATAGTGCATATCACACAGAAACATAGTGCATATCACACAGAAACATAGTGCATGTCACACAGAAACATAGTGCATATCACAGAGAAACATAGTGCATATCACAGAGAAACATAGTGCATATCACACAGAAACATAGTGCATGTAACACAGAAACAGTGCATATCACACAGAAACATAGTGCATGTCACACAGAAACATAGTGCATATCACACAGAAACATAGTGCATGTCACACAGAAACATAGTGCATGTCACACAGAAACATAGTGCCTATTACACAGAAACATAGTGCCTATCACACAGAAACATAGTGCCTATCACACAGAAACATAGCGCATATCACACAGAAACATAGTGCATATTACACAGAAACATAGTGCATATCACACAGAAACATAGTGCCTATCACACAGAAACATAGCGCATATCACACAGAAACATAGCGCATATCACACAGAAACATAGTGCATATTACACAGAAACATAGTGCATATCACACAGAAACATAGTGCATGTCACACAGAAACATAGTGCATGTCACACAGAAACATAGCGCATATCACACAGAAACATAGTGCATATCACACAGAAACATAGTGCATATCACACAGAAACACAGTGCATATCACACAGAAACATAGTGCATTTCACACAGAAACATAGTGCATATCACACAGAAACATAGTGCATATCACACAGAAACAGTGCATATCACACAGAAACATAGTGCATATCACATAGAAACATAGTGCATATCACACAGAAACACAGTGCATATCACACAGAAACATAGTGCATGTCACACAGAAACATAGTGCATATTACACAGAAACATAGTGCATATCACACAGAAACATAGTGCATATTACACAGAAACATAGTGCATGTAACACAGAAACATAGTGCCTATCACACAGAAACATAGTGCATATCACACAGAAACATGGGGGGTCATTCCGAGTTGTTCGCTCGCAAGCTGCTTTTAGCAGCTTTGCACACGCTAAGCCGCCGCCTACTGGGAGTGAATCTTAGCTTATCAAAATTGCGAACGAAAGATTAGCAAAATAGCGAATAGACACCTCTTAGCAGTTTCTGAGTAGCTCCACACTTACTCGGCATCTGCGATCAGTTCAGTGCTTGTCGTTCCTGGTTTGACGTCACAAACACACCCAGCGTTCGCCCAGACACTCCTCCGTTTCTCCAGCCACTCCCGCATTTTTCCCAGAAACGGTAGCGTTTTTTCGCACACACCCATTAAACGGCCTGTTTCCGCCCAGAAACACCCACTTCCTGTCAATCACATTACGATCACCAGAACGAAGAAAAAACCTCGTAATGCCGTGAGTAAAATACCTAACTGCATAGCAAATTTACTTGGCGCAGTCGCACTGCGGACATTGCGCATGCGCATTAGCGACTAATCGCTCCGTTGCGAGAAAAAAATACAGAGCGAACAACTCGGAATGACCCCCATAGTGCATATCACACAGAAACATAGTGCATATCACACAGAAACATAGTGCCTATCACACAGAAACATAGTGCATATCACACAGAAACATAGCGCATATCACACAGAAACATAGCGCATGTCACACAGAAACATAGTGCATATCACACAGAAACAGTCCATATCACACAGAAACAGTGCATATCACACAGAAACATAGCGCATATCACACAGAAACATAGCGCATGTCACACAGAAACATAGTGCATGTCACACAGAAACATAGTGCATATCACACAGAAACATAGTGCATGTCACACAGAAACATAGTGCATATCACACAGAAACATAGCGCATGTCACACAGAAACATAGTGCATGTCACACAGAGACATAGTGCATATCACACAGAGACATAGTGCATGTCACACAGAGACATAGTGCATGTCACACAGAAACATAGTGCCTGTCACACAGAAACATAGTGCCTATCACACAGAAACATAGTGCCTATCACACAGAAACATAGTGCATATCACACAGAAACATAGTGCATATCACACAGAAACATAGTGCATATCACACAGAAACATAGTGCATATCACACAGAAACATAGTGCATATCACACAGAAACATAGCGCATATCACACAGAAACATAGCGCCTATCACACAGAAACATAGTGCATGTCACACAGAAACATAGTGCATATTACACAGAAACATAGTGCATATCACACAGAAACATAGTGCCTGTCACACAGAAACATAGTGCATGTCACACAGAAACATAGTGCATGTCACACAGAAACATAGTGCATATCACACAGAAACATAGTGCCTATCACACAGAAACATAGTGCCTATCACACAGAAACATAGCGCATATCACACAGAAACATAGTGCATATCACACAGAAACATAGCGCATATCACACAGAAACATAGTGCATATTACACAGAAACATAGTGCATATCACACAGAAACATAGTGCATGTCACACAGAAACATAGCGCATATCACACAGAAACATAGTGCATATCACACAGAAACATAGTGCATATCACACAGAAACACAGTGCATATCACACAGAAACATAGTGCATATCACACAGAAACATAGTGCATATCACACAGAAACATAGTGCATATCACACATAAACATAGTGCATATCACACAGAAACATAGTGCATATCACACAGAAACACAGTGCATATCACACAGAAACATAGTGCATGTCACACAGAAACATAGTGCATATTACACAGAAACATAGTGCATATCACACAGAAACATAGTGCATATTACACAGAAACATAGTGCATGTAACACAGAAACATAGTGCCTATCACACAGAAACATAGTGCATATCACACAGAAACATTGGGGGTCATTCCGAGTTGTTCGCTCGCAAGCTGCTTTTAGCAGCTTTGCACACGCTAAGCCGCCGCCTACTGGGAGTGAATCTTA
Organism: Pseudophryne corroboree; assembly: GCF_028390025.1. Classification (NCBI taxonomy): domain Eukaryota; kingdom Metazoa; phylum Chordata; class Amphibia; order Anura; family Myobatrachidae; genus Pseudophryne; species Pseudophryne corroboree. The sequence continues at coordinate 216,756 of NW_026970289.1, read as the reverse complement.
GCTTATCAAAATTGCGAACGAAAGATTAGCAAAATAGCGAATAGACACCTCTTAGCAGTTTCTGAGTAGCTCCACACTTACTCTGCATCTGCGATCAGTTCAGTGCTTGTCGTTCCTGGTTTGACGTCACAAACACACCCAGCGTTCGCCCAGACACTCCTCCGTTTCTCCAGCCACTCCCGCATTTTTCCCAGAAACGGTAGCGTTTTTTCGCACACACCCATTAAACGGCCTGTTTCCGCCCAGAAACACCCACTTCCTGTCAATCACATTACGATCACCAGAACGAAGAAAAAACCTCGTAATGCCGTGAGTAAAATACCTAACTGCATAGCAAATTTACTTGGCGCAGTCGCACTGCGGACATTGCGCATGCGCATTAGCGACTAATCCAGGCATTCCCAACCACGGTCCTCAAGGCACACCAACAGTGCATGTTTTAGTAATATCCAGGCTTCAGCACTGGTGACTTAATTAGTAGCTCTGTTATTTTGATTTAACCATCTGTGCTGCAGCCTGGATATCACTAAAACCTGCACTGTTGGTGTGCCTTGAGGACCGTGGTTGGGAATGCCTGGACTAATCGCTCCGTTGCGAGAAAAAAATACAGAGCGAACAACTCGGAATGACCCCCATAGTGCATATCACACAGAAACATAGTGCATATCACACAGAAACATAGTGCCTATCACACAGAAACATAGTGCATATCACACAGAAACATAGCGCATATCACACAGAAACATAGCGCATATCACACAGAAACATAGCGCATGTCACACAGAAACATAGCGCATATCACACAGAAACATAGTCCATATCACACAGAAACATAGTGCATATCACACAGAAACATAGCGCATATCACACAGAAACATAGCGCATGTCACACAGAAACATAGTGCATGTCACACAGAAACATAGTGCATATCACACAGAAACATAGTGCATGTCACACAGAAACATAGTGCATATCACACAGAAACATAGCGCATGTCACACAGAAACATAGTGCACGTCACACAGAGACATAGTGCATATCACACAGAGACATAGTGCATGTCACACAGAAACATAGTGCATATCACACAGAAACACAGTGCATATCACACAGATATTCTGTGCATATCACACAGAAACATAGTGCATATCACACAGAAACATAGTGCATGTAACACAGAAACATAGTGCCTATCACACAGAAACATAGTGCATATCACACAGAAACATAGCGCATATCACACAGAAACATAGCGCATGTCACACAGAAACATAGCGCATGTCACACAGAAACATAGTGCCTGTCACACAGAAACATAGCGCATATCACACAGAAAAATAGTGCATGTCACACAGAAACATAGCGCATATCACACAGAAACATAGCGCATTTCACACAGAAACATAGCGCATATCACACAGAAACATAGTGCATATTACACAGAAACATAGTGCATGTCACACAGAAACATAGTGCCTATCACACAGAAACATAGTGCATATTACACAGAAACATAGTGCATGTCACACAGAAACAGCGCATGTCACACAGAAACATAGCGCATATCACACAGAAACATAGCGCTATCACACAGAAACATAGCGCATATCACACAGAAACATAGTGCATATCACACAGAAACATAGGCCCTCATTCCGAGTTGATCGGTCGCAAGGCGAATTTAGCAGAGTTACACACGCTAAGCCGCCGCCTACTGGGAGTGAATCTTAGCTTCTTAAAATTGCGACCGATGTATTCGCAATATTGCGATTACTAACTACTTAGCAGTTTCAGAGTAGCTCCAGACTTACTCTGCCTGTGCGATCAGTTCAGTGCTTGTCGTTCCTGGTTGACGTCACAAACACACCCAGCGTTCGCCCAGGCACTCCCACCGTTTCTCCGGCCACTCCTGCGTTTTTTCCGGAAACGGTAGCGTTTTCAGCCACACGCCCCTGAAACGCTGTGTTTCCGCCCAGTAACACCCATTTCCTGTCAATCACATTACGATCGCCGGAGCGAAGAAAAAGCCGTGAGTAAAAATACTTTCTTCATAGTAAAGTTACTTGGCGCAGTCGCAGTGCGAACTTTGCGCATGCGTACTAAGCGGATTTTCACTGCGATGCGATGAAAAAGAACGAGCGAACAACTCGGAATGAGGGCCATAGTGCATATCACACAGAAACATAGTGCATATCACACAGAAACATAGTGCATATCACACAGAAACACAGTGCATATCACACAGAAACATAGCGCATATCACACAGAAACATAGTCCATATCACACAGAAACATAGTCCATATCACACAGAAACATAGTGCATATCACACAGAAACATAGTGCATGTCACACAGAAACATAGGCCCTCATTCCGAGTTGTTCGCTCGCAAGGCGATTTTAGCAGTATTGCACACGCTAAGCCGCCGCCTACTGGGAGTGAACCTTAGCATCTTAAAATTGCGAACGATGTATTCGCAATATTGCGATTACACACCTCGTAGCAGTTTCTGAGTAGCTCCAGACTTACTCGGCATCTGCGATCAGTTCAGTGCTTGTCGTTCCTGGTTTGACGTCACAAACACACCCAGCGTTCGCCCAGACACTCCTCCGTTTCTCCGGCCACTCCTGCGTTTTTTCCGGAAACGGTAGCGTTTTTTCCCACACGCCCATAAAACGGCCTGTTTCCGCCCAGTAACACCCATTTCCTGTAAATCACATTACGATCGCCTGAGCGAAGAAAAAGCCGTGAGTAAAAATCCAAACTTCATAGCAAATTTACTTGGCGCAGTCGCAGTGCGGACATTGCGCATGCGCACTAAGCGGAAAAACGCTGCGATACGAAGAAATTTTCCGAGCGAACGACTCGGAATGACCTCCCTAGTGCGTATCACACAGAAACATAGTGCATATCACACAGAAACATAGCGCATATCACACAGAAACATAGCGCTTATCACACAAAAACATAGCGCATATCACACAGAAACATAGTGCCTATCACACAGAAACATAGTGCATATCACACAGAAACATAGTGCATATCACACAGAAACATAGTGCATGTCACACAGAAATAGCGCATGTCACACAGAAACATAGTGCCTATCACACAGAAACATAGTGCGTATCACACAGAAACATAGCGCATATCACACAGAAACATAGCGCATATCACACAGAAACATAGCGCATATCACACAGAAACATAGCGCATATCACACAGAAACATAGCGCATATCACACAGAAACATAGTGCGTATCACACAGAAACATAGTACATATCACACAGAAACATAGCGCATATTACACAGAAACATAGTGCATGTCACACAGAAACATAGCGCATATCACACAGAAACATAGTGCATATCACACAGAAACATAGTGCATATCACACAGAAACATAGTGCATATCACACAGAAACATAGTGCATATCACACAGAAACAGTGCATATCACACAGAAACATAGTGCATATCACACAGAAACATAGTGCATATCACACAGAAACACAGTGCATGTCACACAGAAACATAGTGCATGTCACACAGAAACATAGTGCATATTACACAGAAACATAGTGCATATCACACAGAAACATAGTGCATATTACACAGAAACATAGTGCATGTAACACAGAAACATAGTGCCTATCACACAGAAACATAGTGCATATCACACAGAAACATGGGGGGTCATTTCGAGTTGTTCGCTCGCAAGCTGCTTTTAGCAGCTTTGCACACGCTAAGCCGCCGCCTACTGGGAGTGAATCTTAGCTTATCAAAATTGCGAACAAAAGATTAGCAAAATAGCGAATAGACACCTCTTAGCAGTTTCTGAGTAGCTCCACACTTACTCGGCATCTGCGATCAGTTCAGTGCTTGTCGTTCCTGTTTTGACGTCACAAACACACCCAGCGTTCGCCCAGACACTCCTCCGTTTCTCCAGCCACTCCCGCATTTTTCCCAGAAATGGTAGCGTTTTTTCGCACACACCCATTAAACGGCCTGTTTCCGCCCAGAAACACCCACTTCCTGTCAATCACATTACGATCACCAGAACGAAGAAAAAACCTTGTAATGCCGTGAGTAAAATACCTAACTGCATAGCAAATTTACTTGGCGCAGTCGCACTGCGGACATTGCGCATGCGCATTAGCGACTAATCGCTCCGTTGCGAGAAAAAAATACAGATCGAACAACTCGGAATGACCCCCATAGTGCATATCACACAGAAACATAGTGCATATCACACAGAAACATAGTGCATATCACACAGAAACAGAGCGCATATCACACAGAAACATAGCGCATATCACACAGAAACATAGCGCATATCACACAGAAACATAGCGCATGTCACACAGAAACATAGTGCATATCACACAGAAACAGTCCATATCACACAGAAACAGTGCATATCACACAGAAACATAGAGCATATCACACAGAAACATAGTGCATATCACACAGAAACATAGTGCATATCACACAGAAACATAGTGCATATCACACAGAAACATAGCGCATATCACACAGAAACATAGCGCCTATCACACAGAAACATAGTGCATGTCACACAGAAACATAGTGCATATTACACAGAAACATAGTGCATATCACACAGAAACATAGTGCCTGTCACACAGAAACATAGTGCCTGTCACACAGAAACATAGTGCATGTCACACAGAAACATAGTGCATGTCACACAGAAACATAGTGCATATTACACAGAAACATAGTGCATATTACACAGAAACATAGTGCATATCACACAGAAACATAGTGCATATTACACAGAAACATAGTGCATATCACACAGAAACATAGTGCCTGTCACACAGAAACATAGTGCATGTCACACAGAAACATAGTGCATATCACACAGAAACATAGTGCATATCACACAGAAACATAGTGCATGTCACACAGAAACATAGTGCATATCACACAGAAACATAGTGCATATCACACAGAAACATAGTGCATGTCACAAATATCACACAGAAACATAGTGCATATCACACAGAAACATAGTGCATATCACACAGAAACATAGTGCATATTACACAGAAACATAGTCCATATCACACAGAAACATAGTGCATATCACACAGAAACATAGTGCATGTCACACAGAAACATAGTCCATATCACACAGAAACATAGTGCATATTACACAGAAACATAGTGCATGACACACAGAAACATAGTGCATGTCACACAGAAACATAGTGCATGTCAGACAGAAACATAGTGCATATTACACAGAAACATAGTGCCTATCACACAGAAACATAGTGCCTATCACACAGAAACATAGCGCATATCACACAGAAACATAGTGCATATCACACAGAAACATAGCGCATATCACACAGAAACATAGTGCATATTACACAGAAACATAGTGCATATCACACAGAAACATAGTGCATATCACACAGAAACATAGTGCATATCACACAGAAACATAGTGCATGTCACACAGAAACATAGTGCATATTACACAGAAACATAGTGCCTATCACACAGAAACATAGTGCATATTACACAGAAACATAGTGCATGTCACACAGAAACATAGTGCATATCACACAGAAACATAGTGCATATCACACAGAAACATAGTGCATATTACACAGAAACATAGTGCATATCACACAGAAACATAGTGCATATTACACAGAAACATAGTCCATATCACACAGAAACATAGTGCATATCACACAGAAACATAGTGCATGTCACACAGAAACATAGTCCATATCACACAGAAACATAGTGCATATTACACAGAAACATAGTGCATATCACACAGAAACATAGTGCATATTACACAGAAACATAGTCCATATCACACAGAAACATAGTGCATATTACACAGAAACATAGTCCATATCACACAGAAACATAGTGCATATCACACAGAAACATAGTGCATGTCACACAGAAACATAGTCCATATCACACAGAAACATAGTGCATATTACACAGAAACATAGTGCATGACACACAGAAACATAGTGCATGTCACACAGAAACATAGTGCATGTCAGACAGAAACATAGTGCATATTACACAGAAACATAGTGCCTATCACACAGAAACATAGTGCCTATCACACAGAAACATAGCGCATATCACACAGAAACATAGTGCATATCACACAGAAACATAGCGCATATCACACAGAAACATAGTGCATATTACACAGAAACATAGTGCATATCACACAGAAACATAGTGCATATCACACAGAAACATAGTGCATATCACACAGAAACATAGTGCATGTCACACAGAAACATAGTCCATATCACACAGAAACATAGTGCATATTACACAGAAACATAGTGCATGACACACAGAAACATAGTGCATGTCACACAGAAACATAGTGCATGTCAGACAGAAACATAGTGCATATTACACAGAAACATAGTGCCTATCACACAGAAACATAGTGCCTATCACACAGAAACAGCGCATATCACACAGAAACATAGTGCATATCACACAGAAACATAGTGCATATCACACAGAAACATAGTGCATATTACACAGAAACATAGTCCATATCACACAGAAACATAGTGCATATCACACAGAAACATAGTGCATGTCACACAGAAACATAGTCCATATCACACAGAAACATAGTGCATATTACACAGAAACATAGTGCATATCACACAGAAACATAGTGCATATTACACAGAAACATAGTCCATATCACACAGAAACATAGTGCATATCACACAGAAACATAGTGCATGTCACACAGAAACATAGTCCATATCACACAGAAACATAGTGCATATCACTCAGAAACATAGTGCATATCACACAGAAACATAGTGCATATCACACAGAAACATAGTGCATGTCACACAGAAACATAGTGCATGTCACACAGAAACATAGTCCATATCACACAGAAACATAGTGCATATCACACAGAAACATAGTGCATATCACACAGAAACATAGTGCATATTACACAGAAACATAGTGCATATCACACAGAAACATAGTGCATATTACACAGAAACATAGTCCATATCACACAGAAACATAGTGCATATCACACAGAAACATAGTGCATGTCACACAGAAACATAGTCCATATCACACAGAAACATAGTGCATATTACACAGAAACATAGTGCATATCACACAGAAACATAGTGCATATTACACAGAAACATAGTCCATATCACACAGAAACATAGTGCATATCACACAGAAACATAGTGCATGTCACACAGAAACATAGTCCATGTCACACAGAAACATAGCGCATATCACACAGAAACATAGTGCCTATCACACAGAAACATAGTGCATATTACACAGAAACATAGTCCATATCACACAGAAACATAGTGCCTATCACACAGAAACATAGTGCATGTCACACAGAAACATAGTCCATGTCACACAGAAACATAACGCATATCACACAGAAACATAGTGCCTATCACACAGAAACATAGCGCATATCACACAGAAACATAGCGCATATCACACAGAAACATAGTGCATATCACACAGAAACATAGTGCATGTCACACAGAAACATAGTCCATGTCACACAGAAACATAGTGCATATTACACAGAAACATAGTCCATGTCAAACAGAAACATAGTCCATGTCACACAGAAACATAGTGCATATCACACAGAAACATAGTGCATATTACACAGAAACATAGTCCATATCACACAGAAACATAGTGCATATCACACAGAAACATAGTGCATGTCACACAGAAACATACTCCATATCACACAGAAACATAGTGCATATTACACAGAAACATAGTGCATATCACACAGAAACATAGTGCATATTACACAGAAACATAGTCCATATCACACAGAAACATAGTGCATATCACACAGAAACATAGTGCATGTCACACAGAAACATAGTCCATGTCACACAGAAACATAGCGCATATCACACAGAAACATAGTGCCTATCACACAGAAACATAGTGCATATTACACAGAAACATAGTCCATATCACACAGAAACATAGTGCCTATCACACAGAAACATAGTGCATGTCACACAGAAACATAGTGCATATTACACAGAAACATAGTGCATGTCACACAGAAACATAGTCCATGTCACACAGAAACATAGTGCATATCACACAGAAACATAGCGCATATCACACAGAAACATAGTGCATATCACACAGAAACATAGTGCATGTCACACAGAAACATAGTCCATGTCACACAGAAACATAGTGCATATTACACAGAAACATAGTCCATGTCAAACAGAAACATAGTCCATGTCACACAGAAACATAGTGCATATCACACAGAAACATAGTGCATATTACACAGAAACATAGTGCATATTACACAGAAACATAGTCCATATCACACAGAAACATAGTGCCTATCACACAGAAACATAGTGCATGTCACACAGAAACATAGTGCATATTACACAGAAACATAGTGCATATTACACAGAAACATAGTGCCTATCACACAGAAACATAGTGCATATTACACAGAAACATAGTGCATGTCACACAGAAACATAGTCTATGTCACACAGAAACATAGCGCATATCACACAGAAACATAGTGCCTATCACACAGAAACATAGTGCATATTACACAGAAACATAGTCCATATCACACAGAAACATAGTGCCTATCACACAGAAACATAGTGCATGTCACACAGAAACATAGTCCATGTCACACAGAAACATAGCGCATATCACACAGAAACATAGTGCCTATCACACAGAAACATAGTGCATATTACACAGAAACATCGTCCATATCACACAGAAACATAGTGCCTATCACACAGAAACATAGTGCATGTCACACAGAAACATAGTGCATATCACACAGAAACATAGTGCATATTACACAGAAACATAGTGCATGTCACACAGAAACATAGTCCATGTCACACAGAAACATAGCGCATATCACACAGAAACATAGTGCCTATCACACAGAAACATAGTGCATATTACACAGAAACATAGTCCATGTCACACAGAAACATAGTGCATATCACACAGAAACATAGTCCATGTCACACAGAAACATAGTGCATATCACACAGAAACATAGTGCATATTACACAGAAACATAGTGCCTATCACACAGAAACATAGTGCATATTACACAGAAACATAGTGCATGTCACACAGAAACATAGTCCATGTCACACAGAAACATAGTGCATATCACACAGAAACATAGTGCCTATCACACAGAAACATAGTGCATATTACACAGAAACATAGTCCATGTCACACAGAAACATAGTCCATGTCACACAGAAACATAGTGCATATCACACAGAAACATAGTCCATGTCACACAGAAACATAGTCCATGTCACACAGAAACATAGTGCATATTACACAGAAACATAGTGCATATCACACAGAAACATAGTCCATGTCACACAGAAACATAGCGCATATCACACAGAAACATAGCGCCTATCACAGAAACATAGTGCCTATCACACAGAAACATAGTCCGTCACACAGAAACATAGCGCATATCACACAGAAACATAGTCCATGTCACACAGAAACATAGCGCCTATCACACAGAAACATAGTGCATATCACACAGAAACATAGTGCATATCACACAGAAACATAGCGCCTATCACACAGAAACATAGCGCCTATCACACAGAAACATAGTGCATGTCACACAGAAACATAGTGCATATCACACAGAAACATAGTCCATGTCACACAGAAACATAGTCCATGTCACACAGAAACATAGTGCATATCGCACAGAAACATAGTCCATATCACACAGAAACATAGTGCCTATCACACAGAAACATAATGCATATCACACAGAAACATAGTGCCTATCACACAGAAACATAGTGCCTATCACACAGAAACATAGTGCATATCACACAGAAACATAGTGCATATCACACAGAAACATAGTGCATATCACACAGAAACAGTGCATATCACACAGAAACATAGTGCATATCACACAGAAACATAGTGCATATCACACAGAAACATAGCGCCTATCACACAGAAACATAGTGCATATCACACAGAAACATAGTGCATATCACACAGAAACATAGCGCCTATCACACAGAAACATAGTGCATGTCACACAGAAACATAGTGCATATCGCACAGAAACATAGTCCATATCACACAGAAACATAGTGCCTATCACACAGAAACATAGGCACTATGTTTCTGTGTGATATGCACTATGTTTCTGTGTGATAGGCTCTATGTTTCTGTGTGATATGGACTATGTTTCTGTGTGATAGGCACTATGTTTCTGTGTGATATGCACTATCACACAGAAACATAGTGCCTATCACACAGAAACATAGTGCATATCACACAGAAACATAGTGCATATCACACAGAAAATAGTGCATATCACACAGAAACATAGTGCATATCACACAGAAACATAGCGCATATCACACAGAAACATAGCGCCTATCACACAGAAACATAGTGCATGTCATACAGAAACATAGTGCATATTACACAGAAACATAGTGCATATCACACAAAAACATAGTGCCTGTCACACAGAAACATAGTGCATGTCACACAGAAACATAGTGCATGTCACACAGAAACATAGTGCATATCACACAGAAACATAGTGCATATTACACAGAAACATAGTGCATATCACACAGAAACATAGTGCATTTTACACAGAAACATAGCGCATATCACACAGAAACATAGCGCCTATCACACAGAAACATAGTGCCTATCTCACAGAAACATAGTCCATGTCACACAGAAACATAGCGCATATCACACAGAAACAGCGCATATCACACAGAAACATAGCGCCTATCACACAGAAACATAGTGCATGTCACACAGAAACATAGTGCATATCGCACAGAAACATAGTCCATATCACACAGAAACATAGTGCCTATCACACAGAAACATAATGCATATCACACAGAAACATAGTGCCTATCACACAGAAACATAGTGCCTATCACACAGAAACATAGTGCATATCACACAGAAACATAGTGCATATCACACAGAAACATAGTGCATATCACACAGAAACATAGTGCATATCACACAGAAACATAGCGCCTATCACACAGAAACATAGTGCATATCACACAGAAACATAGTGCATATCACACAGAAACATAGCGCCTATCACACAGAAACATAGTGCATGTCACACAGAAACATAGTGCATATCGCACAGAAACATAGTCCATATCACACAGAAACATAGTGCCTATCACACAGAAACATAGGCACTATGTTTCTGTGTGATATGCACAATGTTTCTGTGTGATAGGCACTATGTTTCTGTGTGATATGGACTATGTTTCTGTGTGATAGGCACTATGTTTCTGTGTGATATGCACTATCACACAGAAACATAGTGCCTATCACACAGAAACATAGTGCATATCACACAGAAACATAGTGCATATCACACAGAAAATAGTGCATATCACACAGAAACATAGTGCATATCACACAGAAACATAGCGCATATCACACAGAAACATAGCGCCTATCACACAGAAACATAGTGCATGTCATACAGAAACATAGTGCATATTACACAGAAACATAGTGCATATCACACAAAAACATAGTGCCTGTCACACAGAAACATAGTGCATGTCACACAGAAACATAGTGCATGTCACACAGAAACATAGTGCATATCACACAGAAACATAGTGCATATTACACAGAAACATAGTGCATATCACACAGAAACATAGTGCATTTTACACAGAAACATAGTGCATATCACACAGAAACATAGTGCCTGTCACACAGAAACATAGTGCATGTCACACAGAAACATAGTGCATATCACACAGAAACATAGTGCATATCACACAGAAACATAGTGCATATCACACAGAAACATAGTGCATGTCACACAGAAACATAGTGCATATCACAGAGAAACATAGTGCATATCACAGAGAAACATAGTGCATATCACACAGAAACATAGTGCATGTAACACAGAAACAGTGCATATCACACAGAAACATAGTGCATGTCACACAGAAACATAGTGCATATCACACAGAAACATAGTGCATGTCACACAGAAACATAGTGCATGTCACACAGAAACATAGTGCCTATTACACAGAAACATAGTGCCTATCACACAGAAACATAGTGCCTATCACACAGAAACATAGCGCATATCACACAGAAACATAGTGCATATTACACAGAAACATAGTGCATATCACACAGAAACATAGTGCCTATCACACAGAAACATAGCGCATATCACACAGAAACATAGCGCATATCACACAGAAACATAGTGCATATTACACAGAAACATAGTACATATCACACAGAAACATAGTGCATGTCACACAGAAACATAGTGCATGTCACACAGAAACATAGCGCATATCACACAGAAACATAGTGCATATCACACAGAAACATAGTGCATATCACACAGAAACACAGTGCATATCACACAGAAACATAGTGCATTTCACACAGAAACATAGTGCATATCACACAGAAACATAGTGCATATCACACAGAAACAGTGCATATCACACAGAAACATAGTGCATATCACATAGAAACATAGTGCATATCACACAGAAACACAGTGCATATCACACAGAAACATAGTGCATGTCACACAGAAACATAGTGCATATTACACAGAAACATAGTGCATATCACACAGAAACATAGTGCATATTACACAGAAACATAGTGCATGTAACACAGAAACATAGTGCCTATCACACAGAAACATAGTGCATATCACACAGAAACATGGGGGGTCATTCCGAGTTGTTCGCTCGCAAGCTGCTTTTAGCAGCTTTGCACACGCTAAGCCGCCGCCTACTGGGAGTGAATCTTAGCTTATCAAAATTGCGAACGAAAGATTAGCAAAATAGCGAATAGACACCTCTTAGCAGTTTCTGAGTAGCTCCACACTTACTCGGCATCTGCGATCAGTTCAGTGCTTGTCGTTCCTGGTTTGACGTCACAAACACACCCAGCGTTCGCCCAGACACTCCTCCGTTTCTCCAGCCACTCCCGCATTTTTCCCAGAAACGGTAGCGTTTTTTCGTACACACCCATTAAACGGCCTGTTTCCGCCCAGAAACACCCACTTCCTGTCAATCACATTACGATCACCAGAACGAAGAAAAAACCTCGTAATGCCGTGAGTAAAATACCTAACTGCATAGCAAATTTACTTGGCGCAGTCGCACTGCGGACATTGCGCATGCGCATTAGCGACTAATCGCTCCGTTGCGAGAAAAAAATACAGAGCGAACAACTCGGAATGACCCCCATAGTGCATATCACACAGAAACATAGTGCATATCACACAGAAACATAGTGCCTATCACACAGAAACATAGTGCATATCACACAGAAACATAGCGCATATCACACAGAAACATAGCGCATGTCACACAGAAACATAGTGCATATCACACAGAAACAGTCCATATCACACAGAAACAGTGCATATCACACAGAAACATAGCGCATATCACACAGAAACATAGCGCATGTCACACAGAAACATAGTGCATGTCACACAGAAACATAGTGCATATCACACAGAAACATAGTGCATGTCACACAGAAACATAGTGCATATCACACAGAAACATAGTGCATGTCACACAGAAACATAGTGCATGTCACACAGAGACATAGTGCATATCACACAGAGACATAGTGCATGTCACACAGAGACATAGTGCATGTCACACAGAAACATAGTGCCTGTCACACAGAAACATAGTGCCTATCACACAGAAACATAGTGCCTATCACACAGAAACATAGTGCATATAACACAGAAACATAGTGCATATCACACAGAAACATAGTGCATATCACACAGAAACATAGTGCATATCACACAGAAACATAGTGCATATCACACAGAAACATAGCGCATATCACACAGAAACATAGCGCCTATCACACAGAAACATAGTGCATGTCACACAGAAACATAGTGCATATTACACAGAAACATAGTGCATATCACACAGAAACATAGTGCCTGTCACACAGAAACATAGTGCATGTCACACAGAAACATAGTGCATATCACACAGAAACATAGTGCATATCACACAGAAACATAGTGCCTATCACACAGAAACATAGTGCATATCACACAGAAACATAGTGCATATCACACAGAAACATAGTGCATATCACACAGAAACATAGTGCATATCACACAGAAACATAGCGCATATCACACAGAAACATAGCGCCTATCACACAGAAACATAGTGCATGTCACACAGAAACATAGTGCATATTACACAGAAACATAGTGCATATCACACAGAAACATAGTGCCTGTCACACAGAAACATAGTGCATGTCACACAGAAACATAGTGCATGTCACACAGAAACATAGTGCATATCACACAGAAACATAGTGCCTATCACACAGAAACATAGTGCCTATCACACAGAAACATAGCGCATATCACACAGAAACATAGTGCATATCACACAGAAACATAGCGCATATCACACAGAAACATAGTGCATATCACACAGAAACATAGTGCATGTCACACAGAAACATAGTGCATATCACAGAGAAACATAGTGCATATCACAGAGAAACATAGTGCATATCACACAGAAACATAGTGCATGTAACACAGAAACAGTGCATATCACACAGAAACATAGTGCATGTCACACAGAAACATAGTGCATATCACACAGAAACATAGTGCATGTCACACAGAAACATAGTGCATGTCACACAGAAACATAGTGCCTATTACACAGAAACATAGTGCCTATCACACAGAAACATAGTGCCTATCACACAGAAACATAGCGCATATCACACAGAAACATAGTGCATATTACACAGAAACATAGTGCATATCACACAGAAACATAGTGCCTATCACACAGAAACATAGCGCATATCACACAGAAACATAGCGCATATCACACAGAAACATAGTGCATGTTACACAGAAACATAGTACATATCACACAGAAACATAGTGCATGTCACACAGAAACATAGTGCATGTCACACAGAAACATAGCGCATATCACACAGAAACATAGTGCATATCACACAGAAACATAGTGCATATCACACAGAAACACAGTGCATATCACACAGAAACATAGTGCATTTCACACAGAAACATAGTGCATATCACACAGAAACATAGTGCATATCACACAGAAACAGTGCATATCACACAGAAACATAGTGCATATCACATAGAAACATAGTGCATATCACACAGAAACACAGTGCATATCACACAGAAACATAGTGCATGTCACACAGAAACATAGTGCATATTACACAGAAACATAGTGCATATCACACAGAAACATAGTGCATATTACACAGAAACATAGTGCATGTAACACAGAAACATAGTGCCTATCACACAGAAACATAGTGCATATCACACAGAAACATGGGGGGTCATTCCGAGTTGTTCGCTCGCAAGCTGCTTTTAGCAGCTTTGCACACGCTAAGCCGCCGCCTTCTGGGAGTGAATCTTAGCTTATCAAAATTGCGAACGAAAGATTAGCAAAATAGCGAATAGACACCTCTTAGCAGTTTCTGAGTAGCTCCACACTTACTCGGCATCTGCGATCAGTTCAGTGCTTGTCGTTCCTGGTTTGACGTCACAAACACACCCAGCGTTCGCCCAGACACTCCTCCGTTTCTCCAGCCACTCCCGCATTTTTCCCAGAAACGGTAGCGTTTTTTCGTACACACCCATTAAACGGCCTGTTTCCGCCCAGAAACACCCACTTCCTGTCAATCACATTACGATCACCAGAACGAAGAAAAAACCTCGTAATGCCGTGAGTAAAATACCTAACTGCATAGCAAATTTACTTGGCGCAGTCGCACTGCGGACATTGCGCATGCGCATTAGCGACTAATCGCTCCGTTGCGAGAAAAAAATACAGAGCGAACAACTCGGAATGACCCCCATAGTGCATATCACACAGAAACATAGTGCATATCACACAGAAACATAGTGCCTATCACACAGAAACATAGTGCATATCACACAGAAACATAGCGCATATCACACAGAAACATAGCGCATGTCACACAGAAACATAGTGCATATCACACAGAAACAGTCCATATCACACAGAAACAGTGCATATCACACAGAAACATAGCGCATATCACACAGAAACATAGCGCATGTCACACAGAAACATAGTGCATGTCACACAGAAACATAGTGCATATCACACAGAAACATAGTGCATGTCACACAGAAACATAGTGCATATCACACAGAAACATAGCGCATGTCACACAGAAACATAGTGCATGTCACACAGAGACATAGTGCATATCACACAGAGACATAGTGCATGTCACACAGAGACATAGTGCATGTCACACAGAAACATAGTGCCTGTCACACAGAAACATAGTGCCTGTCACACAGAAACATAGTGCCTATCACACAGAAACATAGTGCATATAACACAGAAACATAGTGCATATCACACAGAAACATAGTGCATATCACACAGAAACATAGTGCATATCACACAGAAACATAGTGCATATCACACAGAAACATAGCGCATATCACACAGAAACATAGCGCCTATCACACAGAAACATAGTGCATGTCACACAGAAACATAGTGCATATTACACAGAAACATAGTGCATATCACACAGAAACATAGTGCCTGTCACACAGAAACATAGTGCATGTCACACAGAAACATAGTGCATATCACACAGAAACATAGTGCATATCACACAGAAACATAGTGCCTATCACACAGAAACATAGTGCATATCACACAGAAACATAGTGCATATCACACAGAAACATAGTGCATATCACACAGAAACATAGTGCATATCACACAGAAACATAGCGCATATCACACAGAAACATAGCGCCTATCACACAGAAACATAGTGCATGTCACACAGAAACATAGTGCATATTACACAGAAACATAGTGCATATCACACAGAAACATAGTGCCTGTCACACAGAAACATAGTGCCTGTCACACAGAAACATAGTGCATGTCACACAGAAACATAGTGCATATCACACAGAAACATAGTGCCTATCACACAGAAACATAGTGCCTATCACACAGAAACATAGCGCATATCACACAGAAACATAGTGCATATCACACAGAAACATAGCGCATATCACACAGAAACATAGTGCATATTACACAGAAACATAGTGCATATCACACAGAAACATAGTGCATGTCACACAGAAACATAGCGCATATCACACAGAAACATAGTGCATATCACACAGAAACATAGTGCATATCACACAGAAACACAGTGCATATCACACAGAAACATAGTGCATATCACACAGAAACATAGTGCATATCACAGAGAAACATAGCGCCTATCACACAGAAACATAGTGCATGTCACACAGAAACATAGTGCATATTACACAGAAACATAGTGCATATCACACAGAAACATAGTGCCTGTCACACAGAAACATAGTGCATGTCACACAGAAACATAGTGCATATCACACAGAAACATAGTGCATATCACACAGAAACATAGTGCCTATCACACAGAAACATAGTGCATATCACACAGAAACATAGTGCATATCACACAGAAACATAGTGCATATCACACAGAAACATAGTGCATATCACACAGAAACATAGCGCATATCACACAGAAACATAGCGCCTATCACACAGAAACATAGTGCATGTCACACAGAAACATAGTGCATATTACACAGAAACATAGTGCATATCACACAGAAACATAGTGCCTGTCACACAGAAACATAGTGCATGTCACACAGAAACATAGTGCATGTCACACAGAAACATAGTGCATATCACACAGAAACATAGTGCCTATCACACAGAAACATAGTGCCTATCACACAGAAACATAGCGCATATCACACAGAAACATAGTGCATATCACACAGAAACATAGCGCATATCACACAGAAACATAGTGCATATCACACAGAAACATAGTGCATGTCACACAGAAACATAGTGCATATCACAGAGAAACATAGTGCATATCACAGAGAAACATAGTGCATATCACACAGAAACATAGTGCATGTAACACAGAAACAGTGCATATCACACAGAAACATAGTGCATGTCACACAGAAACATAGTGCATATCACACAGAAACATAGTGCATGTCACACAGAAACATAGTGCATGTCACACAGAAACATAGTGCCTATTACACAGAAACATAGTGCCTATCACACAGAAACATAGTGCCTATCACACAGAAACATAGCGCATATCACACAGAAACATAGTGCATATTACACAGAAACATAGTGCATATCACACAGAAACATAGTGCCTATCACACAGAAACATAGCGCATATCACACAGAAACATAGCGCATATCACACAGAAACATAGTGCATGTTACACAGAAACATAGTACATATCACACAGAAACATAGTGCATGTCACACAGAAACATAGTGCATGTCACACAGAAACATAGCGCATATCACACAGAAACATAGTGCATATCACACAGAAACATAGTGCATATCACACAGAAACACAGTGCATATCACACAGAAACATAGTGCATTTCACACAGAAACATAGTGCATATCACACAGAAACATAGTGCATATCACACAGAAACAGTGCATATCACACAGAAACATAGTGCATATCACATAGAAACATAGTGCATATCACACAGAAACACAGTGCATATCACACAGAAACATAGTGCATGTCACACAGAAACATAGTGCATATTACACAGAAACATAGTGCATATCACACAGAAACATAGTGCATATTACACAGAAACATAGTGCATGTAACACAGAAACATAGTGCCTATCACACAGAAACATAGTGCATATCACACAGAAACATGGGGGGTCATTCCGAGTTGTTCGCTCGCAAGCTGCTTTTAGCAGCTTTGCACACGCTAAGCCGCCGCCTTCTGGGAGTGAATCTTAGCTTATCAAAATTGCGAACGAAAGATTAGCAAAATAGCGAATAGACACCTCTTAGCAGTTTCTGAGTAGCTCCACACTTACTCGGCATCTGCGATCAGTTCAGTGCTTGTCGTTCCTGGTTTGACGTCACAAACACACCCAGCGTTCGCCCAGACACTCCTCCGTTTCTCCAGCCACTCCCGCATTTTTCCCAGAAACGGTAGCGTTTTTTCGTACACACCCATTAAACGGCCTGTTTCCGCCCAGAAACACCCACTTCCTGTCAATCACATTACGATCACCAGAACGAAGAAAAAACCTCGTAATGCCGTGAGTAAAATACCTAACTGCATAGCAAATTTACTTGGCGCAGTCGCACTGCGGACATTGCGCATGCGCATTAGCGACTAATCGCTCCGTTGCGAGAAAAAAATACAGAGCGAACAACTCGGAATGACCCCCATAGTGCATATCACACAGAAACATAGTGCATATCACACAGAAACATAGTGCCTATCACACAGAAACATAGTGCATATCACACAGAAACATAGCGCATATCACACAGAAACATAGCGCATGTCACACAGAAACATAGTGCATATCACACAGAAACAGTCCATATCACACAGAAACAGTGCATATCACACAGAAACATAGCGCATATCACACAGAAACATAGCGCATGTCACACAGAAACATAGTGCATGTCACACAGAAACATAGTGCATATCACACAGAAACATAGTGCATGTCACACAGAAACATAGTGCATATCACACAGAAACATAGCGCATGTCACACAGAAACATAGTGCATGTCACACAGAGACATAGTGCATATCACACAGAGACATAGTGCATGTCACACAGAGACATAGTGCATGTCACACAGAAACATAGTGCCTGTCACACAGAAACATAGTGCCTGTCACACAGAAACATAGTGCCTATCACACAGAAACATAGTGCATATAACACAGAAACATAGTGCATATCACACAGAAACATAGTGCATATCACACAGAAACATAGTGCATATCACACAGAAACATAGTGCATATCACACAGAAACATAGCGCATATCACACAGAAACATAGCGCCTATCACACAGAAACATAGTGCATGTCACACAGAAACATAGTGCATATTACACAGAAACATAGTGCATATCACACAGAAACATAGTGCCTGTCACACAGAAACATAGTGCATGTCACACAGAAACATAGTGCATATCACACAGAAACATAGTGCATATCACACAGAAACATAGTGCCTATCACACAGAAACA
Organism: Pseudophryne corroboree; assembly: GCF_028390025.1. Lineage (NCBI taxonomy): Eukaryota > Metazoa > Chordata > Amphibia > Anura > Myobatrachidae > Pseudophryne > Pseudophryne corroboree. The sequence continues at coordinate 196,395 of NW_026970289.1, read as the reverse complement.
TAGTGCATATCACACAGAAACATAGTGCATATCACACAGAAACATAGTGCATATCACACAGAAACATAGTGCATATCACACAGAAACATAGCGCATATCACACAGAAACATAGCGCCTATCACACAGAAACATAGTGCATGTCACACAGAAACATAGTGCATATTACACAGAAACATAGTGCATATCACACAGAAACATAGTGCCTGTCACACAGAAACATAGTGCCTGTCACACAGAAACATAGTGCATGTCACACAGAAACATAGTGCATATCACACAGAAACATAGTGCCTATCACACAGAAACATAGTGCCTATCACACAGAAACATAGCGCATATCACACAGAAACATAGTGCATATCACACAGAAACATAGCGCATATCACACAGAAACATAGTGCATATTACACAGAAACATAGTGCATATCACACAGAAACATAGTGCATGTCACACAGAAACATAGCGCATATCACACAGAAACATAGTGCATATCACACAGAAACATAGTGCATATCACACAGAAACACAGTGCATATCACACAGAAACATAGTGCATATCACACAGAAACATAGTGCATATCACACAGAAACATAGTGCATGTCACACATAAACATAGTGCATATCACACAGAAACATAGTGCATATCACACAGAAACACAGTGCATATCACACAGAAACATAGTGCATGTCACACAGAAACATAGTGCATATTACACAGAAACATAGTGCATATCACACAGAAACATAGTGCATATTACACAGAAACATAGTGCATGTAACACAGAAACATAGTGCCTATCACACAGAAACATAGTGCATATCACACAGAAACATTGGGGGTCATTCCGAGTTGTTCGCTCGCAAGCTGCTTTTAGCAGCTTTGCACACGCTAAGCCGCCGCCTACTGGGAGTGAATCTTAGCTTATCAAAATTGCGAACGAAAGATTAGCAAAATAGCGAATAGACACCTCTTAGCAGTTTCTGAGTAGCTCCACACTTACTCTGCATCTGCGATCAGTTCAGTGCTTGTCGTTCCTGGTTTGACGTCACAAACACACCCAGCGTTCGCCCAGACACTCCTCCGTTTCTCCAGCCACTCCCGCATTTTTCCCAGAAACGGTAGCGTTTTTTCGCACACACCCATTAAACGGCCTGTTTCCGCCCAGAAACACCCACTTCCTGTCAATCACATTACGATCACCAGAACGAAGAAAAAACCTCGTAATGCCGTGAGTAAAATACCTAACTGCATAGCAAATTTACTTGGCGCAGTCGCACTGCGGACATTGCGCATGCGCATTAGCGACTAATCCAGGCATTCCCAACCACGGTCCTCAAGGCACACCAACAGTGCATGTTTTAGTAATATCCAGGCTTCAGCACTGGTGACTTAATTAGTAGCTCTGTTATTTTGATTTAACCATCTGTGCTGCAGCCTGGATATCACTAAAACCTGCACTGTTGGTGTGCCTTGAGGACCGTGGTTGGGAATGCCTGGACTAATCGCTCCGTTGCGAGAAAAAAATACAGAGCGAACAACTCGGAATGACCCCCATAGTGCATATCACACAGAAACATAGTGCATATCACACAGAAACATAGTGCCTATCACACAGAAACATAGTGCATATCACACAGAAACATAGCGCATATCACACAGAAACATAGCGCATATCACACAGAAACATAGCGCATGTCACACAGAAACATAGCGCATATCACACAGAAACATAGTCCATATCACACAGAAACATAGTGCATATCACACAGAAACATAGCGCATATCACACAGAAACATAGCGCATGTCACACAGAAACATAGTGCATGTCACACAGAAACATAGTGCATATCACACAGAAACATAGTGCATGTCACACAGAAACATAGTGCATATCACACAGAAACATAGCGCATGTCACACAGAAACATAGTGCATGTCACACAGAGACATAGTGCATATCACACAGAGACATAGTGCATGTCACACAGAAACATAGTGCATATCACACAGAAACACAGTGCATATCACACAGATATTCTGTGCATATCACACAGAAACATAGTGCATATCACACAGAAACATAGTGCATGTAACACAGAAACATAGTGCCTATCACACAGAAACATAGTGCATATCACACAGAAACATAGCGCATATCACACAGAAACATAGCGCATGTCACACAGAAACATAGCGCATGTCACACAGAAACATAGTGCCTGTCACACAGAAACATAGCGCATATCACACAGAAAAATAGTGCATGTCACACAGAAACATAGCGCATATCACACAGAAACATAGCGCATTTCACACAGAAACATAGCGCATATCACACAGAAACATAGTGCATATTACACAGAAACACATAGTGCATGTCACACAGAAACATAGTGCCTATCACACAGAAACATAGTGCATATTACACAGAAACATAGTGCATGTCACACAGAAACAGCGCATGTCACACAGAAACATAGCGCATATCACACAGAAACATAGCGCATATCACACAGAAACATAGCGCATATCACACAGAAACATAGTGCATATCACACAGAAACATAGGCCCTCATTCCGAGTTGATCGGTCGCAAGGCGAATTTAGCAGAGTTACACACGCTAAGCCGCCGCCTACTGGGAGTGAATCTTAGCTTCTTAAAATTGCGACCGATGTATTCGCAATATTGCGATTACTAACTACTTAGCAGTTTCAGAGTAGCTCCAGACTTACTCTGCCTGTGCGATCAGTTCAGTGCTTGTCGTTCCTGGTTGACGTCACAAACACACCCAGCGTTCGCCCAGGCACTCCCACCGTTTCTCCGGCCACTCCTGCGTTTTTTCCGGAAACGGTAGCGTTTTCAGCCACACGCCCCTGAAACGCCGTGTTTCCGCCCAGTAACACCCATTTCCTGTCAATCACATTACGATCGCCGGAGCGAAGAAAAAGCCGTGAGTAAAAATACTTTCTTCATAGTAAAGTTACTTGGCGCAGTCGCAGTGCGAACTTTGCGCATGCGTACTAAGCGGATTTTCACTGCGATGCGATGAAAAAGAACGAGCGAACAACTCGGAATGAGGGCCATAGTGCATATCACACAGAAACATAGTGCATATCACACAGAAACATAGTGCATATCACACAGAAACACAGTGCATATCACACAGAAACATAGCGCATATCACACAGAAACATAGTCCATATCACACAGAAACATAGTCCATATCACACAGAAACATAGTGCATATCACACAGAAACATAGTGCATGTCACACAGAAACATAGGCCCTCATTCCGAGTTGTTCGCTCGCAAGGCGATTTTAGCAGTATTGCACACGCTAAGCCGCCGCCTACTGGGAGTGAACCTTAGCATCTTAAAATTGCGAACGATGTATTCGCAATATTGCGATTACACACCTCGTAGCAGTTTCTGAGTAGCTCCAGACTTACTCGGCATCTGCGATCAGTTCAGTGCTTGTCGTTCCTGGTTTGACGTCACAAACACACCCAGCGTTCGCCCAGACACTCCTCCGTTTCTCCGGCCACTCCTGCGTTTTTTCCGGAAACGGTAGCGTTTTTTCCCACACGCCCATAAAACGGCCTGTTTCCGCCCAGTAACACCCATTTCCTGTAAATCACATTACGATCGCCTGAGCGAAGAAAAAGCCGTGAGTAAAAATCCAAACTTCATAGCAAATTTACTTGGCGCAGTCGCAGTGCGGACATTGCGCATGCGCACTAAGCGGAAAAACGCTGCGATACGAAGAAATTTTCCGAGCGAACGACTCGGAATGACCTCCCTAGTGCGTATCACACAGAAACATAGTGCATATCACACAGAAACATAGCGCATATCACACAGAAACATAGCGCATATCACACAGAAACATAGTGCCTATCACACAGAAACATAGTGCATATCACACAGAAACATAGTGCATATCACACAGAAACATAGTGCATGTCACACAGAAATAGCGCATGTCACACAGAAACATAGTGCCTATCACACAGAAACATAGTGCGTATCACACAGAAACATAGCGCATATCACACAGAAACATAGCGCATATCACACAGAAACATAGCGCATATCACACAGAAGCATAGCGCATATCACACAGAAACATAGCGCATATCACACAGAAACATAGTGCGTATCACACAGAAACATAGTACATATCACACAGAAACATAGCGCATATTACACAGAAACATAGTGCATGTCACACAGAAACATAGCGCATATCACACAGAAACATAGTGCATATCACACAGAAACATAGTGCATATCACACAGAAACATAGTGCATATCACACAGAAACATAGTGCATATCACACAGAAACAGTGCATATCACACAGAAACATAGTGCATATCACACAGAAACATAGTGCATATCACACAGAAACACAGTGCATGTCACACAGAAACATAGTGCATGTCACACAGAAACATAGTGCATATTACACAGAAACATAGTGCATATCACACAGAAACATAGTGCATATTACACAGAAACATAGTGCATGTAACACAGAAACATAGTGCCTATCACACAGAAACATAGTGCATATCACACAGAAACATGGGGGGTCATTCCGAGTTGTTCGCTCGCAAGCTGCTTTTAGCAGCTTTGCACACGCTAAGCCGCCGCCTACTGGGAGTGAATCTTAGCTTATCAAAATTGCGAACGAAAGATTAGCAAAATAGCGAATAGACACCTCTTAGCAGTTTCTGAGTAGCTCCACACTTACTCGGCATCTGCGATCAGTTCAGTGCTTGTCGTTCCTGGTTTGACGTCACAAACACACCCAGCGTTCGCCCAGACACTCCTCCGTTTCTCCAGCCACTCCCGCATTTTTCCCAGAAACGGTAGCGTTTTTTCGCACACACCCATTAAACGGCCTGTTTCCGCCCAGAAACACCCACTTCCTGTCAATCACATTACGATCACCAGAACGAAGAAAAAACCTTGTAATGCCGTGAGTAAAATACCTAACTGCATAGCAAATTTACTTGGCGCAGTCGCACTGCGGACATTGCGCATGCGCATTAGCGACTAATCGCTCCGTTGCGAGAAAAAAATACAGATCGAACAACTCGGAATGACCCCCATAGTGCATATCACACAGAAACATAGTGCATATCACACAGAAACATAGTGCATATCACACAGAAACAGAGCGCATATCACACAGAAACGAAGCGCATATCACACAGAAACATAGCGCATATCACACAGAAACATAGCGCATGTCACACAGAAACATAGTGCATATCACACAGAAACAGTCCATATCACACAGAAACAGTGCATATCACACAGAAACATAGAGCATATCACACAGAAACATAGTGCATATCACACAGAAACATAGTGCATATCACACAGAAACATAGTGCATATCACACAGAAACATAGCGCTTATCACACAGAAACATAGCGCCTATCACACAGAAACATAGTGCATGTCACACAGAAACATAGTGCATATTACACAGAAACATAGTGCATATCACACAGAAACATAGTGCCTGTCACACAGAAACATAGTGCCTGTCACACAGAAACATAGTGCATGTCACACAGAAACATAGTGCATGTCACACAGAAACATAGTGCATATTACACAGAAACATAGTGCATATTACACAGAAACATAGTGCATATCACACAGAAACATAGTGCATATTACACAGAAACATAGTGCATATCACACAGAAACATAGTGCCTGTCACACAGAAACATAGTGCATGTCACACAGAAACATAGTGCATATCACACAGAAACATAGTGCATGTCACACAGAAACATAGTGCATATCACACAGAAACATAGCGCATGTCACACAGAAACATAGTGCATGTCACACAGAGACATAGTGCATATCACACAGAGACATAGTGCATGTCACACAGAGACATAGTGCATGTCACACAGAAACATAGTGCCTGTCACACAGAAACATAGTGCCTATCACACAGAAACATAGTGCCTATCACACAGAAACATAGTGCATATCACACAGAAACATAGTGCATATCACACAGAAACATAGTGCATATCACACAGAAACATAGTGCATATCACACAGAAACATAGTGCATATCACACAGAAACATAGCGCATATCACACAGAAACATAGCGCCTATCACACAGAAACATAGTGCATGTCACACAGAAACATAGTGCATATTACACAGAAACATAGTGCATATCACACAGAAACATAGTGCCTGTCACACAGAAACATAGTGCATGTCACACAGAAACATAGTGCATGTCACACAGAAACATAGTGCATATCACACAGAAACATAGTGCCTATCACACAGAAACATAGTGCCTATCACACAGAAACATAGCGCATATCACACAGAAACATAGTGCATATCACACAGAAACATAGCGCATATCACACAGAAACATAGTGCATATTACACAGAAACATAGTGCATATCACACAGAAACATAGTGCATATCACACAGAAACATAGTGCCTATCACACAGAAACATAGTGCATATCACACAGAAACATAGTGCATATCACACAGAAACATAGTGCATATCACACAGAAACATAGTGCATATCACACAGAAACATAGTGCATATCACACAGAAACATAGCGCATATCACACAGAAACATAGCGCCTATCACACAGAAACATAGTGCATGTCACACAGAAACATAGTGCATATTACACAGAAACATAGTGCATATCACACAGAAACATAGTGCCTGTCACACAGAAACATAGTGCATGTCACACAGAAACATAGTGCATGTCACACAGAAACATAGTGCATATCACACAGAAACATAGTGCCTATCACACAGAAACATAGCGCCTATCACACAGAAACATAGCGCATATCACACAGAAACATAGTGCATATCACACAGAAACATAGCGCATATCACACAGAAACATAGTGCATATTACACAGAAACATAGTGCATATCACACAGAAACATAGTGCATGTCACACAGAAACATAGCGCATATCACACAGAAACATAGTGCATATCACACAGAAACATAGTGCATATCACACAGAAACACAGTGCATATCACACAGAAACATAGTGCATATCACACAGAAACATAGTGCATATCACACAGAAACATAGTGCATGTCACACATAAACATAGTGCATATCACACAGAAACATAGTGCATATCACACAGAAACACAGTGCATATCACACAGAAACATAGTGCATGTCACACAGAAACATAGTGCATATTACACAGAAACATAGTGCATATCACACAGAAACATAGTGCATATTACACAGAAACATAGTGCATGTAACACAGAAACATAGTGCCTATCACACAGAAACATAGTGCATATCACACAGAAACATTGGGGGTCATTCCGAGTTGTTCGCTCGCAAGCTGCTTTTAGCAGCTTTGCACACGCTAAGCCGCCGCCTACTGGGAGTGAATCTTAGCTTATCAAAATTGCGAACGAAAGATTAGCAAAATAGCGAATAGACACCTCTTAGCAGTTTCTGAGTAGCTCCACACTTACTCTGCATCTGCGATCAGTTCAGTGCTTGTCGTTCCTGGTTTGACGTCACAAACACACCCAGCGTTCGCCCAGACACTCCTCCGTTTCTCCAGCCACTCCCGCATTTTTCCCAGAAACGGTAGCGTTTTTTCGCACACACCCATTAAACGGCCTGTTTCCGCCCAGAAACACCCACTTCCTGTCAATCACATTACGATCACCAGAACGAAGAAAAAACCTCGTAATGCCGTGAGTAAAATACCTAACTGCATAGCAAATTTACTTGGCGCAGTCGCACTGCGGACATTGCGCATGCGCATTAGCGACTAATCCAGGCATTCCCAACCACGGTCCTCAAGGCACACCAACAGTGCATGTTTTAGTAATATCCAGGCTTCAGCACTGGTGACTTAATTAGTAGCTCTGTTATTTTGATTTAACCATCTGTGCTGCAGCCTGGATATCACTAAAACCTGCACTGTTGGTGTGCCTTGAGGACCGTGGTTGGGAATGCCTGGACTAATCGCTCCGTTGCGAGAAAAAAATACAGAGCGAACAACTCGGAATGACCCCCATAGTGCATATCACACAGAAACATAGTGCATATCACACAGAAACATAGTGCCTATCACACAGAAACATAGTGCATATCACACAGAAACATAGCGCATATCACACAGAAACATAGCGCATATCACACAGAAACATAGCGCATGTCACACAGAAACATAGCGCATATCACACAGAAACATAGTCCATATCACACAGAAACATAGTGCATATCACACAGAAACATAGCGCATATCACACAGAAACATAGCGCATGTCACACAGAAACATAGTGCATATCACACAGAAACATAGCGCATGTCACACAGAAACATAGTGCATATCACACAGAAACAGTCCATATCACACAGAAACAGTGCATATCACACAGAAACATAGCGCATATCACACAGAAACATAGCGCATGTCACACAGAAACATAGTGCATGTCACACAGAAACATAGTGCATATCACACAGAAACATAGTGCATGTCACACAGAAACATAGTGCATATCACACAGAAACATAGCGCATGTCACACAGAAACATAGTGCATGTCACACAGAGACATAGTGCATATCACACAGAGACATAGTGCATGTCACACAGAGACATAGTGCATGTCACACAGAAACATAGTGCCTGTCACACAGAAACATAGTGCCTATCACACAGAAACATAGTGCCTATCACACAGAAACATAGTGCATATCACACAGAAACATAGTGCATATCACACAGAAACATAGTGCATATCACACAGAAACATAGTGCATATCACACAGAAACATAGTGCATATCACACAGAAACATAGCGCATATCACACAGAAACATAGCGCCTATCACACAGAAACATAGTGCATGTCACACAGAAACATAGTGCATATTACACAGAAACATAGTGCATATCACACAGAAACATAGTGCCTGTCACACAGAAACATAGTGCATGTCACACAGAAACATAGTGCATGTCACACAGAAACATAGTGCATATCACACAGAAACATAGTGCCTATCACACAGAAACATAGTGCCTATCACACAGAAACATAGCGCATATCACACAGAAACATAGTGCATATCACACAGAAACATAGCGCATATCACACAGAAACATAGTGCATATTACACAGAAACATAGTGCATGTCACACAGAAACATAGTGCATGTCACACAGAAACATAGCGCATATCACACAGAAACATAGTGCATATCACACAGAAACATAGTGCATATCACACAGAAACACAGTGCATATCACACAGAAACATAGTGCATATCACACAGAAACATAGTGCATATCACACAGAAACATAGTGCATATCACACATAAACATAGTGCATATCACACAGAAACATAGTGCATATCACACAGAAACACAGTGCATATCACACAGAAACATAGTGCATGTCACACAGAAACATAGTGCATATTACACAGAAACATAGTGCATATCACACAGAAACATAGTGCATATTACACAGAAACATAGTGCATGTAACACAGAAACATAGTGCCTATCACACAGAAACATAGTGCATATCACACAGAAACATTGGGGGTCATTCCGAGTTGTTCGCTCGCAAGCTGCTTTTAGCAGCTTTGCACACGCTAAGCCGCCGCCTACTGGGAGTGAATCTTAGCTTATCAAAATTGCGAACGAAAGATTAGCAAAATAGCGAATAGACACCTCTTAGCAGTTTCTGAGTAGCTCCACACTTACTCTGCATCTGCGATCAGTTCAGTGCTTGTCGTTCCTGGTTTGACGTCACAAACACACCCAGCGTTCGCCCAGACACTCCTCCGTTTCTCCAGCCACTCCCGCATTTTTCCCAGAAACGGTAGCGTTTTTTCGCACACACCCATTAAACGGCCTGTTTCCGCCCAGAAACACCCACTTCCTGTCAATCACATTACGATCACCAGAACGAAGAAAAAACCTCGTAATGCCGTGAGTAAAATACCTAACTGCATAGCAAATTTACTTGGCGCAGTCGCACTGCGGACATTGCGCATGCGCATTAGCGACTAATCCAGGCATTCCCAACCACGGTCCTCAAGGCACACCAACAGTGCATGTTTTAGTAATATCCAGGCTTCAGCACTGGTGACTTAATTAGTAGCTCTGTTATTTTGATTTAACCATCTGTGCTGCAGCCTGGATATCACTAAAACCTGCACTGTTGGTGTGCCTTGAGGACCGTGGTTGGGAATGCCTGGACTAATCGCTCCGTTGCGAGAAAAAAATACAGAGCGAACAACTCGGAATGACCCCCATAGTGCATATCACACAGAAACATAGTGCATATCACACAGAAACATAGTGCCTATCACACAGAAACATAGTGCATATCACACAGAAACATAGCGCATATCACACAGAAACATAGCGCATATCACACAGAAACATAGCGCATGTCACACAGAAACATAGCGCATATCACACAGAAACATAGTCCATATCACACAGAAACATAGTGCATATCACACAGAAACATAGCGCATATCACACAGAAACATAGCGCATGTCACACAGAAACATAGTGCATGTCACACAGAAACATAGTGCATATCACACAGAAACATAGTGCATGTCACACAGAAACATAGTGCATATCACACAGAAACATAGCGCATGTCACACAGAAACATAGTGCACGTCACACAGAGACATAGTGCATATCACACAGAGACATAGTGCATGTCACACAGAAACATAGTGCATATCACACAGAAACACAGTGCATATCACACAGATATTCTGTGCATATCACACAGAAACATAGTGCATATCACACAGAAACATAGTGCATGTAACACAGAAACATAGTGCCTATCACACAGAAACATAGTGCATATCACACAGAAACATAGCGCATATCACACAGAAACATAGCGCATGTCACACAGAAACATAGCGCATGTCACACAGAAACATAGTGCCTGTCACACAGAAACATAGCGCATATCACACAGAAAAATAGTGCATGTCACACAGAAACATAGCGCATATCACACAGAAACATAGCGCATTTCACACAGAAACATAGCGCATATCACACAGAAACATAGTGCATATTACACAGAAACATAGTGCATGTCACACAGAAACATAGTGCCTATCACACAGAAACATAGTGCATATTACACAGAAACATAGTGCATGTCACACAGAAACAGCGCATGTCACACAGAAACATAGCGCATATCACACAGAAACATAGCGCATATCACACAGAAACATAGCGCATATCACACAGAAACATAGTGCATATCACACAGAAACATAGGCCCTCATTCCGAGTTGATCGGTCGCAAGGCGAATTTAGCAGAGTTACACACGCTAAGCCGCCGCCTACTGGGAGTGAATCTTAGCTTCTTAAAATTGCGACCGATGTATTCGCAATATTGCGATTACTAACTACTTAGCAGTTTCAGAGTAGCTCCAGACTTACTCTGCCTGTGCGATCAGTTCAGTGCTTGTCGTTCCTGGTTGACGTCACAAACACACCCAGCGTTCGCCCAGGCACTCCCACCGTTTCTCCGGCCACTCCTGCGTTTTTTCCGGAAACGGTAGCGTTTTCAGCCACACGCCCCTGAAACGCTGTGTTTCCGCCCAGTAACACCCATTTCCTGTCAATCACATTACGATCGCCGGAGCGAAGAAAAAGCCGTGAGTAAAAATACTTTCTTCATAGTAAAGTTACTTGGCGCAGTCGCAGTGCGAACTTTGCGCATGCGTACTAAGCGGATTTTCACTGCGATGCGATGAAAAAGAACGAGCGAACAACTCGGAATGAGGGCCATAGTGCATATCACACAGAAACATAGTGCATATCACACAGAAACATAGTGCATATCACACAGAAACACAGTGCATATCACACAGAAACATAGCGCATATCACACAGAAACATAGTCCATATCACACAGAAACATAGTCCATATCACACAGAAACATAGTGCATATCACACAGAAACATAGTGCATGTCACACAGAAACATAGGCCCTCATTCCGAGTTGTTCGCTCGCAAGGCGATTTTAGCAGTATTGCACACGCTAAGCCGCCGCCTACTGGGAGTGAACCTTAGCATCTTAAAATTGCGAACGATGTATTCGCAATATTGCGATTACACACCTCGTAGCAGTTTCTGAGTAGCTCCAGACTTACTCGGCATCTGCGATCAGTTCAGTGCTTGTCGTTCCTGGTTTGACGTCACAAACACACCCAGCGTTCGCCCAGACACTCCTCCGTTTCTCCGGCCACTCCTGCGTTTTTTCCGGAAACGGTAGCGTTTTTTCCCACACGCCCATAAAACGGCCTGTTTCCGCCCAGTAACACCCATTTCCTGTAAATCACATTACGATCGCCTGAGCGAAGAAAAAGCCGTGAGTAAAAATCCAAACTTCATAGCAAATTTACTTGGCGCAGTCGCAGTGCGGACATTGCGCATGCGCACTAAGCGGAAAAACGCTGCGATACGAAGAAATTTTCCGAGCGAACGACTCGGAATGACCTCCCTAGTGCGTATCACACAGAAACATAGTGCATATCACACAGAAACATAGCGCATATCACACAGAAACATAGCGCTTATCACACAAAAACATAGCGCATATCACACAGAAACATAGTGCCTATCACACAGAAACATAGTGCATATCACACAGAAACATAGTGCATATCACACAGAAACATAGTGCATGTCACACAGAAATAGCGCATGTCACACAGAAACATAGTGCCTATCACACAGAAACATAGTGCGTATCACACAGAAACATAGCGCATATCACACAGAAACATAGCGCATATCACACAGAAACATAGCGCATATCACACAGAAACATAGCGCATATCACACAGAAACATAGCGCATATCACACAGAAACATAGTGCGTATCACACAGAAACATAGTACATATCACACAGAAACATAGCGCATATTACACAGAAACATAGTGCATGTCACACAGAAACATAGCGCATATCACACAGAAACATAGTGCATATCACACAGAAACATAGTGCATATCACACAGAAACATAGTGCATATCACACAGAAACATAGTGCATATCACACAGAAACAGTGCATATCACACAGAAACATAGTGCATATCACACAGAAACATAGTGCATATCACACAGAAACACAGTGCATGTCACACAGAAACATAGTGCATGTCACACAGAAACATAGTGCATATTACACAGAAACATAGTGCATATCACACAGAAACATAGTGCATATTACACAGAAACATAGTGCATGTAACACAGAAACATAGTGCCTATCACACAGAAACATAGTGCATATCACACAGAAACATGGGGGGTCATTCCGAGTTGTTCGCTCGCAAGCTGCTTTTAGCAGCTTTGCACACGCTAAGCCGCCGCCTACTGGGAGTGAATCTTAGCTTATCAAAATTGCGAACAAAAGATTAGCAAAATAGCGAATAGACACCTCTTAGCAGTTTCTGAGTAGCTCCACACTTACTCGGCATCTGCGATCAGTTCAGTGCTTGTCGTTCCTGTTTTGACGTCACAAACACACCCAGCGTTCGCCCAGACACTCCTCCGTTTCTCCAGCCACTCCCGCATTTTTCCCAGAAACGGTAGCGTTTTTTCGCACACACCCATTAAACGGCCTGTTTCCGCCCAGAAACACCCACTTCCTGTCAATCACATTACGATCACCAGAACGAAGAAAAAACCTTGTAATGCCGTGAGTAAAATACCTAACTGCATAGCAAATTTACTTGGCGCAGTCGCACTGCGGACATTGCGCATGCGCATTAGCGACTAATCGCTCCGTTGCGAGAAAAAAATACAGATCGAACAACTCGGAATGACCCCCATAGTGCATATCACACAGAAACATAGTGCATATCACACAGAAACATAGTGCATATCACACAGAAACAGAGCGCATATCACACAGAAACATAGCGCATATCACACAGAAACATAGCGCATATCACACAGAAACATAGCGCATGTCACACAGAAACATAGTGCATATCACACAGAAACAGTCCATATCACACAGAAACAGTGCATATCACACAGAAACATAGAGCATATCACACAGAAACATAGTGCATATCACACAGAAACATAGTGCATATCACACAGAAACATAGTGCATATCACACAGAAACATAGCGCATATCACACAGAAACATAGCGCCTATCACACAGAAACATAGTGCATGTCACACAGAAACATAGTGCATATTACACAGAAACATAGTGCATATCACACAGAAACATAGTGCCTGTCACACAGAAACATAGTGCCTGTCACACAGAAACATAGTGCATGTCACACAGAAACATAGTGCATGTCACACAGAAACATAGTGCATATTACACAGAAACATAGTGCATATTACACAGAAACATAGTGCATATCACACAGAAACATAGTGCATATTACACAGAAACATAGTGCATATCACACAGAAACATAGTGCCTGTCACACAGAAACAGTGCATGTCACACAGAAACATAGTGCATATCACACAGAAACATAGTGCATATCACACAGAAACATAGTGCATGTCACACAGAAACATAGTGCATATCACACAGAAACATAGTGCATATCACACAGAAACATAGTGCATGTCACACATATCACACAGAAACATAGTGCATATCACACAGAAACATAGTGCATATCACACAGAAACATAGTGCATATTACACAGAAACATAGTCCATATCACACAGAAACATAGTGCATATCACACAGAAACATAGTGCATGTCACACAGAAACATAGTCCATATCACACAGAAACATAGTGCATATTACACAGAAACATAGTGCATGACACACAGAAACATAGTGCATGTCACACAGAAACATAGTGCATGTCAGACAGAAACATAGTGCATATTACACAGAAACATAGTGCCTATCACACAGAAACATAGTGCCTATCACACAGAAACATAGCGCATATCACACAGAAACATAGTGCATATCACACAGAAACATAGCGCATATCACACAGAAACATAGTGCATATTACACAGAAACATAGTGCATATCACACAGAAACATAGTGCATATCACACAGAAACATAGTGCATATCACACAGAAACATAGTGCATGTCACACAGAAACATAGTGCATATTACACAGAAACATAGTGCCTATCACACAGAAACATAGTGCATATTACACAGAAACATAGTGCATG
The DNA here is from genome assembly GCF_028390025.1 of Pseudophryne corroboree. Lineage (NCBI taxonomy): Eukaryota > Metazoa > Chordata > Amphibia > Anura > Myobatrachidae > Pseudophryne > Pseudophryne corroboree. Next base: position 181,091 of record NW_026970289.1, on the reverse strand, counting down.
TCACACAGAAACATAGTGCATATCACACAGAAACATAGTGCATATCACACAGAAACATAGTGCATATTACACAGAAACATAGTGCATATCACACAGAAACATAGTGCATATTACACAGAAACATAGTCCATATCACACAGAAACATAGTGCATATCACACAGAAACATAGTGCATGTCACACAGAAACATAGTCCATATCACACAGAAACATAGTGCATATTACACAGAAACATAGTGCATATCACACAGAAACATAGTGCATATTACACAGAAACATAGTCCATATCACACAGAAACATAGTGCATATTACACAGAAACATAGTCCATATCACACAGAAACATAGTGCATATCACACAGAAACATAGTGCATGTCACACAGAAACATAGTCCATATCACACAGAAACATAGTGCATATTACACAGAAACATAGTGCATGACACACAGAAACATAGTGCATGTCACACAGAAACATAGTGCATGTCAGACAGAAACATAGTGCATATTACACAGAAACATAGTGCCTATCACACAGAAACATAGTGCCTATCACACAGAAACATAGCGCATATCACACAGAAACATAGTGCATATCACACAGAAACATAGCGCATATCACACAGAAACATAGTGCATATTACACAGAAACATAGTGCATATCACACAGAAACATAGTGCATATCACACAGAAACATAGTGCATATCACACAGAAACATAGTGCATGTCACACAGAAACATAGTCCATATCACACAGAAACATAGTGCATATTACACAGAAACATAGTGCATGACACACAGAAACATAGTGCATGTCACACAGAAACATAGTGCATGTCAGACAGAAACATAGTGCATATTACACAGAAACATAGTGCCTATCACACAGAAACATAGTGCCTATCACACAGAAACAGCGCATATCACACAGAAACATAGTGCATATCACACAGAAACATAGTGCATATCACACAGAAACATAGTGCATATTACACAGAAACATAGTCCATATCACACAGAAACATAGTGCATATCACACAGAAACATAGTGCATGTCACACAGAAACATAGTCCATATCACACAGAAACATAGTGCATATTACACAGAAACATAGTGCATATCACACAGAAACATAGTGCATATTACACAGAAACATAGTCCATATCACACAGAAACATAGTGCATATCACACAGAAACATAGTGCATGTCACACAGAAACATAGTCCATATCACACAGAAACATAGTGCATATCACTCAGAAACATAGTGCATATCACACAGAAACATAGTGCATATCACACAGAAACATAGTGCATGTCACACAGAAACATAGTGCATGTCACACAGAAACATAGTCCATATCACACAGAAACATAGTGCATATCACACAGAAACATAGTGCATATCACACAGAAACATAGTGCATATTACACAGAAACATAGTGCATATCACACAGAAACATAGTGCATATTACACAGAAACATAGTCCATATCACACAGAAACATAGTGCATATCACACAGAAACATAGTGCATGTCACACAGAAACATAGTCCATATCACACAGAAACATAGTGCATATTACACAGAAACATAGTGCATATCACACAGAAACATAGTGCATATTACACAGAAACATAGTCCATATCACACAGAAACATAGTGCATATCACACAGAAACATAGTGCATGTCACACAGAAACATAGTCCATGTCACACAGAAACATAGCGCATATCACACAGAAACATAGTGCCTATCACACAGAAACATAGTGCATATTACACAGAAACATAGTCCATATCACACAGAAACATAGTGCCTATCACACAGAAACATAGTGCATGTCACACAGAAACATAGTCCATGTCACACAGAAACATAACGCATATCACACAGAAACATAGTGCCTATCACACAGAAACATAGCGCATATCACACAGAAACATAGCGCATATCACACAGAAACATAGTGCATATCACACAGAAACATAGTGCATGTCACACAGAAACATAGTCCATGTCACACAGAAACATAGTGCATATTACACAGAAACATAGTCCATGTCAAACAGAAACATAGTCCATGTCACACAGAAACATAGTGCATATCACACAGAAACATAGTGCATATTACACAGAAACATAGTCCATATCACACAGAAACATAGTGCATATCACACAGAAACATAGTGCATGTCACACAGAAACATACTCCATATCACACAGAAACATAGTGCATATTACACAGAAACATAGTGCATATCACACAGAAACATAGTGCATATTACACAGAAACATAGTCCATATCACACAGAAACATAGTGCATATCACACAGAAACATAGTGCATGTCACACAGAAACATAGTCCATGTCACACAGAAACATAGCGCATATCACACAGAAACATAGTGCCTATCACACAGAAACATAGTGCATATTACACAGAAACATAGTCCATATCACACAGAAACATAGTGCCTATCACACAGAAACATAGTGCATGTCACACAGAAACATAGTGCATATTACACAGAAACATAGTGCATGTCACACAGAAACATAGTCCATGTCACACAGAAACATAGTGCATATCACACAGAAACATAGCGCATATCACACAGAAACATAGTGCATATCACACAGAAACATAGTGCATGTCACACAGAAACATAGTCCATGTCACACAGAAACATAGTGCATATTACACAGAAACATAGTCCATGTCAAACAGAAACATAGTCCATGTCACACAGAAACATAGTGCATATCACACAGAAACATAGTGCATATTACACAGAAACATAGTGCATATTACACAGAAACATAGTCCATATCACACAGAAACATAGTGCCTATCACACAGAAACATAGTGCATGTCACACAGAAACATAGTGCATATTACACAGAAACATAGTGCATATTACACAGAAACATAGTGCCTATCACACAGAAACATAGTGCATATTACACAGAAACATAGTGCATGTCACACAGAAACATAGTCTATGTCACACAGAAACATAGCGCATATCACACAGAAACATAGTGCCTATCACACAGAAACATAGTGCATATTACACAGAAACATAGTCCATATCACACAGAAACATAGTGCCTATCACACAGAAACATAGTGCATGTCACACAGAAACATAGTCCATGTCACACAGAAACATAGCGCATATCACACAGAAACATAGTGCCTATCACACAGAAACATAGTGCATATTACACAGAAACATCGTCCATATCACACAGAAACATAGTGCCTATCACACAGAAACATAGTGCATGTCACACAGAAACATAGTGCATATCACACAGAAACATAGTGCATATTACACAGAAACATAGTGCATGTCACACAGAAACATAGTCCATGTCACACAGAAACATAGCGCATATCACACAGAAACATAGTGCCTATCACACAGAAACATAGTGCATATTACACAGAAACATAGTCCATGTCACACAGAAACATAGTGCATATCACACAGAAACATAGTCCATGTCACACAGAAACATAGTGCATATCACACAGAAACATAGTGCATATTACACAGAAACATAGTGCCTATCACACAGAAACATAGTGCATATTACACAGAAACATAGTGCATGTCACACAGAAACATAGTCCATGTCACACAGAAACATAGTGCATATCACACAGAAACATAGTGCCTATCACACAGAAACATAGTGCATATTACACAGAAACATAGTCCATGTCACACAGAAACATAGTCCATGTCACACAGAAACATAGTGCATATCACACAGAAACATAGTCCATGTCACACAGAAACATAGTCCATGTCACACAGAAACATAGTGCATATTACACAGAAACATAGTGCATATCACACAGAAACATAGTCCATGTCACACAGAAACATAGCGCATATCACACAGAAACATAGCGCCTATCACAGAAACATAGTGCCTATCACACAGAAACATAGTCCGTCACACAGAAACATAGCGCATATCACACAGAAACATAGTCCATGTCACACAGAAACATAGCGCCTATCACACAGAAACATAGTGCATATCACACAGAAACATAGTGCATATCACACAGAAACATAGCGCCTATCACACAGAAACATAGCGCCTATCACACAGAAACATAGTGCATGTCACACAGAAACATAGTGCATATCACACAGAAACATAGTCCATGTCACACAGAAACATAGTCCATGTCACACAGAAACATAGTGCATATCGCACAGAAACATAGTCCATATCACACAGAAACATAGTGCCTATCACACAGAAACATAATGCATATCACACAGAAACATAGTGCCTATCACACAGAAACATAGTGCCTATCACACAGAAACATAGTGCATATCACACAGAAACATAGTGCATATCACACAGAAACATAGTGCATATCACACAGAAACAGTGCATATCACACAGAAACATAGTGCATATCACACAGAAACATAGTGCATATCACACAGAAACATAGCGCCTATCACACAGAAACATAGTGCATATCACACAGAAACAAAGTGCATATCACACAGAAACATAGCGCCTATCACACAGAAACATAGTGCATGTCACACAGAAACATAGTGCATATCGCACAGAAACATAGTCCATATCACACAGAAACATAGTGCCTATCACACAGAAACATAGGCACTATGTTTCTGTGTGATATGCACTATGTTTCTGTGTGATAGGCTCTATGTTTCTGTGTGATATGGACTATGTTTCTGTGTGATAGGCACTATGTTTCTGTGTGATATGCACTATCACACAGAAACATAGTGCCTATCACACAGAAACATAGTGCATATCACACAGAAACATAGTGCATATCACACAGAAAATAGTGCATATCACACAGAAACATAGTGCATATCACACAGAAACATAGCGCATATCACACAGAAACATAGCGCCTATCACACAGAAACATAGTGCATGTCATACAGAAACATAGTGCATATTACACAGAAACATAGTGCATATCACACAAAAACATAGTGCCTGTCACACAGAAACATAGTGCATGTCACACAGAAACATAGTGCATGTCACACAGAAACATAGTGCATATCACACAGAAACATAGTGCATATTACACAGAAACATAGTGCATATCACACAGAAACATAGTGCATTTTACACAGAAACATAGCGCATATCACACAGAAACATAGCGCCTATCACACAGAAACATAGTGCCTATCTCACAGAAACATAGTCCATGTCACACAGAAACATAGCGCATATCACACAGAAACAGCGCATATCACACAGAAACATAGCGCCTATCACACAGAAACATAGTGCATGTCACACAGAAACATAGTGCATATCGCACAGAAACATAGTCCATATCACACAGAAACATAGTGCCTATCACACAGAAACATAATGCATATCACACAGAAACATAGTGCCTATCACACAGAAACATAGTGCCTATCACACAGAAACATAGTGCATATCACACAGAAACATAGTGCATATCACACAGAAACATAGTGCATATCACACAGAAACATAGTGCATATCACACAGAAACATAGCGCCTATCACACAGAAACATAGTGCATATCACACAGAAACATAGTGCATATCACACAGAAACATAGTGCATGTCACACAGAAACATAGTCCATGTCACACAGAAACATAGTGCATATCACACAGAAACATAGCGCATATCACACAGAAACATAGTGCATATCACACAGAAACATAGTGCATGTCACACAGAAACATAGTCCATGTCACACAGAAACATAGTGCATATTACACAGAAACATAGTCCATGTCAAACAGAAACATAGTCCATGTCACACAGAAACATAGTGCATATCACACAGAAACATAGTGCATATTACACAGAAACATAGTGCATATTACACAGAAACATAGTCCATATCACACAGAAACATAGTGCCTATCACACAGAAACATAGTGCATGTCACACAGAAACATAGTGCATATTACACAGAAACATAGTGCATATTACACAGAAACATAGTGCCTATCACACAGAAACATAGTGCATATTACACAGAAACATAGTGCATGTCACACAGAAACATAGTCTATGTCACACAGAAACATAGCGCATATCACACAGAAACATAGTGCCTATCACACAGAAACATAGTGCATATTACACAGAAACATAGTCCATATCACACAGAAACATAGTGCCTATCACACAGAAACATAGTGCATGTCACACAGAAACATAGTCCATGTCACACAGAAACATAGCGCATATCACACAGAAACATAGTGCCTATCACACAGAAACATAGTGCATATTACACAGAAACATCGTCCATATCACACAGAAACATAGTGCCTATCACACAGAAACATAGTGCATGTCACACAGAAACATAGTGCATATCACACAGAAACATAGTGCATATTACACAGAAACATAGTGCATGTCACACAGAAACATAGTCCATGTCACACAGAAACATAGCGCATATCACACAGAAACATAGTGCCTATCACACAGAAACATAGTGCATATTACACAGAAACATAGTCCATGTCACACAGAAACATAGTGCATATCACACAGAAACATAGTCCATGTCACACAGAAACATAGTGCATATCACACAGAAACATAGTGCATATTACACAGAAACATAGTGCCTATCACACAGAAACATAGTGCATATTACACAGAAACATAGTGCATGTCACACAGAAACATAGTCCATGTCACACAGAAACATAGTGCATATCACACAGAAACATAGTGCCTATCACACAGAAACATAGTGCATATTACACAGAAACATAGTCCATGTCACACAGAAACATAGTCCATGTCACACAGAAACATAGTGCATATCACACAGAAACATAGTCCATGTCACACAGAAACATAGTCCATGTCACACAGAAACATAGTGCATATTACACAGAAACATAGTGCATATCACACAGAAACATAGTCCATGTCACACAGAAACATAGCGCATATCACACAGAAACATAGCGCCTATCACAGAAACATAGTGCCTATCACACAGAAACATAGTCCGTCACACAGAAACATAGCGCATATCACACAGAAACATAGTCCATGTCACACAGAAACATAGCGCCTATCACACAGAAACATAGTGCATATCACACAGAAACATAGTGCATATCACACAGAAACATAGCGCCTATCACACAGAAACATAGCGCCTATCACACAGAAACATAGTGCATGTCACACAGAAACATAGTGCATATCACACAGAAACATAGTCCATGTCACACAGAAACATAGTCCATGTCACACAGAAACATAGTGCATATCGCACAGAAACATAGTCCATATCACACAGAAACATAGTGCCTATCACACAGAAACATAATGCATATCACACAGAAACATAGTGCCTATCACACAGAAACATAGTGCCTATCACACAGAAACATAGTGCATATCACACAGAAACATAGTGCATATCACACAGAAACATAGTGCATATCACACAGAAACAGTGCATATCACACAGAAACATAGTGCATATCACACAGAAACATAGTGCATATCACACAGAAACATAGCGCCTATCACACAGAAACATAGTGCATATCACACAGAAACATAGTGCATATCACACAGAAACATAGCGCCTATCACACAGAAACATAGTGCATGTCACACAGAAACATAGTGCATATCGCACAGAAACATAGTCCATATCACACAGAAACATAGTGCCTATCACACAGAAACATAGGCACTATGTTTCTGTGTGATATGCACTATGTTTCTGTGTGATAGGCTCTATGTTTCTGTGTGATATGGACTATGTTTCTGTGTGATAGGCACTATGTTTCTGTGTGATATGCACTATCACACAGAAACATAGTGCCTATCACACAGAAACATAGTGCATATCACACAGAAACATAGTGCATATCACACAGAAAATAGTGCATATCACACAGAAACATAGTGCATATCACACAGAAACATAGCGCATATCACACAGAAACATAGCGCCTATCACACAGAAACATAGTGCATGTCATACAGAAACATAGTGCATATTACACAGAAACATAGTGCATATCACACAAAAACATAGTGCCTGTCACACAGAAACATAGTGCATGTCACACAGAAACATAGTGCATGTCACACAGAAACATAGTGCATATCACACAGAAACATAGTGCATATTACACAGAAACATAGTGCATATCACACAGAAACATAGTGCATTTTACACAGAAACATAGCGCATATCACACAGAAACATAGCGCCTATCACACAGAAACATAGTGCCTATCTCACAGAAACATAGTCCATGTCACACAGAAACATAGCGCATATCACACAGAAACAGCGCATATCACACAGAAACATAGCGCCTATCACACAGAAACATAGTGCATGTCACACAGAAACATAGTGCATATCGCACAGAAACATAGTCCATATCACACAGAAACATAGTGCCTATCACACAGAAACATAATGCATATCACACAGAAACATAGTGCCTATCACACAGAAACATAGTGCCTATCACACAGAAACATAGTGCATATCACACAGAAACATAGTGCATATCACACAGAAACATAGTGCATATCACACAGAAACATAGTGCATATCACACAGAAACATAGCGCCTATCACACAGAAACATAGTGCATATCACACAGAAACATAGTGCATATCACACAGAAACATAGCGCCTATCACACAGAAACATAGTGCATGTCACACAGAAACATAGTGCATATCGCACAGAAACATAGTCCATATCACACAGAAACATAGTGCCTATCACACAGAAACATAGGCACTATGTTTCTGTGTGATATGCACAATGTTTCTGTGTGATAGGCACTATGTTTCTGTGTGATATGGACTATGTTTCTGTGTGATAGGCACTATGTTTCTGTGTGATATGCACTATCACACAGAAACATAGTGCCTATCACACAGAAACATAGTGCATATCACACAGAAACATAGTGCATATCACACAGAAAATAGTGCATATCACACAGAAACATAGTGCATATCACACAGAAACATAGCGCATATCACACAGAAACATAGCGCCTATCACACAGAAACATAGTGCATGTCATACAGAAACATAGTGCATATTACACAGAAACATAGTGCATATCACACAAAAACATAGTGCCTGTCACACAGAAACATAGTGCATGTCACACAGAAACATAGTGCATGTCACACAGAAACATAGTGCATATCACACAGAAACATAGTGCATATTACACAGAAACATAGTGCATATCACACAGAAACATAGTGCATTTTACACAGAAACATAGTGCATATCACACAGAAACATAGTGCCTGTCACACAGAAACATAGTGCATGTCACACAGAAACATAGTGCATATCACACAGAAACATAGTGCATATCACACAGAAACATAGTGCATATCACACAGAAACATAGTGCATGTCACACAGAAACATAGTGCATATCACAGAGAAACATAGTGCATATCACAGAGAAACATAGTGCATATCACACAGAAACATAGTGCATGTAACACAGAAACAGTGCATATCACACAGAAACATAGTGCATGTCACACAGAAACATAGTGCATATCACACAGAAACATAGTGCATGTCACACAGAAACATAGTGCATGTCACACAGAAACATAGTGCCTATTACACAGAAACATAGTGCCTATCACACAGAAACATAGTGCCTATCACACAGAAACATAGCGCATATCACACAGAAACATAGTGCATATTACACAGAAACATAGTGCATATCACACAGAAACATAGTGCCTATCACACAGAAACATAGCGCATATCACACAGAAACATAGCGCATATCACACAGAAACATAGTGCATATTACACAGAAACATAGTACATATCACACAGAAACATAGTGCATGTCACACAGAAACATAGTGCATGTCACACAGAAACATAGCGCATATCACACAGAAACATAGTGCATATCACACAGAAACATAGTGCATATCACACAGAAACACAGTGCATATCACACAGAAACATAGTGCATTTCACACAGAAACATAGTGCATATCACACAGAAACATAGTGCATATCACACAGAAACAGTGCATATCACACAGAAACATAGTGCATATCACATAGAAACATAGTGCATATCACACAGAAACACAGTGCATATCACACAGAAACATAGTGCATGTCACACAGAAACATAGTGCATATTACACAGAAACATAGTGCATATCACACAGAAACATAGTGCATATTACACAGAAACATAGTGCATGTAACACAGAAACATAGTGCCTATCACACAGAAACATAGTGCATATCACACAGAAACATGGGGGGTCATTCCGAGTTGTTCGCTCGCAAGCTGCTTTTAGCAGCTTTGCACACGCTAAGCCGCCGCCTACTGGGAGTGAATCTTAGCTTATCAAAATTGCGAACGAAAGATTAGCAAAATAGCGAATAGACACCTCTTAGCAGTTTCTGAGTAGCTCCACACTTACTCGGCATCTGCGATCAGTTCAGTGCTTGTCGTTCCTGGTTTGACGTCACAAACACACCCAGCGTTCGCCCAGACACTCCTCCGTTTCTCCAGCCACTCCCGCATTTTTCCCAGAAACGGTAGCGTTTTTTCGTACACACCCATTAAACGGCCTGTTTCCGCCCAGAAACACCCACTTCCTGTCAATCACATTACGATCACCAGAACGAAGAAAAAACCTCGTAATGCCGTGAGTAAAATACCTAACTGCATAGCAAATTTACTTGGCGCAGTCGCACTGCGGACATTGCGCATGCGCATTAGCGACTAATCGCTCCGTTGCGAGAAAAAAATACAGAGCGAACAACTCGGAATGACCCCCATAGTGCATATCACACAGAAACATAGTGCATATCACACAGAAACATAGTGCCTATCACACAGAAACATAGTGCATATCACACAGAAACATAGCGCATATCACACAGAAACATAGCGCATGTCACACAGAAACATAGTGCATATCACACAGAAACAGTCCATATCACACAGAAACAGTGCATATCACACAGAAACATAGCGCATATCACACAGAAACATAGCGCATGTCACACAGAAACATAGTGCATGTCACACAGAAACATAGTGCATATCACACAGAAACATAGTGCATGTCACACAGAAACATAGTGCATATCACACAGAAACATAGCGCATGTCACACAGAAACATAGTGCATGTCACACAGAGACATAGTGCATATCACACAGAGACATAGTGCATGTCACACAGAGACATAGTGCATGTCACACAGAAACATAGTGCCTGTCACACAGAAACATAGTGCCTATCACACAGAAACATAGTGCCTATCACACAGAAACATAGTGCATATAACACAGAAACATAGTGCATATCACACAGAAACATAGTGCATATCACACAGAAACATAGTGCATATCACACAGAAACATAGTGCATATCACACAGAAACATAGCGCATATCACACAGAAACATAGCGCCTATCACACAGAAACATAGTGCATGTCACACAGAAACATAGTGCATATTACACAGAAACATAGTGCATATCACACAGAAACATAGTGCCTGTCACACAGAAACATAGTGCATGTCACACAGAAACATAGTGCATATCACACAGAAACATAGTGCATATCACACAGAAACATAGTGCCTATCACACAGAAACATAGTGCATATCACACAGAAACATAGTGCATATCACACAGAAACATAGTGCATATCACACAGAAACATAGTGCATATCACACAGAAACATAGCGCATATCACACAGAAACATAGCGCCTATCACACAGAAACATAGTGCATGTCACACAGAAACATAGTGCATATTACACAGAAACATAGTGCATATCACACAGAAACATAGTGCCTGTCACACAGAAACATAGTGCATGTCACACAGAAACATAGTGCATGTCACACAGAAACATAGTGCATATCACACAGAAACATAGTGCCTATCACACAGAAACATAGTGCCTATCACACAGAAACATAGCGCATATCACACAGAAACATAGTGCATATCACACAGAAACATAGCGCATATCACACAGAAACATAGTGCATATCACACAGAAACATAGTGCATGTCACACAGAAACATAGTGCATATCACAGAGAAACATAGTGCATATCACAGAGAAACATAGTGCATATCACACAGAAACATAGTGCATGTAACACAGAAACAGTGCATATCACACAGAAACATAGTGCATGTCACACAGAAACATAGTGCATATCACACAGAAACATAGTGCATGTCACACAGAAACATAGTGCATGTCACACAGAAACATAGTGCCTATTACACAGAAACATAGTGCCTATCACACAGAAACATAGTGCCTATCACACAGAAACATAGCGCATATCACACAGAAACATAGTGCATATTACACAGAAACATAGTGCATATCACACAGAAACATAGTGCCTATCACACAGAAACATAGCGCATATCACACAGAAACATAGCGCATATCACACAGAAACATAGTGCATGTTACACAGAAACATAGTACATATCACACAGAAACGTAGTGCATGTCACACAGAAACATAGTGCATGTCACACAGAAACATAGCGCATATCACACAGAAACATAGTGCATATCACACAGAAACATAGTGCATATCACACAGAAACACAGTGCATATCACACAGAAACATAGTGCATTTCACACAGAAACATAGTGCATATCACACAGAAACATAGTGCATATCACACAGAAACAGTGCATATCACACAGAAACATAGTGCATATCACATAGAAACATAGTGCATATCACACAGAAACACAGTGCATATCACACAGAAACATAGTGCATGTCACACAGAAACATAGTGCATATTACACAGAAACATAGTGCATATCACACAGAAACATAGTGCATATTACACAGAAACATAGTGCATGTAACACAGAAACATAGTGCCTATCACACAGAAACATAGTGCATATCACACAGAAACATGGGGGGTCATTCCGAGTTGTTCGCTCGCAAGCTGCTTTTAGCAGCTTTGCACACGCTAAGCCGCCGCCTTCTGGGAGTGAATCTTAGCTTATCAAAATTGCGAACGAAAGATTAGCAAAATAGCGAATAGACACCTCTTAGCAGTTTCTGAGTAGCTCCACACTTACTCGGCATCTGCGATCAGTTCAGTGCTTGTCGTTCCTGGTTTGACGTCACAAACACACCCAGCGTTCGCCCAGACACTCCTCCGTTTCTCCAGCCACTCCCGCATTTTTCCCAGAAACGGTAGCGTTTTTTCGTACACACCCATTAAACGGCCTGTTTCCGCCCAGAAACACCCACTTCCTGTCAATCACATTACGATCACCAGAACGAAGAAAAAACCTCGTAATGCCGTGAGTAAAATACCTAACTGCATAGCAAATTTACTTGGCGCAGTCGCACTGCGGACATTGCGCATGCGCATTAGCGACTAATCGCTCCGTTGCGAGAAAAAAATACAGAGCGAACAACTCGGAATGACCCCCATAGTGCATATCACACAGAAACATAGTGCATATCACACAGAAACATAGTGCCTATCACACAGAAACATAGTGCATATCACACAGAAACATAGCGCATATCACACAGAAACATAGCGCATGTCACACAGAAACATAGTGCATATCACACAGAAACAGTCCATATCACACAGAAACAGTGCATATCACACAGAAACATAGCGCATATCACACAGAAACATAGCGCATGTCACACAGAAACATAGTGCATGTCACACAGAAACATAGTGCATATCACACAGAAACATAGTGCATGTCACACAGAAACATAGTGCATATCACACAGAAACATAGCGCATGTCACACAGAAACATAGTGCATGTCACACAGAGACATAGTGCATATCACACAGAGACATAGTGCATGTCACACAGAGACATAGTGCATGTCACACAGAAACATAGTGCCTGTCACACAGAAACATAGTGCCTGTCACACAGAAACATAGTGCCTATCACACAGAAACATAGTGCATATAACACAGAAACATAGTGCATATCACACAGAAACATAGTGCATATCACACAGAAACATAGTGCATATCACACAGAAACATAGTGCATATCACACAGAAACATAGCGCATATCACACAGAAACATAGCGCCTATCACACAGAAACATAGTGCATGTCACACAGAAACATAGTGCATATTACACAGAAACATAGTGCATATCACACAGAAACATAGTGCCTGTCACACAGAAACATAGTGCATGTCACACAGAAACATAGTGCATATCACACAGAAACATAGTGCATATCACACAGAAACATAGTGCCTATCACACAGAAACATAGTGCATATCACACAGAAACATAGTGCATATCACACAGAAACATAGTGCATATCACACAGAAACATAGTGCATATCACACAGAAACATAGCGCATATCACACAGAAACATAGCGCCTATCACACAGAAACATAGTGCATGTCACACAGAAACATAGTGCATATTACACAGAAACATAGTGCATATCACACAGAAACATAGTGCCTGTCACACAGAAACATAGTGCCTGTCACACAGAAACATAGTGCATGTCACACAGAAACATAGTGCATATCACACAGAAACATAGTGCCTATCACACAGAAACATAGTGCCTATCACACAGAAACATAGCGCATATCACACAGAAACATAGTGCATATCACACAGAAACATAGCGCATATCACACAGAAACATAGTGCATATTACACAGAAACATAGTGCATATCACACAGAAACATAGTGCATGTCACACAGAAACATAGCGCATATCACACAGAAACATAGTGCATATCACACAGAAACATAGTGCATATCACACAGAAACACAGTGCATATCACACAGAAACATAGTGCATATCACACAGAAACATAGTGCATATCACACAGAAACATAGTGCATGTCACACATAAACATAGTGCATATCACACAGAAACATAGTGCATATCACACAGAAACACAGTGCATATCACACAGAAACATAGTGCATGTCACACAGAAACATAGTGCATATTACACAGAAACATAGTGCATATCACACAGAAACATAGTGCATATTACACAGAAACATAGTGCATGTAACACAGAAACATAGTGCCTATCACACAGAAACATAGTGCATATCACACAGAAACATTGGGGGTCATTCCGAGTTGTTCGCTCGCAAGCTGCTTTTAGCAGCTTTGCACACGCTAAGCCGCCGCCTACTGGGAGTGAATCTTAGCTTATCAAAATTGCGAACGAAAGATTAGCAAAATAGCGAATAGACACCTCTTAGCAGTTTCTGAGTAGCTCCACACTTACTCTGCATCTGCGATCAGTTCAGTGCTTGTCGTTCCTGGTTTGACGTCACAAACACACCCAGCGTTCGCCCAGACACTCCTCCGTTTCTCCAGCCACTCCCGCATTTTTCCCAGAAACGGTAGCGTTTTTTCGCACACACCCATTAAACGGCCTGTTTCCGCCCAGAAACACCCACTTCCTGTCAATCACATTACGATCACCAGAACGAAGAAAAAACCTCGTAATGCCGTGAGTAAAATACCTAACTGCATAGCAAATTTACTTGGCGCAGTCGCACTGCGGACATTGCGCATGCGCATTAGCGACTAATCCAGGCATTCCCAACCACGGTCCTCAAGGCACACCAACAGTGCATGTTTTAGTAATATCCAGGCTTCAGCACTGGTGACTTAATTAGTAGCTCTGTTATTTTGATTTAACCATCTGTGCTGCAGCCTGGATATCACTAAAACCTGCACTGTTGGTGTGCCTTGAGGACCGTGGTTGGGAATGCCTGGACTAATCGCTCCGTTGCGAGAAAAAAATACAGAGCGAACAACTCGGAATGACCCCCATAGTGCATATCACACAGAAACATAGTGCATATCACACAGAAACATAGTGCCTATCACACAGAAACATAGTGCATATCACACAGAAACATAGCGCATATCACACAGAAACATAGCGCATATCACACAGAAACATAGCGCATGTCACACAGAAACATAGCGCATATCACACAGAAACATAGTCCATATCACACAGAAACATAGTGCATATCACACAGAAACATAGCGCATATCACACAGAAACATAGCGCATGTCACACAGAAACATAGTGCATGTCACACAGAAACATAGTGCATATCACACAGAAACATAGTGCATGTCACACAGAAACATAGTGCATATCACACAGAAACATAGCGCATGTCACACAGAAACATAGTGCATGTCACACAGAGACATAGTGCATATCACACAGAGACATAGTGCATGTCACACAGAAACATAGTGCATATCACACAGAAACACAGTGCATATCACACAGATATTCTGTGCATATCACACAGAAACATAGTGCATATCACACAGAAACATAGTGCATGTAACACAGAAACATAGTGCCTATCACACAGAAACATAGTGCATATCACACAGAAACATAGCGCATATCACACAGAAACATAGCGCATGTCACACAGAAACATAGCGCATGTCACACAGAAACATAGTGCCTGTCACACAGAAACATAGCGCATATCACACAGAAAAATAGTGCATGTCACACAGAAACATAGCGCATATCACACAGAAACATAGCGCATTTCACACAGAAACATAGCGCATATCACACAGAAACATAGTGCATATTACACAGAAACATAGTGCATGTCACACAGAAACATAGTGCCTATCACACAGAAACATAGTGCATATTACACAGAAACATAGTGCATGTCACACAGAAACAGCGCATGTCACACAGAAACATAGCGCATATCACACAGAAACATAGCGCATATCACACAGAAACATAGCGCATATCACACAGAAACATAGTGCATATCACACAGAAACATAGGCCCTCATTCCGAGTTGATCGGTCGCAAGGCGAATTTAGCAGAGTTACACACGCTAAGCCGCCGCCTACTGGGAGTGAATCTTAGCTTCTTAAAATTGCGACCGATGTATTCGCAATATTGCGATTACTAACTACTTAGCAGTTTCAGAGTAGCTCCAGACTTACTCTGCCTGTGCGATCAGTTCAGTGCTTGTCGTTCCTGGTTGACGTCACAAACACACCCAGCGTTCGCCCAGGCACTCCCACCGTTTCTCCGGCCACTCCTGCGTTTTTTCCGGAAACGGTAGCGTTTTCAGCCACACGCCCCTGAAACGCCGTGTTTCCGCCCAGTAACACCCATTTCCTGTCAATCACATTACGATCGCCGGAGCGAAGAAAAAGCCGTGAGTAAAAATACTTTCTTCATAGTAAAGTTACTTGGCGCAGTCGCAGTGCGAACTTTGCGCATGCGTACTAAGCGGATTTTCACTGCGATGCGATGAAAAAGAACGAGCGAACAACTCGGAATGAGGGCCATAGTGCATATCACACAGAAACATAGTGCATATCACACAGAAACATAGTGCATATCACACAGAAACACAGTGCATATCACACAGAAACATAGCGCATATCACACAGAAACATAGTCCATATCACACAGAAACATAGTCCATATCACACAGAAACATAGTGCATATCACACAGAAACATAGTGCATGTCACACAGAAACATAGGCCCTCATTCCGAGTTGTTCGCTCGCAAGGCGATTTTAGCAGTATTGCACACGCTAAGCCGCCGCCTACTGGGAGTGAACCTTAGCATCTTAAAATTGCGAACGATGTATTCGCAATATTGCGATTACACACCTCGTAGCAGTTTCTGAGTAGCTCCAGACTTACTCGGCATCTGCGATCAGTTCAGTGCTTGTCGTTCCTGGTTTGACGTCACAAACACACCCAGCGTTCGCCCAGACACTCCTCCGTTTCTCCGGCCACTCCTGCGTTTTTTCCGGAAACGGTAGCGTTTTTTCCCACACGCCCATAAAACGGCCTGTTTCCGCCCAGTAACACCCATTTCCTGTAAATCACATTACGATCGCCTGAGCGAAGAAAAAGCCGTGAGTAAAAATCCAAACTTCATAGCAAATTTACTTGGCGCAGTCGCAGTGCGGACATTGCGCATGCGCACTAAGCGGAAAAACGCTGCGATACGAAGAAATTTTCCGAGCGAACGACTCGGAATGACCTCCCTAGTGCGTATCACACAGAAACATAGTGCATATCACACAGAAACATAGCGCATATCACACAGAAACATAGCGCATATCACACAGAAACATAGCGCATATCACACAGAAACATAGTGCCTATCACACAGAAACATAGTGCATATCACACAGAAACATAGTGCATATCACACAGAAACATAGGCCCTCATTCCGAGTTGTTCGCTCGCAAGGCGATTATAGCAGAGTTACACACGCTAAGCCGCCGCCTACTGGGAGTGAATCTAAACATCTTAAATGTGCGACCGATGTATTCGCAATATTGCGATCAAAACCGAGTTAGCAGTTTCTGAGTAACTCCAGACTTACTCTGCCTGTGCGATCAATTCAGTGCTTTTCGGTCCCGGCTGACGTCATAAACACACCCAGCGTTCGCCCAAGCACTCCCACCGTTTCTCCAGACACGCCTGCGTTTTTTCCGGAAACGGTAGCGTTTCCAGCCACACGCCCCTAAAACGCCGTACATCCGCCCAGTAACACCCATTTCCTGTCAATCACAATGCGTTCTCCGGAGCGACTAAAAAGCCGTGAGTAAAATTACTTTCTGCTTAGTAAAGTTACTTGACGCATGCGCAGTGCGAACATTACGCATGCGCACTAAGAGAATTCTCACTGCGATGCGATGAAAAATACCGAGCGAACAACTCGGAATGAGGGCCATAGTGCATGTCACACAGAAATAGCGCATGTCACACAGAAACATAGTGCCTATCACACAGAAACATAGTGCGTATCACACAGAAACATAGCGCATATCACACAGAAACATAGCGCATATCACACAGAAACATAGCGCATATCACACAGAAGCATAGCGCATATCACACAGAAACATAGCGCATATCACACAGAAACATAGTGCGTATCACACAGAAACATAGTACATATCACACAGAAACATAGCGCATATTACACAGAAACATAGTGCATGTCACACAGAAACATAGCGCATATCACACAGAAACATAGTGCATATCACACAGAAACATAGTGCATATCACACAGAAACATAGTGCATATCACACAGAAACATAGTGCATATCACACAGAAACAGTGCATATCACACAGAAACATAGTGCATATCACACAGAAACATAGTGCATATCACACAGAAACACAGTGCATGTCACACAGAAACATAGTGCATGTCACACAGAAACATAGTGCATATTACACAGAAACATAGTGCATATCACACAGAAACATAGTGCATATTACACAGAAACATAGTGCATGTAACACAGAAACATAGTGCCTATCACACAGAAACATAGTGCATATCACACAGAAACATGGGGGGTCATTCCGAGTTGTTCGCTCGCAAGCTGCTTTTAGCAGCTTTGCACACGCTAAGCCGCCGCCTACTGGGAGTGAATCTTAGCTTATCAAAATTGCGAACGAAAGATTAGCAAAATAGCGAATAGACACCTCTTAGCAGTTTCTGAGTAGCTCCACACTTACTCGGCATCTGCGATCAGTTCAGTGCTTGTCGTTCCTGGTTTGACGTCACAAACACACCCAGCGTTCGCCCAGACACTCCTCCGTTTCTCCAGCCACTCCCGCATTTTTCCCAGAAACGGTAGCGTTTTTTCGCACACACCCATTAAACGGCCTGTTTCCGCCCAGAAACACCCACTTCCTGTCAATCACATTACGATCACCAGAACGAAGAAAAAACCTTGTAATGCCGTGAGTAAAATACCTAACTGCATAGCAAATTTACTTGGCGCAGTCGCACTGCGGACATTGCGCATGCGCATTAGCGACTAATCGCTCCGTTGCGAGAAAAAAATACAGATCGAACAACTCGGAATGACCCCCATAGTGCATATCACACAGAAACATAGTGCATATCACACAGAAACATAGTGCATATCACACAGAAACAGAGCGCATATCACACAGAAACGAAGCGCATATCACACAGAAACATAGCGCATATCACACAGAAACATAGCGCATGTCACACAGAAACATAGTGCATATCACACAGAAACAGTCCATATCACACAGAAACAGTGCATATCACACAGAAACATAGAGCATATCACACAGAAACATAGTGCATATCACACAGAAACATAGTGCATATCACACAGAAACATAGTGCATATCACACAGAAACATAGCGCTTATCACACAGAAACATAGCGCCTATCACACAGAAACATAGTGCATGTCACACAGAAACATAGTGCATATTACACAGAAACATAGTGCATATCACACAGAAACATAGTGCCTGTCACACAGAAACATAGTGCCTGTCACACAGAAACATAGTGCATGTCACACAGAAACATAGTGCATGTCACACAGAAACATAGTGCATATTACACAGAAACATAGTGCATATTACACAGAAACATAGTGCATATCACACAGAAACATAGTGCATATTACACAGAAACATAGTGCATATCACACAGAAACATAGTGCCTGTCACACAGAAACATAGTGCATGTCACACAGAAACATAGTGCATATCACACAGAAACATAGTGCATGTCACACAGAAACATAGTGCATATCACACAGAAACATAGCGCATGTCACACAGAAACATAGTGCATGTCACACAGAGACATAGTGCATATCACACAGAGACATAGTGCATGTCACACAGAGACATAGTGCATGTCACACAGAAACATAGTGCCTGTCACACAGAAACATAGTGCCTATCACACAGAAACATAGTGCCTATCACACAGAAACATAGTGCATATCACACAGAAACATAGTGCATATCACACAGAAACATAGTGCATATCACACAGAAACATAGTGCATATCACACAGAAACATAGTGCATATCACACAGAAACATAGCGCATATCACACAGAAACATAGCGCCTATCACACAGAAACATAGTGCATGTCACACAGAAACATAGTGCATATTACACAGAAACATAGTGCATATCACACAGAAACATAGTGCCTGTCACACAGAAACATAGTGCATGTCACACAGAAACATAGTGCATGTCACACAGAAACATAGTGCATATCACACAGAAACATAGTGCCTATCACACAGAAACATAGTGCCTATCACACAGAAACATAGCGCATATCACACAGAAACATAGTGCATATCACACAGAAACATAGCGCATATCACACAGAAACATAGTGCATATTACACAGAAACATAGTGCATATCACACAGAAACATAGTGCATATCACACAGAAACATAGTGCCTATCACACAGAAACATAGTGCATATCACACAGAAACATAGTGCATATCACACAGAAACATAGTGCATATCACACAGAAACATAGTGCATATCACACAGAAACATAGTGCATATCACACAGAAACATAGCGCATATCACACAGAAACATAGCGCCTATCACACAGAAACATAGTGCATGTCACACAGAAACATAGTGCATATTACACAGAAACATAGTGCATATCACACAGAAACATAGTGCCTGTCACACAGAAACATAGTGCATGTCACACAGAAACATAGTGCATGTCACACAGAAACATAGTGCATATCACACAGAAACATAGTGCCTATCACACAGAAACATAGCGCCTATCACACAGAAACATAGCGCATATCACACAGAAACATAGTGCATATCACACAGAAACATAGCGCATATCACACAGAAACATAGTGCATATTACACAGAAACATAGTGCATATCACACAGAAACATAGTGCATGTCACACAGAAACATAGCGCATATCACACAGAAACATAGTGCATATCACACAGAAACATAGTGCATATCACACAGAAACACAGTGCATATCACACAGAAACATAGTGCATATCACACAGAAACATAGTGCATATCACACAGAAACATAGTGCATGTCACACATAAACATAGTGCATATCACACAGAAACATAGTGCATATCACACAGAAACACAGTGCATATCACACAGAAACATAGTGCATGTCACACAGAAACATAGTGCATATTACACAGAAACATAGTGCATATCACACAGAAACATAGTGCATATTACACAGAAACATAGTGCATGTAACACAGAAACATAGTGCCTATCACACAGAAACATAGTGCATATCACACAGAAACATTGGGGGTCATTCCGAGTTGTTCGCTCGCAAGCTGCTTTTAGCAGCTTTGCACACGCTAAGCCGCCGCCTACTGGGAGTGAATCTTAGCTTATCAAAATTGCGAACGAAAGATTAGCAAAATAGCGAATAGACACCTCTTAGCAGTTTCTGAGTAGCTCCACACTTACTCTGCATCTGCGATCAGTTCAGTGCTTGTCGTTCCTGGTTTGACGTCACAAACACACCCAGCGTTCGCCCAGACACTCCTCCGTTTCTCCAGCCACTCCCGCATTTTTCCCAGAAACGGTAGCGTTTTTTCGCACACACCCATTAAACGGCCTGTTTCCGCCCAGAAACACCCACTTCCTGTCAATCACATTACGATCACCAGAACGAAGAAAAAACCTCGTAATGCCGTGAGTAAAATACCTAACTGCATAGCAAATTTACTTGGCGCAGTCGCACTGCGGACATTGCGCATGCGCATTAGCGACTAATCCAGGCATTCCCAACCACGGTCCTCAAGGCACACCAACAGTGCATGTTTTAGTAATATCCAGGCTTCAGCACTGGTGACTTAATTAGTAGCTCTGTTATTTTGATTTAACCATCTGTGCTGCAGCCTGGATATCACTAAAACCTGCACTGTTGGTGTGCCTTGAGGACCGTGGTTGGGAATGCCTGGACTAATCGCTCCGTTGCGAGAAAAAAATACAGAGCGAACAACTCGGAATGACCCCCATAGTGCATATCACACAGAAACATAGTGCATATCACACAGAAACATAGTGCCTATCACACAGAAACATAGTGCATATCACACAGAAACATAGCGCATATCACACAGAAACATAGCGCATATCACACAGAAACATAGCGCATGTCACACAGAAACATAGCGCATATCACACAGAAACATAGTCCATATCACACAGAAACATAGTGCATATCACACAGAAACATAGCGCATATCACACAGAAACATAGCGCATGTCACACAGAAACATAGTGCATGTCACACAGAAACATAGTGCATATCACACAGAAACATAGTGCATGTCACACAGAAACATAGTGCATATCACACAGAAACATAGCGCATGTCACACAGAAACATAGTGCATGTCACACAGAGACATAGTGCATATCACACAGAGACATAGTGCATGTCACACAGAAACATAGTGCATATCACACAGAAACACAGTGCATATCACACAGATATTCTGTGCATATCACACAGAAACATAGTGCATATCACACAGAAACATAGTGCATGTAACACAGAAACATAGTGCCTATCACACAGAAACATAGTGCATATCACACAGAAACATAGCGCATATCACACAGAAACATAGCGCATGTCACACAGAAACATAGCGCATGTCACACAGAAACATAGTGCCTGTCACACAGAAACATAGCGCATATCACACAGAAAAATAGTGCATGTCACACAGAAACATAGCGCATATCACACAGAAACATAGCGCATTTCACACAGAAACATAGCGCATATCACACAGAAACATAGTGCATATTACACAGAAACATAGTGCATGTCACACAGAAACATAGTGCCTATCACACAGAAACATAGTGCATATTACACAGAAACATAGTGCATGTCACACAGAAACAGCGCATGTCACACAGAAACATAGCGCATATCACACAGAAACATAGCGCATATCACACAGAAACATAGCGCATATCACACAGAAACATAGTGCATATCACACAGAAACATAGGCCCTCATTCCGAGTTGATCGGTCGCAAGGCGAATTTAGCAGAGTTACACACGCTAAGCCGCCGCCTACTGGGAGTGAATCTTAGCTTCTTAAAATTGCGACCGATGTATTCGCAATATTGCGATTACTAACTACTTAGCAGTTTCAGAGTAGCTCCAGACTTACTCTGCCTGTGCGATCAGTTCAGTGCTTGTCGTTCCTGGTTGACGTCACAAACACACCCAGCGTTCGCCCAGGCACTCCCACCGTTTCTCCGGCCACTCCTGCGTTTTTTCCGGAAACGGTAGCGTTTTCAGCCACACGCCCCTGAAACGCCGTGTTTCCGCCCAGTAACACCCATTTCCTGTCAATCACATTACGATCGCCGGAGCGAAGAAAAAGCCGTGAGTAAAAATACTTTCTTCATAGTAAAGTTACTTGGCGCAGTCGCAGTGCGAACTTTGCGCATGCGTACTAAGCGGATTTTCACTGCGATGCGATGAAAAAGAACGAGCGAACAACTCGGAATGAGGGCCATAGTGCATATCACACAGAAACATAGTGCATATCACACAGAAACACAGTGCATATCACACAGAAACATAGCGCATATCACACAGAAACATAGTCCATATCACACAGAAACATAGTCCATATCACACAGAAACATAGTGCATATCACACAGAAACATAGTGCATGTCACACAGAAACATAGGCCCTCATTCCGAGTTGTTCGCTCGCAAGGCGATTTTAGCAGTATTGCACACGCTAAGCCGCCGCCTACTGGGAGTGAACCTTAGCATCTTAAAATTGCGAACGATGTATTCGCAATATTGCGATTACACACCTCGTAGCAGTTTCTGAGTAGCTCCAGACTTACTCGGCATCTGCGATCAGTTCAGTGCTTGTCGTTCCTGGTTTGACGTCACAAACACACCCAGCGTTCGCCCAGACACTCCTCCGTTTCTCCGGCCACTCCTGCGTTTTTTCCGGAAACGGTAGCGTTTTTTCCCACACGCCCATAAAACGGCCTGTTTCCGCCCAGTAACACCCATTTCCTGTAAATCACATTACGATCGCCTGAGCGAAGAAAAAGCCGTGAGTAAAAATCCAAACTTCATAGCAAATTTACTTGGCGCAGTCGCAGTGCGGACATTGCGCATGCGCACTAAGCGGAAAAACGCTGCGATACGAAGAAATTTTCCGAGCGAACGACTCGGAATGACCTCCCTAGTGCGTATCACACAGAAACATAGTGCATATCACACAGAAACATAGCGCATATCACACAGAAACATAGCGCATATCACACAGAAACATAGCGCATATCACACAGAAACATAGTGCCTATCACACAGAAACATAGTGCATATCACACAGAAACATAGTGCATATCACACAGAAACATAGTGCATGTCACACAGAAATAGCGCATGTCACACAGAAACATAGTGCCTATCACACAGAAACATAGCGCGTATCACACAGAAACATAGCGCATATCACACAGAAACATAGCGCATATCACACAGAAACATAGCGCATATCACACAGAAACATAGCGCATATCACACAGAAACATAGCGCATATCACACAGAAACATAGTGCGTATCACACAGAAACATAGTACATATCACACAGAAACATAGCGCATATTACACAGAAACATAGTGCATGTCACACAGAAACATAGCGCATATCACACAGAAACATAGTGCATATCACACAGAAACATAGTGCATATCACACAGAAACATAGTGCATATCACACAGAAACATAGTGCATATCACACAGAAACAGTGCATATCACACAGAAACATAGTGCATATCACACAGAAACATAGTGCATATCACACAGAAACACAGTGCATGTCACACAGAAACATAGTGCATGTCACACAGAAACATAGTGCATATTACACAGAAACATAGTGCATATCACACAGAAACATAGTGCATATTACACAGAAACATAGTGCATGTAACACAGAAACATAGTGCCTATCACACAGAAACATAGTGCATATCACACAGAAACATGGGGGGTCATTCCGAGTTGTTCGCTCGCAAGCTGCTTTTAGCAGCTTTGCACACGCTAAGCCGCCGCCTACTGGGAGTGAATCTTAGCTTATCAAAATTGCGAACGAAAGATTAGCAAAATAGCGAATAGACACCTCTTAGCAGTTTCTGAGTAGCTCCACACTTACTCGGCATCTGCGATCAGTTCAGTGCTTGTCGTTCCTGGTTTGACGTCACAAACACACCCAGCGTTCGCCCAGACACTCCTCCGTTTCTCCAGCCACTCCCGCATTTTTCCCAGAAACGGTAGCGTTTTTTCGCACACACCCATTAAACGGCCTGTTTCCGCCCAGAAACACCCACTTCCTGTCAATCACATTACGATCACCAGAACGAAGAAAAAACCTTGTAATGCCGTGAGTAAAATACCTAACTGCATAGCAAATTTACTTGGCGCAGTCGCACTGCGGACATTGCGCATGCGCATTAGCGACTAATCGCTCCGTTGCGAGAAAAAAATACAGATCGAACAACTCGGAATGACCCCCATAGTGCATATCACACAGAAACATAGTGCATATCACACAGAAACATAGTGCATATCACACAGAAACAGAGCGCATATCACACAGAAACGAAGCGCATATCACACAGAAACATAGCGCATATCACACAGAAACATAGCGCATGTCACACAGAAACATAGTGCATATCACACAGAAACAGTCCATATCACACAGAAACAGTGCATATCACACAGAAACATAGAGCATATCACACAGAAACATAGTGCATATCACACAGAAACATAGTGCATATCACACAGAAACATAGTGCATATCACACAGAAACATAGCGCTTATCACACAGAAACATAGCGCCTATCACACAGAAACATAGTGCATGTCACACAGAAACATAGTGCATATTACACAGAAACATAGTGCATATCACACAGAAACATAGTGCCTGTCACACAGAAACATAGTGCCTGTCACACAGAAACATAGCGCATGTCACACAGAAACATAGTGCATGTCACACAGAAACATAGTGCATATTACACAGAAACATAGTGCATATTACACAGAAACATAGTGCATATCACACAGAAACATAGTGCATATTACACAGAAACATAGTGCATATCACACAGAAACATAGTGCCTGTCACACAGAAACATAGTGCATGTCACACAGAAACATAGTGCATATCACACAGAAACATAGTGCATATCACACAGAAACATAGTGCATGTCACACAGAAACATAGTGCATATCACACAGAAACATAGTTCATATCACACAGAAACATAGTGCATGTCACACATATCACACAGAAACATAGTGCATATCACACAGAAACATAGTGCATATCACACAGAAACATAGTGCATGTCACACAGAAACATAGTGCATATCACACAGAAACATAGTGCATGTCACACAGAAACATAGTGCATGACACACAGAAACATAGTGCATGTCACACAGAAACATAGTGCATGTCAGACAGAAACATAGTGCATATTACACAGAAACATAGTGCCTATCACACAGAAACATAGTGCCTATCACACAGAAACATAGCGCATATCACACAGAAACATAGTGCATATCACACAGAAACATAGCGCATATCACACAGAAACATAGTGCATATTACACAGAAACATAGTGCATATCACACAGAAACATAGTGCATATCACACAGAAACATAGTGCATGTCACACAGAAACATAGCGCATATCACACAGAAACATAGTGCATATCACACAGAAACATAGTGCATATCACACAGAAACACAGTGCATATCACACAGAAACATAGTGCATATCACACAGAAACATAGTGCATATATCACAGAAACATAGTGCATATCACACATAAACATAGTGCATATCACACAGAAACATAGTGCATATCACACAGAAACACAGTGCATATCACACAGAAACATAGTGCATGTCACACAGAAACATAGTGCATATTACACAGAAACATAGTGCATATCACACAGAAACATAGTGCATATTACACAGAAACATAGTGCATGTAACACAGAAACATAGTGCCTATCACACAGAAACATAGTGCATATCACACAGAAACATTGGGGGTCATTCCGAGTTGTTCGCTCGCAAGCTGCTTTTAGCAGCTTTGCACACGCTAAGCCGCCGCCTACTGGGAGTGAATCTTAGCTTATCAAAATTGCGAACGAAAGATTAGCAAAATAGCGAATAGACACCTCTTAGCAGTTTCTGAGTAGCTCCACACTTACTCTGCATCTGCGATCAGTTCAGTGCTTGTCGTTCCTGGTTTGACGTCACAAACACACCCAGCGTTCGCCCAGACACTCCTCCGTTTCTCCAGCCACTCCCGCATTTTTCCCAGAAACCGTAGCGTTTTTTCGCACACACCCATTAAACGGCCTGTTTCCGCCCAGAAACACCCACTTCCTGTCAATCACATTACGATCACCAGAACGAAGAAAAAACCTCGTAATGCCGTGAGTAAAATACCTAACTGCATAGCAAATTTACTTGGCGCAGTCGCACTGCGGACATTGCGCATGCGCATTAGCGACTAATCCAGGCATTCCCAACCACGGTCCTCAAGGCACACCAACAGTGCATGTTTTAGTAATATCCAGGCTTCAGCACTGGTGACTTAATTAGTAGCTCTGTTATTTTGATTTAACCATCTGTGCTGCAGCCTGGATATCACTAAAACCTGCACTGTTGGTGTGCCTTGAGGACCGTGGTTGGGAATGCCTGGACTAATCGCTCCGTTGCGAGAAAAAAATACAGAGCGAACAACTCGGAATGACCCCCATAGTGCATATCACACAGAAACATAGTGCATATCACACAGAAACATAGTGCCTATCACACAGAAACATAGTGCATATCACACAGAAACATAGCGCATATCACACAGAAACATAGCGCATATCACACAGAAACATAGCGCATGTCACACAGAAACATAGCGCATATCACACAGAAACATAGTCCATATCACACAGAAACATAGTGCATATCACACAGAAACATAGCGCATATCACACAGAAACATAGCGCATGTCACACAGAAACATAGTGCATGTCACACAGAAACATAGTGCATATCACACAGAAACATAGTGCATGTCACACAGAAACATAGTGCATATCACACAGAAACATAGCGCATGTCACACAGAAACATAGTGCATGTCACACAGAGACATAGTGCATATCACACAGAGACATAGTGCATGTCACACAGAAACATAGTGCATATCACACAGAAACACAGTGCATATCACACAGATATTCTGTGCATATCACACAGAAACATAGCGCATATCACACAGAAACATAGCGCATATCACACAGAAACATAGCGCATATCACACAGAAACATAGTGCATATTACACAGAAACATAGTGCATGTCACACAGAAACATAGTGCATATCACACAGAAACATAGTGCATATCACACAGAAACATAGTGCATATCACACAGAAACATAGTGCATATCACACAGAAACATAGTGCATATCACACAGAAACACAGTGCATATCACACAGAAACATAGCGCATATCACACAGAAACATAGCGCCTATCACACAGAAACATAGTGCATGTCACACAGAAACATAGTGCATATTACACAGAAACATAGTGCATATCACACAGAAACATAGTGCCTGTCACACAGAAACATAGTGCATGTCACACAGAAACATAGTGCATGTCACACAGAAACATAGTGCATATCACACAGAAACATAGTGCATATTACACAGAAACATAGTGCATATCACACAGAAACATAGTGCATATTACACAGAAACATAGTGCATATCACACAGAAACATAGTGCCTGTCACACAGAAACATAGTGCATGTCACACAGAAACATAGTGCATATCACACAGAAACATAGTGCATATCACACAGAAACATAGTGCATGTCACACAGAAACATAGTGCATATCACACAGAAACATAGTGCATATCACACAGAAACATAGTGCATGTCACACATATCACACAGAAACATAGTGCATATCACACAGAAACATAGTGCATATCACACAGAAACATAGTGCATGTAACACAGAAACATAGTGCATATCACACAGAAACATAGTGCATGTCACACAGAAACATAGTGCATGACACACAGAAACATAGTGCATGTCACACAGAAACATAGTGCATGTCACACAGAAACATAGTGCATATTACACAGAAACATAGTGCCTATCACACAGAAACATAGTGCCTATCACACAGAAACATAGCGCATATCACACAGAAACATAGTGCATATCACACAGAAACATAGCGCATATCACACAGAAACATAGTGCATGTCACACAGAAACATAGCGCATATCACACAGAAACATAGTGCATATCACACAGAAACATAGTGCATATCACACAGAAACACAGTGCATATCACACAGAAACATAGTGCATATCACACAGAAACATAGTGCATATATCACAGAAACATAGTGCATATCACACATAAACATAGTGCATATCACACAGAAACATAGTGCATATCACACAGAAACACAGTGCATATCACACAGAAACATAGTGCATGTCACACAGAAACATAGTGCATATTACACAGAAACATAGTGCATATCACACAGAAACATAGCGCATATCACACAGAAACATAGTGCATATTACACAGAAACATAGTGCATATCACACAGAAACATAGTGCATATCACACAGAAACATAGTGCATGTCACACAGAAACATAGCGCATATCACACAGAAACATAGTGCATATCACACAGAAACATAGTGCATATCACACAGAAACACAGTGCATATCACACAGAAACATAGTGCATATCACACAGAAACATAGTGCATATATCACAGAAACATAGTGCATATCACACATAAACATAGTGCATATCACACAGAAACATAGTGCATATCACACAGAAACACAGTGCATATCACACAGAAACATAGTGCATGTCACACAGAAACATAGTGCATATTACACAGAAACATAGTGCATATCACACAGAAACATAGTGCATATTACACAGAAACATAGTGCATGTAACACAGAAACATAGTGCCTATCACACAGAAACATAGTGCATATCACACAGAAACATTGGGGGTCATTCCGAGTTGTTCGCTCGCAAGCTGCTTTTAGCAGCTTTGCACACGCTAAGCCGCCGCCTACTGGGAGTGAATCTTAGCTTATCAAAATTGCGAACGAAAGATTAGCAAAATAGCGAATAGACACCTCTTAGCAGTTTCTGAGTAGCTCCACACTTACTCTGCATCTGCGATCAGTTCAGTGCTTGTCGTTCCTGGTTTGACGTCACAAACACACCCAGCGTTCGCCCAGACACTCCTCCGTTTCTCCAGCCACTCCCGCATTTTTCCCAGAAACCGTAGCGTTTTTTCGCACACACCCATTAAACGGCCTGTTTCCGCCCAGAAACACCCACTTCCTGTCAATCACATTACGATCACCAGAACGAAGAAAAAACCTCGTAATGCCGTGAGTAAAATACCTAACTGCATAGCAAATTTACTTGGCGCAGTCGCACTGCGGACATTGCGCATGCGCATTAGCGACTAATCCAGGCATTCCCAACCACGGTCCTCAAGGCACACCAACAGTGCATGTTTTAGTAATATCCAGGCTTCAGCACTGGTGACTTAATTAGTAGCTCTGTTATTTTGATTTAACCATCTGTGCTGCAGCCTGGATATCACTAAAACCTGCACTGTTGGTGTGCCTTGAGGACCGTGGTTGGGAATGCCTGGACTAATCGCTCCGTTGCGAGAAAAAAATACAGAGCGAACAACTCGGAATGACCCCCATAGTGCATATCACACAGAAACATAGTGCATATCACACAGAAACATAGTGCCTATCACACAGAAACATAGTGCATATCACACAGAAACATAGCGCATATCACACAGAAACATAGCGCATATCACACAGAAACATAGCGCATGTCACACAGAAACATAGCGCATATCACACAGAAACATAGTCCATATCACACAGAAACATAGTGCATATCACACAGAAACATAGCGCATATCACACAGAAACATAGCGCATGTCACACAGAAACATAGTGCATGTCACACAGAAACATAGTGCATATCACACAGAAACATAGTGCATGTCACACAGAAACATAGTGCATATCACACAGAAACATAGCGCATGTCACACAGAAACATAGTGCATGTCACACAGAGACATAGTGCATATCACACAGAGACATAGTGCATGTCACACAGAAACATAGTGCATATCACACAGAAACACAGTGCATATCACACAGATATTCTGTGCATATCACACAGAAACATAGCGCATATCACACAGAAACATAGCGCATATCACACAGAAACATAGCGCATATCACACAGAAACATAGTGCATATTACACAGAAACATAGTGCATGTCACACAGAAACATAGTGCATATCACACAGAAACATAGTGCATATCACACAGAAACATAGTGCATATCACACAGAAACATAGTGCATATCACACAGAAACATAGTGCATATCACACAGAAACACAGTGCATATCACACAGAAACATAGCGCATATCACACAGAAACATAGCGCCTATCACACAGAAACATAGTGCATGTCACACAGAAACATAGTGCATATTACACAGAAACATAGTGCATATCACACAGAAACATAGTGCCTGTCACACAGAAACATAGTGCATGTCACACAGAAACATAGTGCATGTCACACAGAAACATAGTGCATATCACACAGAAACATAGTGCATATTACACAGAAACATAGTGCATATCACACAGAAACATAGTGCATATTACACAGAAACATAGTGCATATCACACAGAAACATAGTGCCTGTCACACAGAAACATAGTGCATGTCACACAGAAACATAGTGCATATCACACAGAAACATAGTGCATATCACACAGAAACATAGTGCATGTCACACAGAAACATAGTGCATATCACACAGAAACATAGTGCATATCACACAGAAACATAGTGCATGTCACACATATCACACAGAAACATAGTGCATATCACACAGAAACATAGTGCATATCACACAGAAACATAGTGCATGTAACACAGAAACATAGTGCATATCACACAGAAACATAGTGCATGTCACACAGAAACATAGTGCATGACACACAGAAACATAGTGCATGTCACACAGAAACATAGTGCATGTCACACAGAAACATAGTGCATATTACACAGAAACATAGTGCCTATCACACAGAAACATAGTGCCTATCACACAGAAACATAGCGCATATCACACAGAAACATAGTGCATATCACACAGAAACATAGCGCATATCACACAGAAACATAGTGCATATTACACAGAAACATAGTGCATATCACACAGAAACATAGTGCATATCACACAGAAACATAGTGCATGTCACACAGAAACATAGCGCATATCACACAGAAACATAGTGCATATCACACATAAACATAGTGCATATCACACAGAAACATAGTGCATATCACACAGAAACACAGTGCATATCACACAGAAACATAGTGCATGTCACACAGAAACATAGTGCATATTACACAGAAACATAGTGCATATCACACAGAAACATAGTGCATATTACACAGAAACATAGTGCATGTAACACAGAAACATAGTGCCTATCACACAGAAACATAGTGCATATCACACAGAAACATTGGGGGTCATTCCGAGTTGTTCGCTCGCAAGCTGCTTTTAGCAGCTTTGCACACGCTAAGCCGCCGCCTACTGGGAGTGAATCTTAGCTTATCAAAATTGCGAACGAAAGATTAGCAAAATAGCGAATAGACACCTCTTAGCAGTTTCTGAGTAGCTCCACACTTACTCTGCATCTGCGATCAGTTCAGTGCTTGTCGTTCCTGGTTTGACGTCACAAACACACCCAGCGTTCGCCCAGACACTCCTCCGTTTCTCCAGCCACTCCCGCATTTTTCCCAGAAACGGTAGCGTTTTTTCGCACACACCCATTAAACGGCCTGTTTCCGCCCAGAAACACCCACTTCCTGTCAATCACATTACGATCACCAGAACGAAGAAAAAACCTCGTAATGCCGTGAGTAAAATACCTAACTGCATAGCAAATTTACTTGGCGCAGTCGCACTGCGGACATTGCGCATGCGCATTAGCGACTAATCCAGGCATTCCCAACCACGGTCCTCAAGGCACACCAACAGTGCATGTTTTAGTAATATCCAGGCTTCAGCACTGGTGACTTAATTAGTAGCTCTGTTATTTTGATTTAACCATCTGTGCTGCAGCCTGGATATCACTAAAACCTGCACTGTTGGTGTGCCTTGAGGACCGTGGTTGGGAATGCCTGGACTAATCGCTCCGTTGCGAGAAAAAAATACAGAGCGAACAACTCGGAATGACCCCCATAGTGCATATCACACAGAAACATAGTGCATATCACACAGAAACATAGTGCCTATCACACAGAAACATAGTGCATATCACACAGAAACATAGCGCATATCACACAGAAACATAGCGCATATCACACAGAAACATAGCGCATGTCACACAGAAACATAGCGCATATCACACAGAAACATAGTCCATATCACACAGAAACATAGTGCATATCACACAGAAACATAGCGCATATCACACAGAAACATAGCGCATGTCACACAGAAACATAGTGCATGTCACACAGAAACATAGTGCATATCACACAGAAACATAGTGCATGTCACACAGAAACATAGTGCATATCACACAGAAACATAGCGCATGTCACACAGAAACATAGTGCATGTCACACAGAGACATAGTGCATATCACACAGAGACATAGTGCATGTCACACAGAAACATAGTGCATATCACACAGAAACACAGTGCATATCACACAGATATTCTGTGCATATCACACAGAAACATAGTGCATATCACACAGAAACATAGTGCATGTAACACAGAAACATAGTGCATATCACACAGAAACATAGTGCATATCACACAGAAACATAGCGCATATCACACAGAAACATAGTGCATGTCACACAGAAACAGCGCATATCACACAGAAACATAGCGCATATCACACAGAAACATAGTGCATATTACACAGAAACATAGTGCATATCACACAGAAACATAGTGCATATCACACAGAAACATAGTGCATATCACACAGAAACACAGTGCATATCACACAGAAACATAGCGCATATCACACAGAAACATAGTCCATATCACACAGAAACATAGGCCCTCATTCCGAGTTGATCGCTCGGTATTTTTCATCGCATCGCAGTGAAATTCCGCTTAGTACGCATGCGCAATATTCGCACTGCGACTGCGCCAAGTAATTTTACAATGGAGATAGTATTTTTACTCACGGCTTTTGTATCGCTCCGGCGATCGTAATGTGATTGACAGGAAATGGGTGTTACTGGGCGGAAACAGGCCGTTTTATGGGCGTGCGGGAAAAAACGCTACCGTTTCCGGAAAAAACGCAGGAGTGGCCGGGGAAACGGGGGAGTGTCTGGGCGAACGCTGGGTGTGTTTGTGACGTCAATACAGGAACGACAAGCACTGAACTGATCGCACAGGCAGAGTAAGTCTGAAGCTACTCTGAAACTGCTAAGTAGTTAGTAATCGCAATATTGCGAATACATCGGTCGCAATTTTAAGAAGCTAAGATTCACTCCCAGTAGGCGGCGGCTTAGCGTGTGTAACTCTGCTAAAATCGCCTTGCGAGCGATCAACTCGGAATGAGGGCCATAGTGCATATCACACAGAAACATAGTGCATGTCACACAGAAACATAGGCCCTCATTCCGAGTTGTTCGCTCGCAAGGCGATTTTAGCAGTATTGCACACGCTAAGCCGCCGCCTACTGGGAGTGAATCTTAGCATCTTAAAATTGCGAACGATGTATTCGCAATATTGCGATTACACACCTCGTAGCAGTTTCTGAGTAGCTCCAGACTTACTCGGCATCTGCGATCAGTTCAGTGCTTGTCGTTCCTGGTTTGACGTCACAAACACACCCAGCGTTCGCCCAGACACTCCTCCGTTTCTCCGGCCACTCCTGCGTTTTTTCCGGAAACGGTAGCGTTTTTTCCCACACGCCCATAAAACGGCCTGTTTCCGCCCAGTAACACCCATTTCCTGTCAATCACATTACGATCGCCTGAGCGAAGAAAAAGCCGTGAGTAAAAATCCAAACTTCATAGCAAATTTACTTGGCGCAGTCGCAGTGCGGACATTGCGCATGCGCACTAAGCGGAAAAACGCTGCGATACGAAGAAATTTTCCGAGCGAACGACTCGGAATGACCTCCCTAGTGCGTATCACACAGAAACATAGTGCATATCACACAGAAACATAGCGCATATCACACAGAAACATAGCGCATATCACACAGAAACATAGTGCCTATCACACAGAAACATAGTGCATATCACACAGAAACATAGTGCATATCACACAGAAACATAGTGCATGTCACACAGAAATAGCGCATGTCACACAGAAACATAGTGCCTATCACACAGAAACATAGTGCGTATCACACAGAAACATAGCGCATATCACACAGAAACATAGCGCATATCACACAGAAACATAGCGCATATCACACAGAAACATAGCGCATATCACACAGAAACATAGTGCGTATCACACAGAAACATAGTACATATCACACAGAAACATAGCGCATATTACACAGAAACATAGTGCATGTCACACAGAAACATAGCGCATATCACACAGAAACATAGTGCATATCACACAGAAACATAGTGCATATCACACAGAAACACAGTGCATATCACACAGAAACATAGTGCATATCACACAGAAACATAGTGCATATCACACAGAAACATAGTGCATATCACACAGAAACAGTGCATATCACACAGAAACATAGTGCATATCACACAGAAACATAGTGCATATCACACAGAAACACAGTGCATATCACACAGAAACATAGTGCATGTCACACAGAAACATAGTGCATATTACACAGAAACATAGTGCATATCACACAGAAACATAGTGCATATTACTCAGAAACATAGTGCATGTAACACAGAAACATAGTGCCTATCACACAGAAACATAGTGCATATCACACAGAAACATGGGGGGTCATTCCGAGTTGTTCGCTCGCAAGCTGCTTTTAGCAGCTTTGCACACGCTAAGCCGCCGCCTACTGGGAGTGAATCTTAGCTTATCAAAATTGCGAACGAAAGATTAGCAAAATAGCGAATAGACACCTCTTAGCAGTTTCTGAGTAGCTCCACACTTACTCGGCATCTGCGATCAGTTCAGTGCTTGTCGTTCCTGGTTTGACGTCACAAACACACCCAGCGTTCGCCCAGACACTCCTCCGTTTCTCCAGCCACTCCCGCATTTTTCCCAGAAACGGTAGCGTTTTTTCGCACACACCCATTAAACGGCCTGTTTCCGCTCAGAAACACCCACTTCCTGTCAATCACATTACGATCACCAGAACGAAGAAAAAACCTCGTAATGCCGTGAGTAAAATACCTAACTGCATAGCAAATTTACTTGGCGCAGTCGCACTGCGGACATTGCGCATGCGCATTAGCGACTAATCGCTCCGTTGCGAGAAAAAAATACAGAGCGAACAACTCGGAATGACCCCCATAGTGCATATCACACAGAAACATAGTGCATATCACACAGAAACATAGTGCCTATCACACAGAAACATAGTGCATATCACACAGAAACATAGCGCATATCACACAGAAACATAGCGCATATCACACAGAAGCATAGCGCATATCACACAGAAACATAGCGCATGTCACACAGAAACATAGTGCATATCACACAGAAACAGTCCATATCACACAGAAACAGTGCATATCACACAGAAACATAGCGCATATCACACAGAAACATAGCGCATGTCACACAGAAACATAGTGCATGTCACACAGAAACATACTGCATATCACACAGAAACATAGTGCATGTCACACAGAAACATAGTGCATATTACACAGAAACATAGCGCATGTCACACAGAAACATAGTGCATGTCACACAGAGACATAGTGCATATCACACAGAGACATAGTGCATGTCACACAGAAACATAGTGCATGTCACACAGAAACATAGTGCCTATCACACAGAAACATAGTGCCTATCACACAGAAACATAGTGCCTATCACACAGAAACATAGTGCCTATCACACAGAAACATAGTGCATATCACACAGAAACATAGTGCATATCACACAGAAACATAGTGCATATCACACAGAAACATAGTGCATATCACACAGAAACATAGTGCATATCACACAGAAACATAGCGCATATCACACAGAAACATAGCGCCTATCACACAGAAACATAGTGCATGTCACACAGAAACATAGTGCATATTACACAGAAACATAGTGCATATCACACAGAAACATAGTGCCTGTCACACAGAAACATAGTGCATGTCACACAGAAACATAGTGCATGTCACACAGAAACATAGTGCATATCACACAGAAACATAGTGCATATTACACAGAAACATAGTGCATATCACACAGAAACATAGTGCATATCACACAGAAACATAGTGCATATCACACAGAAACATAGTGCCTGTCACACAGAAACATAGTGCATGTCACACAGAAACATAGTGCATATCACACAGAAACATAGTGCATATCACACAGAAACATAGTGCATGTCACACAGAAACATAGTGCATATCACACAGAAACATAGTGCATATCACACAGAAACATAGTGCATGTCACACATATCACACAGAAACATAGTGCATATCACACAGAAACATAGTGCATATCACACAGAAACATAGTGCATGTAACACAGAAACATAGTGCATATCACACAGAAACATAGTGCATGTCACACAGAAACATAGTGCATGACACACAGAAACATAGTGCATGTCACACAGAAACATAGTGCATGTCACACAGAAACATAGTGCATATTACACAGAAACATAGTGCCTATCACACAGAAACATAGTGCCTATCACACAGAAACATAGCGCATATCACACAGAAACATAGTGCATATCACACAGAAACATAGCGCATATCACACAGAAACATAGCGCATATTACACAGAAACATAGTGCATATCACACAGAAACATAGTGCATATCACACAGAAACATAGTGCATGTCACACAGAAACATAGCGCATATCACACAGAAACATAGTGCATATCACACAGAAACATAGTGCATATCACACAGAAACACAGTGCATATCACACAGAAACATAGTGCATATCACACAGAAACATAGTGCATGTCACACAGAAACATAGTGCATATCACACAGAAACATAGTGCATGTCACACAGAAACATAGTGCATATCACACAGAAACATAGGCCCTCATTCCGAGTTGGTCGGTCGCAAGGCGAATTTAGCAGAGTTGCTCACGCTAAGCCGCCGCCTACTGGGAGTGAATCTTAGCTTCTTAAAATTGCGACCGATGTATTCGCAATATTGCGATTACTAACTACTTAGCAGTTTCAGAGTAGCTCCAGACTTACTCTGCCTGTGCGATCAGTTCAGTGCTTGTCGTTCCTGGTTGACGTCACAAACACACCCAGCGTTCGCCCAGGCACTCCCACCGTTTCCCCGGCCACTCCTGCGTTTTTTCCGGAAACGGTAGCGTTTTCAGCCACACGCCCCTGAAACGCCGTGTTTCCGCCCAGTAACACCCATTTCCTGTCAATCACATTACGATCGCCGGAGCGAAGAAAAAGCCGTGAGTAAAAATACTTTCTTCATAGTAAAGTTACTTGGCGCAGTCGCAGTGCGAACTTTGCGCATGCGTACTAAGCGGATTTTCACTGCGATGCGATGAAAAAGAACGAGCGAACAACTCGGAATGAGGGCCATAGTGCATATCACACATAAACATAGTGCATATCACACAGAAACATAGTGCATATCACACAGAAACACAGTGCATATCACACAGAAACATAGTGCATGTCACACAGAAACATAGTGCATATTACACAGAAACATAGTGCATATCACACAGAAACATAGTGCATATCACACAGAAACATAGTGCATGTCACACAGAAACATACTGCATATCACACAGAAACATAGTGCATGTCACACAGAAACATAGTGCATATCACACAGAAACATAGTGCATATCACACATAAACATAGTGCATATCACACAGAAACATAGTGCATATCACACAGAAACACAGTGCATATCACACAGAAACATAGTGCATGTCACACAGAAACATAGTGCATATTACACAGAAACATAGTGCATATCACACAGAAACATAGTGCATATTACACAGAAACATATTGCATGTAACACAGAAACATAGTGCCTATCACACAGAAACATAGTGCATATCACACAGAAACATTGGGGGTCATTCCGAGTTGTTCGCTCGCAAGCTGCTTTTAGCAGCTTTGCACACGCTAAGCCGCCGCCTACTGGGAGTGAATCTTAGCTTATCAAAATTGCGAACGAAAGATTAGCAAAATAGCGAATAGACACCTCTTAGCAGTTTCTGAGTAGCTCCACACTTACTCTGCATCTGCGATCAGTTCAGTGCTTGTCGTTCCTGGTTTGACGTCACAAACACACCCAGCGTTCGCCCAGACACTCCTCCGTTTCTCCAGCCGCTCCCGCATTTTTCCCAGAAACGGTAGCGTTTTTTCGCACACACCCATTAAACGGCCTGTTTCCGCCCAGAAACACCCACTTCCTGTCAATCACATTACGATCACCAGAACGAAGAAAAAACCTCGTAATGCCGTGAGTAAAATACCTAACTGCATAGCAAATTTACTTGGCGCAGTCGCACTGCGGACATTGCGCATGCGCATTAGCGACTAATCCAGGCATTCCCAACCACGGTCCTCAAGGCACACCAACAGTGCATGTTTTAGTAATATCCAGGCTTCAGCACTGGTGACTTAATTAGTAGCTCTGTTATTTTGATTTAATCATCTGTGCTGCAGCCTGGATATCACTAAAACCTGCACTGTTGGTGTGCCTTGAGGACCGTGGTTGGGAATGCCTGGACTAATCGCTCCGTTGCGAGAAAAAAATACAGAGCGAACAACTCGGAATGACCCCCATAGTGCATATCACACAGAAACATAGTGCATATCACACAGAAACATAGTGCCTATCACACAGAAACATAGTGCATATCACACAGAAACATAGCGCATATCACACAGAAACATAGCGCATATCACACAGAAACATAGCGCATATCACACAGAAACATAGCGCATGTCACACAGAAACATAGTGCATATCACACAGAAACAGTCCATATCACACAGAAACAGTGCATATCACACAGAAACATAGCGCATATCACACAGAAACATAGCGCATGTCACACAGAAACATAGCGCATGTCACACAGAAACATAGTGCATGTCACACAGAAACATACTGCATATCACACAGAAACATAGTGCATGTCACACAGAAACATAGTGCATATCACACAGAAACATAGCGCATGTCACACAGAAACATAGTGCATGTCACACAGAGACATAGTGCATATCACACAGAGACATAGTGCATGTCACACAGAAACATAGTGCATGTCACACAGAAACATAGTGCCTATCACACAGAAACATAGTGCCTATCACACAGAAACATAGTGCCTATCACACAGAAACATAGTGCATATCACACAGAAACATAGTGCATATCACACAGAAACATAGTGCATATCACACAGAAACATAGTGCATATCACACAGAAACATAGTGCATATCACACAGAAACATAGCGCATATCACACAGAAACATAGCGCCTATCACACAGAAACATAGTGCATGTCACACAGAAACATAGTGCATATTACACAGAAACATAGTGCATATCACACAGAAACATAGTGCCTGTCACACAGAAACATAGTGCATGTCACACAGAAACATAGTGCATGTCACACAGAAACATAGTGCATATCACACAGAAACATAGTGCATATTACACAGAAACATAGTGCATATCACACAGAAACATAGTGCATATTACACAGAAACATAGTGCATATCACACAGAAACATAGTGCCTGTCACACAGAAACATAGTGCATGTCACACAGAAACATAGTGCATATCACACAGAAACATAGTGCATATCACACAGAAACATAGTGCATGTCACACAGAAACATAGTGCATATCACACAGAAACATAGTGCATATCACACAGAAACATAGTGCATGTCACACATATCACACAGAAACATAGTGCATATCACACAGAAACATAGTGCATATCACACAGAAACATAGTGCATGTAACACAGAAACATAGTGCATATCACACAGAAACATAGTGCATGTCACACAGAAACATAGTGCATGACACACAGAAACATAGTGCATGTCACACAGAAACATAGTGCATGTCACACAGAAACATAGTGCATATTACACAGAAACATAGTGCCTATCACACAGAAACATAGTG
Source organism: Pseudophryne corroboree (assembly GCF_028390025.1). Lineage (NCBI taxonomy): Eukaryota > Metazoa > Chordata > Amphibia > Anura > Myobatrachidae > Pseudophryne > Pseudophryne corroboree. The sequence continues at coordinate 138,422 of NW_026970289.1, read as the reverse complement.
CCTATCACACAGAAACATAGCGCATATCACACAGAAACATAGTGCATATCACACAGAAACATAGCGCATATCACACAGAAACATAGTGCATATTACACAGAAACATAGTGCATATCACACAGAAACATAGTGCATATCACACAGAAACATAGTGCATGTCACACAGAAACATAGCGCATATCACACAGAAACATAGTGCATATCACACAGAAACATAGTGCATATCACACAGAAACACAGTGCATATCACACAGAAACATAGTGCATATCACACAGAAACATAGTGCATGTCACACAGAAACATAGTGCATATCACACAGAAACATAGTGCATGTCACACAGAAACATAGTGCATATCACACAGAAACATAGGCCCTCATTCCGAGTTGGTCGGTCGCAAGGCGAATTTAGCAGAGTTGCTCACGCTAAGCCGCCGCCTACTGGGAGTGAATCTTAGCTTCTTAAAATTGCGACCGATGTATTCGCAATATTGCGATTACTAACTACTTAGCAGTTTCAGAGTAGCTCCAGACTTACTCTGCCTGTGCGATCAGTTCAGTGCTTGTCGTTCCTGGTTGACGTCACAAACACACCCAGCGTTCGCCCAGGCACTCCCACCGTTTCCCCGGCCACTCCTGCGTTTTTTCCGGAAACGGTAGCGTTTTCAGCCACACGCCACTGAGACGCCGTGTTTCCGCCCAGTAACACCCATTTCCTGTCAATCACATTACGATCGCCGGAGCGAAGAAAAAGCCGTGAGTAAAAATACTTTCTTCATAGTAAAGTTACTTTGCGCAGTCGCAGTGCGAACTTTGCGCATGCGTACTAAGCGGATTTTCACTGCGATGCGATGAAAAAGAACGAGCGAACAACTCGGAATGAGGGCCATAGTGCATATCACACATAAACATAGTGCATATCACACAGAAACATAGTGCATATCACACAGAAACACAGTGCATATCACACAGAAACATAGTGCATGTCACACAGAAACATACTGCATATTACACAGAAACATAGTGCATATCACACAGAAACATAGTGCATATCACACAGAAACATAGTGCATGTCACACAGAAACATACTGCATATCACACAGAAACATAGTGCATGTCACACAGAAACATAGTGCATATCACACAGAAACATAGTGCATATCACACAGAAACATAGTGCATATCACACATAAACATAGTGCATATCACACAGAAACATAGTGCATATCACACAGAAACACAGTGCATATCACACAGAAACATAGTGCATGTCACACAGAAACATAGTGCATATTACACAGAAACATAGTGCATATCACACAGAAACATAGTGCATATTACACAGAAACATATTGCATGTAACACAGAAACATAGTGCCTATCACACAGAAACATAGTGCATATCACACAGAAACATTGGGGGTCATTCCGAGTTGTTCGCTCGCAAGCTGCTTTTAGCAGCTTTGCACACGCTAAGCCGCCGCCTACTGGGAGTGAATCTTAGCTTATCAAAATTGCGAACGAAAGATTAGCAAAATAGCGAATAGACACCTCTTAGCAGTTTCTGAGTAGCTCCACACTTACTCTGCATCTGCGATCAGTTCAGTGCTTGTCGTTCCTGGTTTGACGTCACAAACACACCCAGCGTTCGCCCAGACACTCCTCCGTTTCTCCAGCCGCTCCCGCATTTTTCCCAGAAACGGTAGCGTTTTTTCACACACACCCATTAAACGGCCTGTTTCCGCCCAGAAACACCCACTTCCTGTCAATCACATTACGATCACCAGAACGAAGAAAAAACCTCGTAATGCCGTGAGTAAAATACCTAACTGCATAGCAAATTTACTTGGCGCAGTCGCACTGCGGACATTGCGCATGCGCATTAGCGACTAATCCAGGCATTCCCAACCACGGTCCTCAAGGCACACCAACAGTGCATGTTTTAGTAATATCCAGGCTTCAGCACTGGTGACTTAATTAGTAGCTCTGTTATTTTGATTTAACCATCTGTGCTGCAGCCTGGATATCACTAAAACCTGCACTGTTGGTGTGCCTTGAGGACCGTGGTTGGGAATGCCTGGACTAATCGCTCCGTTGCGAGAAAAAAATACAGAGCGAACAACTCGGAATGACCCCCATAGTGCATATCACACAGAAACATAGTGCATATCACACAGAAACATAGTGCCTATCACACAGAAACATAGTGCATATCACACAGAAACATAGCGCATATCACACAGAAACATAGCGCATATCACACAGAAACATAGCGCATGTCACACAGAAACATAGCGCATATCACACAGAAACATAGTCCATATCACACAGAAACATAGTGCATATCACACAGAAACATAGCGCATATCACACAGAAACATAGCGCATGTCACACAGAAACATAGTGCATGTCACACAGAAACATAGTGCATATCACACAGAAACATAGTGCATGTCACACAGAAACATAGTGCATATCACACAGAAACATAGCGCATGTCACACAGAAACGTAGTGCATGTCACACAGAGACATAGTGCATATCACACAGAGACATAGTGCATGTCACACAGAAACATAGTGCATATCACACAGAAACACAGTGCATATCACACAGATATTCTGTGCATATCACACAGAAACATAGTGCATATCACACAGAAACATAGTGCATGTCACACAGAAACATAGTGCCTATCACACAGAAACATAGTGCATATCACACAGAAACATAGCGCATATCACACAGAAACATAGCGCATGTCACACAGAAACATAGCGCATGTCACACAGAAACATAGTGCCTGTCACACAGAAACATAGTGCATATCACACAGAAACATAGCGCATATCACACAGAAACATAGTGCATGTCACACAGAAACAGCGCATGTCACACAGAAACATAGCGCATATCACACAGAAACATAGCGCATATCACACAGAAACATAGTGCATATTACACAGAAACATAGTGCATGTCACACAGAAACATAGTGCCTATCACACAGAAACATAGTGCATATTACACAGAAACATAGTGCATGTCACACAGAAACAGCGCATGTCACACAGAAACATAGCGCATATCACACAGAAACATAGCGCATATCACACAGAAACATAGCGCATATCACACAGAAACATAGTGCATATCACACAGAAACATAGTGCATATCACACAGAAACATAGTGCATATCACACAGAAACATAGTGCATATCACACAGAAACACAGTGCATATCACACAGAAACATAGCGCATATCACACAGAAACATAGTCCATATCACACAGAAACATAGTGCATATCACACAGAAACATAGTGCATGTCACACAGAAACATAGGCCCTCATTCCGAGTTGTTCGCTCGCAAGGCGATTTTAGCAGTATTGCACACGCTAAGCCGCCGCCTACTGGGAGTGAATCTTAGCATCTTAAAATTGCGAACGATGTATTCGCAATATTGCGATTACACACCTCGTAGCAGTTTCTGAGTAGCTCCAGACTTACTCGGCATCTGCGATCAGTTCAGTGCTTGTCGTTCCTGGTTTGACGTCACAAACACACCCAGCGTTCGCCCAGACACTCCTCCGTTTCTCCGGCCACTCCTGCGTTTTTTCCGGAAACGGTAGCGTTTTTTCCCACACGCCCATAAAACGGCCTGTTTCCGCCCAGTAACACCCACTTCCTGTCAATCACATTACGATCGCCTGAGCGAAGAAAAAGCCGTGAGTAAAAATCCAAACTTCATAGCAAATTTACTTGGCGCAGTGCGGACATTGCGCATGCGCACTAAGCGGAAAAACGCTGCGATACGAAGAAATTTTCCGAGCGAACGACTCGGAATGACCTCCCTAGTGCGTATCACACAGAAACATAGTGCATATCACACAGAAACATAGCGCATATCACACAGAAACATAGCGCATATCACACAGAAACATAGCGCATATCACACAGAAACATAGTGCCTATCACACAGAAACATAGTGCATATCACACAGAAACATAGTGCATATCACACAGAAACATAGTGCATGTCACACAGAAATAGCGCATGTCACACAGAAACATAGTGCCTATCACACAGAAACATAGTGCGTATCACACAGAAACATAGCGCATATCACACAGAAACATAGCGCATATCACACAGAAACATAGCGCATATCACACAGAAACATAGCGCATATCACACAGAAACATAGTGCGTATCACACAGAAACATAGTACATATCACACAGAAACATAGCGCATATTACACAGAAACATAGTGCATGTCACACAGAAACATAGCGCATATCACACAGAAACATAGCGCATATCACACAGAAACATAGCGCATATCACACAGAAACATAGTGCCTATCACACAGAAACATAGTGCATATCACACAGAAACATAGGCCCTCATTCCGAGTCGTTCGCTCTGTAATTTTCATTGCATCGCAGTGAAATTCCGCTTAGTACGCATGCGCAATATTCGCACTGCGACTGCGCCAAGTAATTTAACAATGAAGATAGTATTTTTACTCACGGCTTTTTCTTCGCTCCGGCGATCGTAGTGTGATTGACAGGAAATGGGTGTTTCTGGGCGGAAACACTGCGTTTTATGGGCGTGTGGATAAAAACACTACCGTTTCCGGAAAAAACGCAGGAGTGGCCGGAGAAACGGGGGAGTGTCTGGGCGAACGCTGGGTGTGTTTGTGACGTCAAACCAGGAACGACAAGCACTGAACTGATCGCAGATGCCGAGTAAGTCTGAAGCTACTCTGAAACTGCTAAGTAGTTTGTAATCGCAATATTGCGATTACATCGTTCGCAATTTTAAGAAGCTAAGATTCACTCCCAGTAGGCGGCGGCTTAGCGTGTGTAACTCTGCTAAAATCGCCTTGCGAGCGATCAACTCGGAATGAGGGCCATAGTGCATATCACACAGAAACATAGTGCATATCACACAGAAACATAGTGCCTATCACACAGAAACATAGTGCATATCACACAGAAACATAGTCCAAGTCACACAGAAACATAGTCCAAGTCACACAGAAACATAGTGCATATCACACAGAAACATAGCGCATATCACACAGAAACATAGTGCATATTACACAGAAACATAGTGCATATTACACAGAAACATAGTGCATATCACACAGAAACATAGTGCATATCACACAGAAACATAGCGCATATCACACAGAAACATAGTGCATGTCACACAGAAACATAGCGCATATCACACAGAAACATAGCGCATATCACACAGAAACATAGTGCCTATCACACAGAAACATAGCGCATATCACACAGAAACTTAGTGCCTATCACACAGAAACATAGTGCATATCACACAGAAACATAGTGCATATCACACAGAAACAGCGCATATCACACAGAAACATAGTCCATGTCACACAGAAACATGGGGGGTCATTCCGAGTTGTTCGCTCGCAAGCTGCTTTTAGCAGCATTGCACACGCTAAGCCGCCACGTACTGGGAGTGAATCTTAGCATAGTAAAATTGCGAACGAAAGATTAGCAGAATTGCGAATAGACACTTCTTAGCAGTTTCTGAGTAGCTCCAGACTTACTCGGCATCTGCGATCAGTTCAGTCAGTTTCGTTCCTGGTTTGACGTCACAAACACACCCAGCATTCGCCCAGACACTCCTCCGTTTCTCCAGCCACTCCCGCGTTTTTCCCAGAAACGGTAGCGTTTTTGCACACATTCCCATAAAACGGCCAGTTTCCGCCCAGAAACACCCACTTCCTGTCAATCACATTACGATCACCAGAACGAAGAAAAAACCTTGTAATGCCGTGAGTAAAATTCCTAACTGCATAGCAAATTTACTTGGCGCAGTCGCACTGCGGACATTGCGCATGCGCATTAGTGACTAGTCGCTCCGTTGCGACAAAAAAATAACGAGCGAACAACTCGGAATGACCCCCATAGTGCATATCACACAGAAACATAGTGCATATCACACAGAAACATAGTGCATGTCACACAGAAACATAATGCATATCACACAGAACCATAGTGCATATCACACAGAAACATAGTGTCTATCACACAGAAACATAGGCCCTCATTCCGAGTTGATCGGTCGCAAGGCGATTTTAGCAGAGTTACACACGCTAAGCCGCCGCCTACTGGGAGTGAATCTTAGCTTCTTAAAATTGCGACCGATGTATTCGCAATATTGCGATTACTAACTACTTAGCAGTTTCAGAGTAGCTCCAGACTTACTCTGCCTGTGCGATCATTTCAGTGCTTGTCGTTCCTGGTTGACGTCACAAACACACCCAGCGTTCGCCCAGGCACTCCCACCGTTTCCCCGGCCACTCCTGCGTTTTTTCCGGAAACGGTAGCGTTTTCAGCCACACGCCCCTGAAACGCCATGTTTCCGCCCAGTAACACCCATTTCCTGTCAATCACATTACGATCGCCGGAGCGAAGAAAAAGCCGTGAGTAAAAATACTTTCATCATAGTAAAGTTACTTGGCGCAGTCGCAGTGCGAACATTGCGCATGCGTACTAAGCGGATTTTCACTGCGATGCGATGAAAAATACCGAGCGAACAACTCGGAATGAGGGCCATAGTCCATGTCACACAGAAACATAGTCCATGTCACACAGAAACATAGTGCATATCACACAGAAACATAGTGCATGTCACACAGAACCATAGTGCATATCACACAGAAACATAGCGCATATCACACAGAAACATAGTCCATGTCACACAGAAACATAGTGTCTATCACACAGAAACATAGTCCATGTCACACAGAAACATAGTGCATATCACACAGAAACATAGTGCATATCACACAGAAACATAGCGCATATCACACAGAAACATAGCGCATATCACACAGAAACATAGGCCCTCATTCCGAGTTGTTCGCTCATTGCCGAGTTTCGCTATATTGCGATTAGTCGCTTACTGCGCATGCGCAAGGTTCGCAGAGCGCATGCGCTTTGGGGGTGATTCAGAGTTGTTCGCTATTTTTTTCGTTCGCACAACATGGCCCTCATTCCGAGTTGATCGGTCGCAAGGCGAATTTAGCAGAGTTACACACGCTAAGCCGCCGCCTACTGGGAGTGAATCTTAGCTTCTTAAAATTGCGACCGATGTATTCGCAATATTGCGATTACTAACTACTTAGCAGTTTCAGAGTAGCTCCAGACTTACTCTGCCTGTGCGATCATTTCAGTGCTTGTCGTTCCTGGTTGACGTCACAAACACACCCAGCGTTCGCCCAGGCACTCCCACCGTTTCCCCGGCCACTCCTGCGTTTTTTCCGGAAACGGTAGCGTTTTCAGCCACACGCCCCTGAAACGCCGTGTTTCCGCCCAGTAACACCCATTTCCTGTCAATCACATTACGATCGCCGGAGCAAGAAAAAGCCGTGAGTAAAAATACTTTCTTCATAGTAAAGTTACTTGGCGCAGTCGCAGTGCGAACATTGCGCATGCGTACTAAGCGGATTTTCACTGCGATGCGATGAAAAATACCGAGCGAACAACTCGGAATGAGGGCCCATATTCGCAATTTTGCGAGCACGTTGCACAATAGCGAATAACCGCCCCCAACGTATTTTTGCTATTTCGTACGTAGTATTACACAAAGTAGGCGTATGCCAAATGACATCGCACTAATGCGAACCCATCGCAATTTCACAAACCTCATCGTAAAAATCCTAACTCCTCGTAGATTTACACATTCCTCTTAAAAATGCTCACGCTTTTGAGGAAAAACGCACAGCAATGGGTTTTTTTTATCCAAGTTATATTACACCTTTCAATTCAAACTCAACAACCTTCCTCAATTACGAATCTAATTAGTGTAATGAATGATTGTGGTCATGACCAATTAAGTCTTCAAAGAATACCTACAGAACACTTTGTAGGCATAATTGGCCATTACCATGTTTGTTTATAAATAAGTGAAATAGATGTGTAAACTGTGCCGGGGCTAATGTTATATAGCATATTTTTGTGTGGAGGTGTAGTGTGTGAATATATGTGTTTACATGTTTTTCTAAACAATAAGCTCCTAACTGACATAATTTGTTTGTTTGTTTGTAAATAATAAGATTAATATTCGTAAGTTTGATGTGTGTTTTTTGTCAGGCAACCAATTTCTGCTAGGCAATATGCTGTTCCTTTATTGCATTCAAAAACACAACAACCGCTTAACTGTAATAATCAATTTTTTATTTTTGTACATATTTTTTCTTTTTTTTGTTTTTTGTTTTTATAACCAACAACAAATATTTACAAATTTAACAATTAACAAATTAGAATAATTTTTCAATCCTCTCTACATCTGCCAGCATGGCCTGCAAATTAGTCTTTAGCCTTGCAATGATGTCAGGCAGGCTTGTGGGATCTCCAACTGCACCATCTGAAAAGAAGAGCAAAAATAAAAATAAAAAACTTACTCACATTACCTATTACACAAGCAAGCCACAAAGCACACTTTAATGGGGGATCGGTATGAAATACCTCCAATCAAAATCCCAACGTTCAAAATCCCGACACCAATTGACCGATGGTCAAAATCCCGACATGGACAAAATACCGACATTTAAAATACCGACAAGGTCAAAATGCCGACATGTAAAATGCCGACAGGTCAAAATACCGACATGCGGTATTTGTTGTTTTGTGTGTGTGTATGTCGACATAAGTCAACATGGACACCATATAAAGTCTACCGCGTCCCCTCGCTTCGGGCACGGTGCCTCGCTGCGCTCGGCACACTATTATATTCCCCCTCCAGGTCCACTGGGATGGTAAAGTATGAACAAGTCGGTTTCAATGAAAAAAATCATGAAAAACTCATGTCGGTATTTTGACCTGTCGGCATTTTACATGTCGGTATTTTGACCTTGTCGGTATTTTAAATGTCGGGATTTTGTCCATGTCGGGATTTTGACCTTGTCGGGATTTTGACCATCGGTCAATTGGTGTCGGGATTTTGATTGGAGGTAAACTGACTGCATCCCTTTAATGGCAAAGGGACTACATCATGGATGTTTGAATGCTAAAACAGTAGCATACCAACACACAAGCAAGCTCAGCAATGTTTGTTATTGTTAACTTTCAATTTTAAAAAGTGTACCACACCATGATGTACATTTACTAAGATGGGAGTTCTATTTAAGATGGGACGTTGCCCATAGCAACCAATCAGATTCCACATATCTTCTAGAAGGTGTTAAATAAATGAGAAGTTGAATCTGATTGGTTGCTATGGGCAACATCCCATCTTGAATAAAACTCCCATCTTAGTAAATGTTACCCCATGCTGTGATTCATTCACATCTGGAGTGAAGCAGACTTGTCTTTTTTGGTGTTTGCCCTGCATCATCACACTGCATATCAACATCTTCAGAAGGACAACATATCCTAGCATGCCCACACTCCCTGAAAGCCTGCCTTACTACATAAGGTCAAACATGTTTTTTTAACTAAAAAACATTTTTTGTGTGTGTAACTTTCACAGCACAAATCATTGTGTCGTTAGCCTGGCTAACAAAGTGAAGCATGCGAGTTTAATGTGCAAATATTAGGAATACCCAGGCACAAGTGTAAAAGACCAACAACATACTAAACACCACTCAGGTCTAACTGTTTCACTGACAACCTAGCACATATAAACCCTGTTGTCCTGGCAACCCTGTCGATCTAATGAGTGTCGACCTAGAGTGGACACCCTAAACATTGCAGACATAGACACTGTACATCTAATGATACTCACACAAATGTAAACGCAACATCCATACCATGAAGAAGAACACAAACAGTTTTCCTTGGGCCAAGATTGGCCACAGTACAACACTGCATGTATTGGAATTTGAAGTTAAAGTAGGTAACAAATACATTTTAAATGTGTTAAAACTTACTCTCATCAGCCACATGCGCAGCACCCTCAACAGCCTCAGGGGCTTCTGCTGCCCATTCACTGGGTGGGGAAGGAGGCTGGATGGGGGAAGGAGGGTGGATGGGGGAAGGAGGCTGGATGGGGGAAGGAGGCTGGATGGGGGAAGGAGACTGGAAGGGGGAAGGAGGAGGGATTGGGAAGGAGAGGGGGATTGGGCGACAGAAGGGGAGGGGGGCTGAGAAGGGGATTGGGAAGGAGAGGGGGATTGGGCGACAGAAGGGGAGGGGGACTGAGAAGGGGATTGGGAAGGAGAGGGGGATTGGGCGACAGAAGGGGAGGGGGGCTGAGAAGAGGATTGGGAAGGAGAGGGGGATTGGGCGACAGAAGGGGAGTGGGGCTGAGAAGGGGATTGGGAAGGAGAGGGGGATTGGGCGACAGAAGGGGAGGGGGGCTGAGAAGGGGATTGGGAAGGAGAGGGGGATTGGGCGACAGAAGGGGATTGGGAAGGAGAGGGGGATTGGGCGACAGAAGGGGAGGGCGGCTGAGAAGGGGATTGGGAAGGAGAGGGGGATTGGGCGACAGAAGGGGAGGGGGGCTGAGAAGGGGATTCGTCCGGACTTCCTGCAGCAGCTTGCCATTGTGTTCTCCCTCGAATGACATAGGTAATATTTAGGTTGTTGGTTTAAAAATTATAACAACAGTATTTTTCAATTATACTGTTCTGTCCCATGTTAAAGACACAGGGGTAAAATTGATAATTTTTGTATTTTAAAAAAACTGGTGATGTTGCCCATAGCAACCAATCAGATTCTACGTAACATTTATTAGGCTGCTTCTAGAAGATAATATATTTAATCTGATTGGTTGCTATAGGCAACATCACCAGTTCTAAAAAGCTTCCACCTTAGTAAATTTACCCCACAGAGCAAGTTATTGGGTTCAGTTGACAGCCTGTGTAGCAACTCAGTACAACAACATTCACTTTTTCAGAAGCACCTTGTTACACAGTCAGTACTGCTTGCCCTAACCACACACACTGTGTCATGTTTGTTCTACAATAGTTCATTGTCAGTGTGCTAATTTTCACACTATATAATTTAGTGAAAATATGCAAGTTTTGCATTACAAATTTCTGCTAATAATCTCAGTGTTATTTAATGTAATATGACACTTACTGCGCCTACGTCTAGTGCGGATTTGTTGGCGGAGCTCCGCCAACAGGTCCGGTGTGCGACGGCGGAGGTCGCTCCAGCTCCTTTCAAGCTGGATTATGGAGTGTGTGGTCCGGGTGCTGCTGCGGAGTATGCGGCGGACAAAGGGGGCTGCGCGGCCTACGCGGCGGTCCACCACCGCGACCAACACGTGCAGCTCACGGTGGCTAAATGCTGCTGCGCGCATGGTGCCAATGGCGGTTTCCATATATGGGCTTACATTTATAGTGTGTGGTGGCATGTGATTGGTTGTAAATTTATGGTGTCATCTAATACATTTTATTGATGTGTGCATTGCTGTGAAGGACAGTGGGTACAGTTCGCAATAGCGGAAATTCGCAGCCGCGGAAGAACAAAAAACACAATACATATACTCACAATTACACTCACACACACACTCACATACACACACACACACACACACTTATAGAAAAGTAATTGGTACAATCGGTGTACTCACCACATTTGTCAATAACAATCAGCTGCACAAAGTCACAAAGTTTTCGACATTTAGGATCATATGTTGTGTCATTTGTAATGTAAACAGATGCATGGCATATAGACATTTGTGGAACAAGGGTTACAAACAGAATATTTAGTCAAACATTGCATATTAAAAATTTAAACAGGTATGCCTTGCACAACACTTAACTGGGCATATAATTAAAAATGTAAAAATAGGACCTGGGGTTACTAGGGGCAACATTACCTAATATTAGATATGGACACATATTCCCCCCCCAAAAAAAAATTAATTAAGTAACATTAAGTGTAGCCTGCATTATGTGGTTCATGTTATTTGGTATGTACAAAGGAATATGTCTATGTCGATAAGATTTAGCTGATGTAGGTTCTAAGTTGGTTTATTCACCAGTGATTGCATTTGCTACTATTAAATAATTTCAACATGCATTTAACATCAATGTTTATTTTGGGGGGGGAAAAAATATTTGGGAGCATGTCAGATGTGTAGGTGCTAACAATAAAAATGTTATGTGTCCAGACAATTGCTGTCTGTAGTATTTTGGCTGAGCAGTGTTTGCTCAGTAATTGGACAACAGGTGAATTCATTGGCATAACAATTGCTAGTTAGGGCAGACACACTAGTCACAGTACTTCGCAAGTGCAGAGTAACTGCAGACTTACTCCTCGGCTGCGACAGGATAGTGAACATTTGTTGTGTACATGTTACCATCATATACGCATTTCTGCACAAAACACACCTACTGCTGGTTGCATACTCCCGCACTAGCCGCCCACTTTCACGCCCATTTTCGTTAGGTAGCGAAGCCGTGCCTCCGTCACGCCTCCGTCACTCCCAGTTTTCGGTGGTGTAGTACGTGAAGGTTTTCAGTTAGTTATTTTGCTCAAGCGTTGTATCGCTCCCTTTGCGCACGCGCAGTATAGCTGTTGCGCATGCGCAGTTGGCGGATTTTCGCCGTTTTGCGATGCGATGAACTGCTGCGATCAACTCGGAATGAGGGCCTTAGTTATTTTACTCAAAAGTTAGGTATTTTACTCACGGCATAACGAGGATTTTTCATCGTTCTGGTGATCGTAGTGTGATTGACAGGAAGTGGGTGTTTCTGGGCGGAAACTGGCCATTTTATGGGAGTGTGCGAAAAAACGCTGGCGTTTCTGGGAAAAACGCGGGAGTGTCTGAAGAAACGGGGGAGTGTCTGGGCCAACGCTGGGTGTGTTTGTGACGTCAAACCAGGAACGAAAATGACTGAACTGATCGCAATGGCTGAGTAAGTCTGGAGCTACTCAGAAACTGCTAAGAAATTTCTATTTGCAAATCTGCTAATCTTTCGTTCGCAATTCTGCTAAGCTAAGATACACTCCCAGAGGGCGGCTGCTTAGTGTGTGCAATGCTGCTAAAAGCAGCTAGCGAGCGAACAACTCGGAATGAGGGCCATAGTGCATGTCACACGGAAACATAGTGCATGTCACACGGAAACACAGCGCATATCACACGGAAACATAGCGCATGTCACACAGAAACATAGTGCATGTCACACAGAAACATAGCGCATGTCACACAGAAACATAGTGCATGTCACACGGAAACACAGCGCATGTCACACGGAAACACAGCGCATATTACACAGAAACATAGTGCATATCACACAGAAACATAGTGCCTATCACACAGAAACATAGTGCCTATCACACAGAAACATAGTGCATGTCACACAGAAACATAGTGCATATCACACAGAAACATAGTGCATATCACACAGAAACATAGTGCCTGTCACACAGAAACATAGTGCATATCACACAGAAACATAGTGCATATCACACAGAAACATAGTGCCTGTCACACAGAAACACAGCGCATATCACACAGAAACATAGTGCCTGTCACACAGAAACATAGCGCATGTCACACAGAAACATAGTGCATGTCACACAGAAACATAGTGCCTATCACACAGAAACATAGTGCCTATCACACAGAAACATAGTGCCTATCACACAGAAACATAGTGCATATCACACAGAAACATAGCGCATATCACACAGAAACATAGTGCCTATCACACAGAAACATAGTGCCTATCACACAGAAACATAGCGCATATCACACAGAAACATAGTGCATATCACACAGAAACATAGCGCATGTCACACAGAAACATAGTGCATGTCACACAGAAACATAGCGCATGTCACACAGAAACATAGTGCATGTCACACGGAAACATAGTGCATGTCACACGGAAACATAGTGCATATTACACAGAAACATAGTGCATATCACACAGAAACATAGTGTATGTCACACAGAAACATAGTGCATATCACACAGAAACATAGCGCATATCACACAGAAACATAGTGCATATTACACAGAAACATAGTCCATATCACACAGAAACATAGCGCATGTCACACAGAAACATAGTGCATATTACACAGAAACATAGTCCATATCACACAGAAACATAGTCCATGTCACAAAGAAACATAGTGCCTATCACACAGAAATATAGTGCATGTCACACAGAAACATAGCGCATGTCACACAGAAACATAGTGCATGTCACACGGAAACACAGCGCATGTCACACGGAAACACAGCGCATATCACACAGAAACACAGTGCATATCACACAGAAACATAGTGCCTATCACACAGAAACATAGTGCCTATCACACAGAAACATAGTGCATATCACACAGAAACATAGTGCATGTCACACAGAAACATAACGCATGTCACACAGAAACATAGTGCATGTCACACAGAAACATAGCGCATGTCACACAGAAACATAGTGCATGTCACACGGAAACACAGCGCATGTCACACGGAAACACAGCGCATATCACACAGAAACACAGTGCATATCACACAGAAACATAGTGCCTATCACACAGAAACATAGTGCCTATCACACAGAAACATAGTGCATATCACACAGAAACATAGTGCATGTCACACAGAAACATAACGCATGTCACACAGAAACATAGTGCATGTCACACAGAAACATAAGGCATGTCACACAGAAACATAGTGCATGTCACACGGAAACACAGCGCATGTCACACGGAAACACAGTGCCTATCACACAGAAACATAGTGCATGTCACACAGAAACATAACGCATGTCACACAGAAACATAGTGCATGTCACACGGAAACACAGCGCATGTCACACAGAAACACAGTGCCTATCACACAGAAACAGTGCATGTCACACAGAAACATAACGCATGTCACACAGAAACATAGTGCATATCACACAGAAACATAGTGCATGTCACACAGAAACATACCGCATGTCACACAGAAACATAGTGCCTGTCACACAGAAACATAACGCATGTCACACAGAAACATAGTGCATGTCACACAGAAACACAGCGCATGTCACACGGAAACACAGTGCCTATCACACAGAAACATAGTGCATGTCACACAGAAACATAACGCATGTCACACAGAAACATAGTGCATATCACACAGAAACATAGTGCATGTCACACAGAAACATAACGCATGTCACACAGAAACATAGTGCCTGTCACACAGAAACATAACGCATGTCACACAGAAACATAGTGCCTGTCACACAGAAACATAACGCATGTCACACAGAAACATAGTGCATATCACACAGAAACATAGTGCATGTCACACAGAAACATAACGCATGTCACACAGAAACATAGTGCATATCACACAGAAACATAGTGCATGTCACACGGAAACACAGCGCATATCACACGGAAACACAGCGCATATCACACAGAAACACAGTGCATATCACACAGAAACATAGCGCATGTCACACAGAAACATAACGCATGTCACACAGAAACATAGTGCATGTCACACAGAAACACAGCGCATGTCACACGGAAACACAGTGCCTATCACACAGAAACATAGTGCATGTCACACAGAAACATAACGCATGTCACACAGAAACATAGTGCATGTCACACGGAAACACAGCGCATGTCACACGGAAACACAGTGCCTATCACACAGAAACATAGTGCATGTCACACAGAAACATAGTGCATATCACACAGAAACATAGTGCCTATCACACAGAAACATAACGCATGTCACACAGAAACATAGTGCATATCACACAGAAACATAGTGCATGTCACACAGAAACATAACGCATGTCACACAGAAACATAGTGCATATCACACAGAAACATAGTGCATGTCACACAGAAACATAACGCATATCACACAGAAACATAGTGCCTATCACACAGAAACATAGTGCCTATCACACAGAAACATAGTGCATATCACACAGAAACATAGTGCATGTCACACAGAAACATAACGCATGTCACACAGAAACATAGTGCATATCACACAGAAACATAGTGCATGTCACACAGAAACATAACGCATGTCACACAGAAACATAGTGCATGTCACACGGAAACACAGCGCATATCACACGGAAACACAGCGCATATCACACAGAAACACAGTGCATATCACACAGAAACATAGCGCATGTCAC
Source organism: Pseudophryne corroboree (assembly GCF_028390025.1). Classification (NCBI taxonomy): domain Eukaryota; kingdom Metazoa; phylum Chordata; class Amphibia; order Anura; family Myobatrachidae; genus Pseudophryne; species Pseudophryne corroboree. The sequence goes on along the minus strand of NW_026970289.1, from coordinate 122,299 downwards.
ACAGAAACATAACGCATGTCACACAGAAACATAGTGCATGTCACACGGAAACACAGCGCATATCACACGGAAACACAGCGCATATCACAGAGAAACACAGTGCATATCACACAGAAACATAGCGCATGTCACACAGAAACATAACGCATGTCACACAGAAACATAGTGCATGTCACACGGAAACACAGCGCATGTCACACGGAAACACAGCGCATATCACACAGAAACACAGCGCATATCACACGGAAACACAGCGCATATCACACAGAAACACAGTGCATATCACACAGAAACATAACGCATGTCACACAGAAACATAGTGCATGTCACACAGAAACATAACGCATGTCACACAGAAACATAGTGCATGTCACACGGAAACACAGCGCATGTCACACCGAAACACAGCGCATGTCACACAGAAACACAGCGCATATCACACGGAAACACAGCGCATATCACACAGAAACACAGCGCATATCACACGGAAACACAGCGCATATCACACAGAAACACAGTGCATATCACACAGAAACATAACGCATGTCACACAGAAACATAACGCATGTCACACAGAAACATAGTGCATGTCACACGGAAACATAGCGCATATAACACGGAAACACAGCGCATATCACACAGAAACATAGTGCATGTCACACAGAAACATAACACATGTCACACAGAAACATAGTGCATGTCACACGGAAACACAGCGCATATCACACGGAAACATAGTGCATGTCACACAGAAACATAGTGCATGTCACACGGAAACACAGCGCATGTCACACGGAAACATAGTGCCTATCACACAGAAACATAGTGCATATCACACAGAAACACAGCACATGTCACACAGAAACATAGTGCCTATCACACAGAAACATAGTGCATATCACACAGAAACACAGTGCATATCACACAGAAACATAGTGCCTATCACACAGAAACATAGTGCATATCACACAGAAATATAGTGCCTATCACACAGAAACATAGCGCATATCACACAGAAACATAGTGCATATCACACAGAAACATAGTGCCTGTCACACAGAAACATAGGGCATATCACACAGAAACATAGCGCATATCACACAGAAACATAGTGCATATTACACAGAAACATAGTGCATATCACACAGAAACATAGTGCATGTCACACAGAAACATAGTGCATATCACACAGAAACATAGCGCATGTCACACAGAAACATAGTGCATATCACACAGAAACATAGTGCATGTCACACAGAAACATAGCGCATATCACACAGAAACACAGTGCATATCACACAGAAACACAGTGCATGTCACACAGAAACATAGTGCATGTCACACAGAAACATAGTGCATATCACACAGAAACATAACGCATGTCACACAGAAACATAGTGCATGTCACACAGAAACATAGTGCATGTCACACGGAAACATAGCGCATATAACACGGAAACACAGCGCATATCACACAGAAACATAGTGCATGTCACACAGAAGCATAACAAATGTCACACAGAAACATAGTGCATGTCACACGGAAACACAGCGCATATCACACGGAAACATAGTGCATGTCACACAGAAACATAGTGCATGTCACACGGAAACACAGCGCATGTCACACGGAAACATAGTGCCTATCACACAGAAACATAGTGCATATCACACAGAAACACAGCGCATGTCACACAGAAACATAGTGCCTATCACACAGAAACATAGTGCATATCACACAGAAACATAGTGCCTATCACACAGAAACAGTGCATATCACACAGAAATATAGTGCCTATCACACAGAAACATAGCGCATATCACACAGAAACATAGTGCATATCACACAGAAACATAGTGCCTGTCACACAGAAACAGGGCATATCACACAGAAACATAGCGCATATCACACAGAAACATAGTGCATATTACACAGAAACATAGTGCATATCACACAGAAACATAGTGCATGTCACACAGAAACATAGTGCATATCACACAGAAACATAGTGCATGTCACACAGAAACATAGTGCATATCACACAGAAACACAGTGCATATCACACAGAAACATAGTGCCTATCACACAGAAACATAGTGCATATCACACAGAAATATAGTGCCTATCACACAGAAACATAGCGCATATCACACAGAAACATAGTGCATATCACACAGAAACATAGTGCCTGTCACACAGAAACATAGTGCATATCACACAGAAACATAGCGCATATCACACAGAAACATAGTGCATATTACACAGAAACATAGTGCATATCACACAGAAACATAGTGCATGTCACACAGAAACATAGTCCATGTCACACAGAAACATAGTGCATATCACACAGAAACATAGTGCATATTACACAGAAACATAGTGCATATCACACAGAAACATAGTGCATATTACACAGAAACATAGTGCATATCACACAGAAACATAGTGCATATCACACAGAAACATAGTGCATATTACACAGAAACATAGTGCATATCACACAGAAACATAGTGCATGTCACACAGAAACATAGTGCATATCACACAGAAACATAGTTCATATCACACAGAAACAGTGCATATTACACAGAAACATAGTGCATATCACACAGAAACATAGCGCATATCACACAGAAACATAGTGCATATTACACAGAAACATAGTGCATATCACACAGAAACATAGTGCATGTCACACAGAAACATAGTGCATATCACACAGAAACATAGTCCATGTCACACAGAAACATAGGGGGTCATTCCGAGTTGGTCGCTCGCAAGCGGATTTTAGCAGATTTGCTCATGCTAAGCCGCCGCCTACTGGGAGTGAATCTTAGCATCTTAAAATTGCGAACGATGTATTCGCAATATTGCGATTACACACCTCGTAGCAGTTTCTGAGTAGCTTCAGACTTACTCAGCATCTGCGATCATTTCAGTGCTTGTCGTTCCTGGTTTGACGTCACAAACACACCCAGCGTTCGCCCAGACACTCCCCCGTTTCTCCGGCCACTCCTGCGTTTTTTCCGGAAACGGTAGCGTTTTTCCCCACACGCCCATAAAACGGCCTGTTTCCGCCCAGTAACGCCCATTTCCTGTCAATCACATTACGATCGCCAGAACGATGAAAAAGCCGTGAGTAAAAATCCTAACTGCATAGCAAATTTACTTGGCGCAGTCGCAGTGCGGACATTGCGCATGCGCATTAAGCGGAAAATCGCTGCGATGCGAAGATTTTTACCGAGCGAACAACTCGGAATGAGGGCCCTAGTGCATGTCACACAGAAACATAGCGCATATCACACAGAAACATAGTGCATGTCACACAGAAACATAGTGCATATCACACAGAAACATATTGCCTATTACACAGAAACATAGTGCCTGTCACACAGAAACATAGCGCATATCACACAGAAACATAGTCCATATCACACAGAAACACAGTGCATATCACACAGAAACATAGTGCATATCACACAGAAACATAGTGCATATCACACAGAAACATAGTGCATATCACACAGAAACATAGTGCATATTACACAGAAACATAGTGCATATTACACAGAAACATAGTGCATATCACACAGAAACATAGTGCATATCACACAGAAACATAGTGCATGTCACACAGAAACATAACGCATGTCACACAGAAATATAGTGCATGTCACACAGAAACATAGCGCATGTCACACAGAAACATAGTGCATGTCACACGGAAACACAGCGCATGTCACACGGAAACACAGTGCCTATCACACAGAAACATAGTGCATGTCACACAGAAACATAACGCATGTCACACAGAAACATAGTGCATGTCACACGGAAACACAGCGCATGTCACACGGAAACACAGTGCCTATCACACAGAAACATAGTGCATGTCACACAGAAACATAACGCATGTCACACAGAAACATAGTGCATATCACACAGAAACATAGTGCATGTCACACAGAAACATAACGCATGTCACACAGAAACATAGTGCCTGTCACACAGAAACATAACGCATGTCACACAGAAACATAGTGCATGTCACACAGAAACACAGCGCATGTCACACGGAAACACAGTGCCTATCACACAGAAACATAGTGCATGTCACACAGAAACATAACGCATGTCACACAGAAACATAGTGAATATCACACAGAAACATAGTGCATGTCACACAGAAACATAACGCATGTCACACAGAAACATAGTGCCTGTCACACAGAAACATAACGCATGTCACACAGAAACATAGTGCCTGTCACACAGAAACATAATGCATGTCACACAGAAACATAGTGCATATCACACAGAAACATAGTGCATGTCACACAGAAACATAACGCATGTCACACAGAAACATAGTGCATATCACACAGAAACATAGTGCATGTCACACGGAAACACAGCGCATATCACACGGAAACACAGCGCATATCACACAGAAACACAGTGCATATCACACAGAAACATAGCGCATGTCACACAGAAACATAACGCATGTCACACAGAAACATAGTGCATGTCACACAGAAACACAGCGCATGTCACACGGAAACACAGTGCCTATCACACAGAAACATAGTGCATGTCACACAGAAACATAACGCATGTCACACAGAAACATAGTGCATGTCACACGGAAACACAGCGCATGTCACACGGAAACACAGTGCCTATCACACAGAAACATAGTGCATGTCACACAGAAACATAGTGCATATCACACAGAAACATAGTGCCTATCACACAGAAACATAACGCATGTCACACAGAAACATAGTGCATATCACACAGAAACATAGTGCATGTCACACAGAAACATAACGCATGTCACACAGAAACATAGTGCATATCACACAGAAACATAGTGCATGTCACACAGAAACATAACGCATATCACACAGAAACATAGTGCCTATCACACAGAAACATAGTGCCTATCACACAGAAACATAGTGCATATCACACAGAAACATAGTGCATGTCACACAGAATCATAACGCATGTCACACAGAAACATAGTGCATATCACACAGAAACATAGTGCATGTCACACAGAAACATAACGCATGTCACACAGAAACATAGTGCATATCACACGGAAACACAGCGCATATCACACAGAAACACAGTGCATATCACACAGAAACATAGCGCATGTCACACAGAAACATAACGCATGTCACACAGAAACAGTGCATGTCACACGGAAACAGAGCGCATATCACACGGAAACACAGCGCATATCACAGAGAAACACAGTGCATATCACACAGAAACATAGCGCATGTCACACAGAAACATAACGCATGTCACACAGAAACATAGTGCATGTCACACGGAAACACAGCGCATGTCACACGGAAACACAGCGCATATCACACAGAAACACAGCGCATATCACACGGAAACACAGCGCATATCACACAGAAACACAGTGCATATCACACAGAAACATAACGCATGTCACACAGAAACATAGTGCATGTCACACAGAAACATAACGCATGTCACACAGAAACATAGTGCATGTCACACGGAAACACAGCGCATGTCACACCGAAACACAGCGCATGTCACACAGAAACACAGCGCATATCACACGGAAACACAGCGCATATCACACAGAAACACAGCGCATATCACACGGAAACACAGCGCATATCACACAGAAACACAGTGCATATCACACAGAAACATAACGCATGTCACACAGAAACATAACGCATGTCACACAGAAACATAGTGCATGTCACACGGAAACATAGCGCATATAACACGGAAACACAGCGCATATCACACAGAAACATAGTGCATGTCACACAGAAACATAACACATGTCACACAGAAACATAGTGCATGTCACACGGAAACACAGCGCATATCACACGGAAACATAGTGCATGTCACACAGAAACATAGTGCATGTCACACGGAAACACAGCGCATGTCACACGGAAACATAGTGCCTATCACACAGAAACATAGTGCATATCACACAGAAACACAGCACATGTCACACAGAAACATAGTGCCTATCACACAGAAACATAGTGCATATCACACAGAAACACAGTGCATATCACACAGAAACATAGTGCCTATCACACAGAAACATAGTGCATATCACACAGAAATATAGTGCCTATCACACAGAAACATAGCGCATATCACACAGAAACATAGTGCATATCACACAGAAACATAGTGCCTGTCACACAGAAACATAGGGCATATCACACAGAAACATAGCGCATATCACACAGAAACATAGTGCATATTACACAGAAACATAGTGCATATCACACAGAAACATAGTGCATGTCACACAGAAACATAGTGCATATCACACAGAAACATAGCGCATGTCACACAGAAACATAGTGCATATCACACAGAAACATAGTGCATGTCACACAGAAACATAGCGCATATCACACAGAAACACAGTGCATATCACACAGAAACACAGTGCATGTCACACAGAAACATAGTGCATGTCACACAGAAACATAGTGCATATCACACAGAAACATAACGCATGTCACACAGAAACATAGTGCATGTCACACAGAAACATAGTGCATGTCACACGGAAACATAGCGCATATAACACGGAAACACAGCGCGTATCACACAGAAACATAGTGCACGTCACACAGAAACATAACACATGTCACACAGAAACATAGTGCATGTCACACGGAAACAAAGCGCATATCACACGGAAACATAGTGCATGTCACACAGAAACATAGTGCATGTCACACGGAAACACAGCGCATGTCACACGGAAACATAGTGCCTATCACACAGAAACATAGTGCAAATCACACAGAAACACAGCGCATGTCACACAGAAACATAGTGCCTATCACACAGAAACATAGTGCATATCACACAGAAACATAGTGCCTATCACACAGAAACATAGTGCATATCACACAGAAATATAGTGCCTATCACACAGAAACATAGCGCATATCACACAGAAACATAGTGCATATCACACAGAAACATAGTGCCTGTCACACAGAAACATAGGGCATATCACACAGAAACATAGCGCATATCACACAGAAACATAGTGCATATTACACAGAAACATAGTGCATATCACACAGAAACATAGTGCATGTCACACAGAAACATAGTGCATATCACACAGAAACATAGTGCATGTCACACAGAAACATAGTGCATATCACACAGAAACACAGTGCATATCACACAGAAACATAGTGCCTATCACACAGAAACATAGTGCATATCACACAGAAATATAGTGCCTATCACACAGAAACATAGCGCATATCACACAGAAACATAGTGCATATCACACAGAAACATAGTGCCTGTCACACAGAAACATAGTGCATATCACACAGAAACATAGCGCATATCACACAGAAACATAGTGCATATTACACAGAAACATAGTGCATATCACACAGAAACATAGTGCATGTCACACAGAAACATAGTCCATGTCACACAGAAACATAGTGCATATCACACAGAAACATAGTGCATATTACACAGAAACATAGTGCATATCACACAGAAACATAGTGCATATTACACAGAAACATAGTGCATATCACACAGAAACATAGTGCATATCACACAGAAACATAGTGCATATTACACAGAAACATAGTGCATATCACACAGAAACATAGTGCATGTCACACAGAAACATAGTGCATATCACACAGAAACATAGTTCATATCACACAGAAACAGTGCATATTACACAGAAACATAGTGCATATCACACAGAAACATAGCGCATATCACACAGAAACATAGTGCATATTACACAGAAACATAGTGCATATCACACAGAAACATAGTGCATGTCACACAGAAACATAGTGCATATCACACAGAAACATAGTCCATGTCACACAGAAACATAGGGGGTCATTCCGAGTTGGTCGCTCGCAAGCGGATTTTAGCAGATTTGCTCATGCTAAGCCGCCGCCTACTGGGAGTGAATCTTAGCATTTTAAAATTGCGAACGATGTATTCGCAATATTGCGATTACACACCTCGTAGCAGTTTCTGAGTAGCTTCAGACTTACTCAGCATCTGCGATCATTTCAGTGCTTGTCGTTCCTGGTTTGACGTCACAAACACACCCAGCGTTCGCCCAGACACTTCCCCGTTTCTCCGGCCACTCCTGCGTTTTTTCCGGAAACGGTAGCGTTTTTCCCCACACGCCCATAAAACGGCCTGTTTCCGCCCAGTAACGCCCATTTCCTGTCAATCACATTACGATCGCCAGAACGATGAAAAAGCCGTGAGTAAAAATCCTAACTGCATAGCAAATTTACTTGGCGCAGTCGCAGTGCGGACATTGCGCATGCGCATTAAGCGGAAAATCGCTGCGATGCGAAGATTTTTACCGAGCGAACAACTCGGAATGAGGGCCCTAGTGCATGTCACACAGAAACATAGCGCATATCACACAGAAACATAGTGCATGTCACACAGAAACATAGTGCATATCACACAGAAACATATTGCCTATTACACAGAAACATAGTGCCTGTCACACAGAAACATAGCGCATATCACACAGAAACATAGTCCATATCACACAGAAACACAGTGCATATCACACAGAAACATAGTGCATATCACACAGAAACATAGTGCATATCACACAGAAACATAGTGCATATTACACAGAAACATAGTGCATATTACACAGAAACATAGTGCATATTACACAGAAACATAGCGCATATCACACAGAAACATAGTGCATATTACACAGAAACATAGTGCATATCACACAGAAACATAGTGCATATCACACAGAAACATAGTGCATATCACACAGAAACATAGTGCATATCACACAGAAACATAGTGCATATCACACAGAAACATAGTGCATATCACACAGAAACATAGTGCATATTACACAGAAACATAGTGTATATTACACAGAAACATAGTGCATATTACACAGAAACATAGCGCATATCACACAGAAACATAGTGCATATTACACAGAAACATGGTGCATATTACACAGAAACATAGTGCATATTACACAGAAACATAGCGCATATCACACAGAAACATAGCGCATATCACACAGAAACATAGTGCATATTACACAGAAACATAGTGCATATCACACAGAAACATGGTGCATGTCACACAGAAACATAGTCCATGTCACACAGAAACATAGTGCATATTACACAGAAACATAGTGCATATCACACAGAAACATAGTGCATATCACACAGAAACATAGCGCATATCACACAGAAACATAGTGCATGTCACATAGAAACATAGTGCATATCACACAGAAACATAGTGCATATTACACAGAAACATAGTGCCTGTCACACAGAAACATAGCGCATATCACACAGAAACATAGTCCATATCACACAGAAACACAGTGCCTATCACACAGAAACATAGTGCATATCACACAGAAACATAGTGCATATCACACAGAAACATAGTGCATATCACTCCTGCGTTTTTTCCGGAAACGGTAGCGTTTTTCCCCACACGCCCATAAAACGGCCTGTTTCCGCCCAGTAACGCCCATTTCCTGTCAATCACATTACGATCGCCAGAACGATGAAAAAGCCGTGAGTAAAAATCCTAACTGCATAGCAAATTTACTTGGCGCAGTCGCAGTGCGGACATTGCGCATGCGCATTAAGCGGAAAATCGCTGCGATGCGAAGATTTTTACCGAGCGAACAACTCGGAATGAGGGCCCTAGTGCATGTCACACAGAAACATAGCGCATATCACACAGAAACATAGTGCATATCACACAGAAACATAGTGCATATTACACAGAAACATAGTGCATATTACACAGAAACATAGTGCATATTACACAGAAACATAGCGCATATCACACAGAAACATAGTGCATATTACACAGAAACATAGTGCATATTACACAGAAACATAACGCATATCACACAGAAACATAGTGCATATCACACAGAAACATAGTGCATATCACACAGAAACATATTGCCTATTACACAGAAACATAGTGCCTGTCACACAGAAACATAGTGCATATCACACAGAAACATAGTGCATATCACACAGAAACATAGCGCATATTACACAGAAACATAGCGCATATCACACAGAAACATAGCGCATATCATACTGACAATGCTAAATTCCTTTGTCGTATAATAACCCTTTATGAAGCTAAGAACACTGTACGCTGTTTGCTTAAGAAGTACCGTAATGGTACGCTATTAGCGTAGCGATCGCTCAGCCGTAGGCGAGACGCTCAAGCGTCACGTTCGCTCACGGCCCAGTGATCACAGGACACGTTATTGGTTATGACTAGAGTGATGATTCGCTATGGCGTAGCGGACGCTCGAGACCACGAGGAGATCACCAGCGGCGCAGACGCTCACAACGCTATACCTTAATGTTTAAACCTTATACCAAAGAAATACAAAGAATACCTTAATGTGAGTACAGGGTGTAAGTGCAACCTTGTGTAACCTGACTAACTACAAAGCTGCTTGAGCGTCACCGACGCTCAAGTGAACACTTAACACTATAGAAAATACACAGATACTGGTTTAGGTTCCAAAGCCTATTAACTGTATTATATCTAATATACTTGTAAAAGGGGATAACAGTACAAATGATACACTACAATATAACAGAGACTTCCTAACCACAGAACTAAACTATAAATACAAAAGACAATACTACTCTGACCTAAATGCAATACAATACAATACTATCTAATACAATACAATACTAGCCTAGTCTAGGGGATATATGAGAGAACAGAACAGAGAGAGAGAGAGAGAGAGAGAGAGAGAGAGAAAGAGAAATTGGCTCACAGAAAGACAATGATTACGGAGAGAAACTTACGCACAAAGGGTATGATCGCCTGCGCCTCGATATCCAGCTCCCGGCTATCAGCAGATAACCGTTGATGAGAGAGTGAGAGCTGGATGTGGTCGGCCTGCCTATTTATGCCCCACACACAATGCAATCTCCTGGTCCTACAATCCCATTGTCCATTGGCCGAAGGAATTCGGCCCTGCATCATAACAAAAGGTCATAGGGTGATTCATACAGGTGGGCTGTGACGATTTCCAACAGCTCAGGTGGGTGGGAAACTGGGTTTCCCGCCGCATACCTGAGTATGTGTAAATAATAGAAATGGACATAAACTTCTTATGTCCATAACTATTCGCACGAGCGATTAATACGCTCCAAACCAACACCGGAATATTGCTAATTAAATACTCTTCCGATGGGTACCAGACACTGCTGTATGATTCCTGTTAGACCCTTCGTACGATATAAAGAGGGATTCCTCAGCTCTGGGACATTGTATTTTAACCAAACTTTCAGAATCTATCAAAGGGACCATGATCTATAAACTACATTAATTGTGAACATTTGTAACGAATGAGTCGCACGCTACGACTACATAAACTCTACCGTAAATACGCATACCGCGCATGCGAGTGCACGCTATTGCGGGTATGCGCCTCCACGGGAGAGCGTACGCACGCGCAGCACGGACCAGTGTGCGGTGCAAATATGGCAACGTGCATTGAGACATTTTTCTGACTTTGACAGTCCACCCTTTGGCAGTCAATAATAACTGCCACAAAACATTTAAGGAGAAAAATGTAAGTCAGGGGTTAATTGATTTCCATGGTTGGGTAGGGGAGGAGAGTGGAGTAGGTGTGAAGAGGGTATGACCTAGTGAGAAAGTGGAAGCATGTGTGTATGAGTCCATGTTTGGAGGGTCATGTATCATCGTGCCGTACGTGTTGTAAATCAAGCTTCGAGGTATTGCGAAGTATACATTTGAATTCCTTCTTATCCTGTGGTACAGGTCTGTGGATGGGCTGTCAAACTTTACCGAGCTCATTTCGGCTGTGGTTGTAACAAAATGGGGATGCACATTTTAGTTGATGATACATGAATGGGGGAGGTATGTGGTTGCTGATATCTGTGCCTGTATTCCCTATCGTCTATGTGTGTCGTTACCTGAGGGTTGTAGAGATGAAGATAAAGAACACTTACGAAAAATGCAATGATATTCTATGTCAGGGAAATGTACATCTGTTGTTGAAGTTGTGTTCGGTATCTGTTGAGAGTCGTCTTCTTTGCGCTGTTTTGCTCCTTAGGCATGAGCAACAAGCTTTGTCAGTGCCATCAGATTTACAAAAATGTTGGGCTAGCGTGAGTTTAAAAAAATACTAGGGAAACTGGGGATCCATGGCAAAGTTCATCAAGTGTCCATATTTAAAGTTGTCAAATCTTCTTCTTTGGTCAATCCGTTGTCTGTATACATCTCGTCTCGTCAGCTTCCTCGTCCAAGGGGGTCTTTGTATCTTGGAGAAAAGCAGAAAAACAGGTGAAAGAAACGGACCGTATAATCGCATTTTCATCACATCCTGGTTTCTATCATTGGGTCATAAATCAAATCCAGGTTAATTATGGTTTCCTCACTCCTCAAGCTCATCACTTTTGTACTTTGTTTGCACCTCATTAAAGCCTGCCCGCATCTAAATATCAATCCAATCGATATAACGACACCCAAGATACATAGTAGAAACTTTCCAACATCCATTATGACTCCTTGAGCCCAGTCTCCCAAACCGGAGAACCAATTTCGCGGGTTCAACCATGACACCCAACTAGTCAGCTCATTACCTACAGCAGCAAGGGTGAGATTGTGTTTTCGACGAAATTCCCACTTCAATTGGAGAATATCGTCCATCTTTTGGTCTATGACCTCTACCGGATCCTCGGTGCTATTTGTGATATACGTGCAACACTTTATGCCGTACTGTGTTGCCAATGTAACACAATATCCGCCTGTTACTGCTGTAAGATAATTAAGAACCATCCTATGCTGAACTAGTTCCGTTTTATAAGCTTGAAGTTCTCTTCCAGTGTATCTAAACGTGTCATCATACATTTCAGTGATATTATCTAACAAATTGGCGAGTGCGGAAATGTATCTATAATTCATCACTCCTCGAGCGGTACGAGTGAAATCTAACGCTACCAGAACCTGAATCCCGGTGGATTCATGGATAAGATCGGAGGCCGGATGCTCTAACCTTTCTGACAGTTGTCTTTTAACTCGGTGCTCGTAATGAGTGTGAGTATAAGGAGCTTGGGCACCACGGTGTATGTCCTTCATTTTGTCATGTGTAACAGTCATCACTTCAGGCAATACTTTTCCAATATAACACAATCCTTCAGAGTTTGGGGCAAGCCACTTGTACGCCTTTCTCCCGCATATGAAATATGCATCATCGGGGAGAACATATGGGACGGAGAAGGACATTACCATGTTACAAACCTTCCAGGTGAAATCTCCTGACCCTAATTCTTCCATCTGCCTAATGCACGTATCAGTTTGTATGATATGTGCACAGTATCCTGGTGATACCTCTCCAACTCTAGTAATCCTATTTCCTAAGGTATATCGATACCGAAAAGATTTTCCTCTACTGGCTATATGGCGTACGAGCTCTGTATCTGTAGGCATTCTATCTGCTCTGTGTGAAAAGGTCATGGTAAGGTTGCTCCATGACACTTCCCAATTTCCCGGCTTTCGGGGATTGGAGATGTTAAAACATAAGAGGGACCTATCCACATGGTATTGGTGGAGCTTCAAACTAGGAGGGCTGGAGATGTTAAACCTCCGGTCCACCGGTCTCCCACCATTTAGCTCAAGTACCTCCCCTAACGTTAAAGGAAATGGTACTAGCCCTGATTTACTGTGACCCTGAGGTACTTGAGAGCATACCCAACAATCTGTTTGGTTTAACACGTTACCCACTAGAGAGTGATAGTCACTCAATGGATGCCGGTCTATATGGATATTAAAACTAGATTGGCATTTCTTTATGCATCCATCTTCAACCAGATTATCACAGAGCCTACAGATACAATTTTCTTCAGCTAACAATCCATCACAATTTCTTCTATCGGATCGTTTTCTGATACTCGCCTTTGCTTGTTGGTTCGGTTGATCTTGGAAAACTACGCCTCCATCATCATAATCGGAACCCATTCCAGAACCTCTCTCGACCTCTATGGTACTCTCGCCGGGACAGACTGCTCTGGTCAACATCATGGTTAACATCAAAATCCGGATCACAGTCTCTTGGGGCAAGTCCATCTTTGAGGAGGGAAATAGAGAAGAATGAGAAGGGGGAAAAAGAAATTTTAAGGGAGAGGGGCTGGGAGGTGGAGAAAAACAATAAAAGGGAGAAGGGAGTCGACAACTGCTTTCGGTCTTCAAGGCTCAGGTGCCGCCTCAGTCCTCCTGGAACAGACACTCCAGTGATACAACCTCTACCGTCTGTTCCTTATCACGGGACTTCTCTGGATCAGCAACCTTTTTGCAGTGGGATGAATGGACCCAAGTCTCTCTCTCAGCAACCTTCAATGCTGTGGTGCTAGTCAATAAGACCTGGTATGGTCCTTCCCATCTATCAATAAGACAACCTGAGCGTAGAAAATTTCGTATCATTACATAATCCCCAGGTTCAATGTCATGACAATTACTACCTGGTAAATCAGGAATCACCAACTTCAGATTATCATTTTGATTCCTCAACTGTTTACTCATGTTAATCAAGTACTTTACAGTTACTTCATTGTTACATTTCAAATCATCCTGAGGGTTAATCATGACGTGCGGTTGTCGACCAAACAGAATTTCAAAAGGGGACAGGTTAAGAGGGGACCTGGGAGTGGTTCTGATGCTATACAAAACAATGGGTAAAGCTTCTGGCCACGTCAATCCTGTCTCTGCCATTACTTTACTCAATTTATTTTTAATAGTGCTGTTCACTCTTTCGACCTTCGCACTCGCCTGTGGACGGTACGGAGTGTGCAGCTTGCTATCAATACCCATCAATTTACACATTCCTTGAAAGACATCACCTGTAAAATGGGTACCCCTATCACTTTCAATGATTCTAGGGATACCATATCTACATACAAATTCCTGCACAATTTTCTTAGCTGTAAACATAGCGGTATTTGTAGCTGCTGGAAAAGCTTCGACCCAATTCGAGAAAACATCTATACAAACAAGTACATATTTCAAATTTCGACATGGGGGTAATTGAATGAAGTCAATTTGTATTACCTGGAAAGGGCCGCCGGCAGGTGGGATATGGGATGGTTCTGTAGGTATTGCTTTTCCAATATTCTTTCTCAGACAGGTAAGGCATGACATTGCTCTTTTACCCGCATGAGAGGAGAATCCTGGGGCGCACCAGTATGCTCTTACCAATTTGCACATCCCCTCCTTGCCTAGATGAGTCAGCCCGTGAGCTGCTTCAGCCAGACATGGAAGGTATGCCCTGGGGGCCACTGGTTTACCATGTCCATCCGTCCAGAGCCCTGAGGACTCCTGGCCATATCCCTTTGCCTTCCAGACTGCTCTTTCCTGTGTGGAACACAAATTCTGCATCTCACACAACTTTTGTGTGTTGATGGTATTAAATACCATCAGTTGTGTGGTGTCTGTCTGTATGGGGGTAGCAGCTGCAAGCTTTGCGGCTTCGTCTGCTCGGCTGTTACCAAGGGATACTGGGTCTTGGCTATATGTATGTGCTTTACATTTGATAACAGCCACTCTGTCGGGTTCCTGTATCGCTGTTAGAAGCCTTTTTATATAAGCTGCATGCGCTATCGGTGTACCAGCCGCCGTCATGAAATTTCTGAGCCGCCATAGCGCTCCGAAATCATGGACTACCCCGAACGCGTATCTGGAATCGGTGTAGATATTGGCTGACTTACCCTTAGCCAATTCACATGCTCTGGTTAGGGCGACCAGTTCAGCAACCTGGGCTGAGTGAGGTGGGCCTAGCGGTTCCGCTTCTATGGTGTCTTGGTCATCTACGACTGCGTATCCAGTACACAAGTCTCCCGAGTCTGACTGTCTGTGACAACTACCGTCCGTGTAGAACGTGAGTTCTGCATCTTCCAGTGGATTGTCACTGATGTCAGGCCTTGCGGTAAAATTTTGGGTCAAATATTCCATACAATCATGTGTATCTTCCTTTGCATTAAATCCTCCTTCCCCATCACTCTCACCTTCCACCCTTTGTGTCTGACCAGGCACACCTGGGAGAAATGTTGCAGGATTTAATGCACTGCATCTCCTTATGGTGATGTTTACTGGGGCCATTAATGCCAATTCCCATCTCGTAAACCTTGCAGATGAGACGTGTCTGGTTTGGGCAGAATTCAATAAGGCAGATACCGCATGCGGTGTATGGATTGTGAGGTTGTGGCCTAGCACGACATCTTCGCTTTTCGTCACTAGCAATGCTATCGCCGCAACGCTACGCAAGCATGTGGGGAGGGATCGCGCTACCGTGTCTAGCTGGGCGCTGTAGTATGCAATTGGCCTGCTGGCATCACCGTGTTTTTGTGTTAGTACACCTGCTGCGCACCCAGCACTTTCTGTTCCGTATAGTTCAAAGGGTTTCCCATAGTCTGGCATACCTAGTGCTGGTGCCTGCGTTAGGCACTGTTTGAGTCTCTCAAATGCTGTTTCAGATTCGTCTGTATGCGAAATCCGATCAGGTTTGTTTGAAGAGACCATTTCCTGCAAAGGTAGCGCCAATATGGAAAACCCTGGGATCCAATTACGGCAATACCCACACATTCCTAAAAACGTCCTGATCTGTTGCTGGGTTTGTGGCAGTGTCATGTCTCTAATGGCTTGGATTCTATCAGCGGTCAGGTGTCTCAGTCCTTGTGTTAGACAGTGTCCCAAATATTTTACCTTAGCTTGGCATAATTGCAACTTGTCTTTGGAAACCTTGTGACCTGTGTCTGAAAGATGAAACAGGAGCTGTTTCGTATCCTTCAGAGATGCTTCCAGTGAATCTGAACACAGTAATAAATCGTCCACATACTGTATCAATACTGATCCACTGTCTGGTTGGAAAGACTGTAAACAATCATGCAAAGCCTGAGAAAATATACTTGGACTATCTATGAAACCTTGGGGTAACCGAGTCCACGTGTATTGGACTCCTCTGTATGTGAATGCAAACAAATATTGGCTGTCAGGGTGCAGAGGTACCGAAAAGAATGCGGAGCAGAGGTCAATAACAGTGAAAAATTTGGCAGTGGGAGGAATTTGCATTAGGATGACAGCTGGATTAGGCACTACGGGGAACTGACTCTCAACTACTTTGTTAATCCCCCTTAGATCCTGCACTAGCCTGTAACCCCTCCCCCCACTCTTTTTAACAGGGAAGATGGGACTATTTGCTGTGCTGGACGTTCTTACCAGAATGCCCTGTTGCAGCAAGCGCTCTATTACTGGGAAAACTCCTAACTCCACCTCTGGCTTCAGAGGATACTGTGGGATTTTTGGAGCTATCCTACCATCTTTTACTTGTACAACTACTGGAGCTACGTTTGCCATTAATCCAGTGTCCTGTCCATCTTTTGTCCAAAGTGACTCTGGTATCTGAGATATCATCTCTTCTACTTGGGATGGATTCCTATTTGTCATAATGGAATGTGACATTAATTTTGATGGGGAGTCTAGCATGTCTCGTACTTCCTGAGCGTGATTCTCAGGAATGTCCAAGAATACACCTTCAGGAGTACAATAAATGACGCAACCCATTTTACATAGTAAGTCTCTTCCCAGGAGATTAGTTGGTGCAGATGCAGCCAGCAAAAAGGAATGCTTGGTATGCAAAGGCCCTATTGTAATCTCGGCTGGTTTGCTAACAGGGTAGTGCTGGACTACTCCTGTTACTCCCATGGCTGGAATTGTCCTACCAGTGGTTCTCATGCCCACTGTCGAATTTATCACTGACTTGGCCGCCCCTGTGTCTACAAGAAAGTTTAAAGTTTTACCAGCTACATTGATTGCAATTTCTGGTTCGCTTCCAAGACTAGCAATCAACTTAACTGGGTGCAGATTACAGGTATGGCCACACCCCTATTGGGTATGCTGACCTCCCTGAATCCCGCTGGCAGCAACTACTTGTGAGGGAGTTAGCTGGGAACTACCAGAGGCATGCCAATCTCTGTTCGGGGGATATCTTTTTGTTTCCCCTGTATGTGGCTCAAAACTCCGCCTCTGTGGACCCTGCTCCCAATGTCGTGTGTTGTGTTGTTGTCTAGGGGGTTGAAAAGATCTTTGTACATTCTTTGTTCTACATTCTCGTGCAAAGTGTCCCGGTCTGTTACAAGAAAAACATGTTATTACACTTGCCTTACCCACAGGATTCGGTGGTACATACGCAGGCTGCCTTGTGGTCAGCGCCTGTATACTTACGGACATCAACTTATCACTTTGCGACTCTCTGTGCCTAGTGATGTTTCTGTCGTGATCAATAGCAGCCTCTCTCAAGCCGGACACTGACAGACCTCGCCAGCATGGTTGCGTGGTCTGAACCCTAGTCTTTAATGTTTCCTTTAAACCATCCATCAGTACAGATACTGCTACTTCTCGATGGTTTGGGTTGGTCTTTATGTCTTCTATACCCGTGTACTTTGCCATTTCTAATAGTGCCCGGTGAAAATATTCTGTTGCCGTTTCGGACTCCTTTTGCTTAATGGAAAATATTTTATTCCATTTAACAACGGCTGGGAAATACTCTTTTAGCTGTAAATTTATCCTTTTTACATTATCCTTGTTGTACACGTCTGTAAGCGGTACATCTTTATCCAATGCACAATCAGCTAAAAACTGAGTTGCATCAACATTGGAAGGTAAACAAGCTCTTAGCAGTATCTGCCAATCCTTGTTGTTGGGTTCTACAGTGTTACCTAAATCCCTGATGTATTTTTGGCTAGCAACTAAATCCTTCCTGGGGTCAGGAAATTCGGACACTATTGTTCTTAATTCCATTCGGGAAAATGGAGTGTACATGGCAATGTTCCTTATGGGAGTGGCTCCAGACACATCTGTTTTTCCATTGGGAACTGCTATTACCCTTACAGGAGCAATTCTAACAGCCTCTTCCTGTGTAGATTCTACTGCTTGTTGTGGTACAATTGTTTCAGTGTAGTGCATGGTGCCGTACTTACCCGTTGACACGACCTCACCTATCCCTCCGCTAGGGGCTTTCACTAATCTCGTGGGTGTCGCTGTGCCTACTGTGGTTTCTGCTATGGTGGCTGCAAGAGAGAGAGCTGAAATTGTTGCTGAATCGTCTTCTTGATCACACTCCTGAGGAAGGTTCAAAACAGGGTACATCTTGCACGGGTTAATACTTGCATGAGTTATTTGGTTAACATCATTAACATTTACAGTGTTACTAAGAGTTTGTGTTTTACAACCCAGTGCGTTTCTCTCCGCAATCAACCTCTCTCCTGCAATGTATGGTGGAGGAGGAGCTGTGGCTATCAGCTTCCTGACTGCCCCAGATCCTGCCGCCAGAGCCAAACCTCTCTGTATCTCACCTTCCTGGTGCCATAACTGTAAACAATCATGATGTTGAATTCGTCTCTTTGTTGATTTTACGAGACATATCCTCCTCCTTAAATTTTGTAACACTTCTGGACTGAAGCTACCTATTCTTGGGAATTTGTCCCTGTCTTGTACAGTCATTCTCTCCCATTCATCACATAAAGATTCGGTGTGAATTCCATATTTTTCACACATTACATATCGTGCCGACCCAACTGGTCGGTTCACAGAATCAACCTGAACCAGGGTTGATCGCCCCCTACCTGAGCAACTGGCCCCCATAGTCTGCAGGTGTTGCTTAGTCCTCCTTGGACTTCTGTATCAAGGTTTTCAGCAAGCCTTTACAGACAACCAAATTACTCCACAGTAGGCCGGCGGTGGCGGTTTACCGAGTACCCCACTCACTCGCCCACCTCGACCAATACGACCTGATCACACCGATATGGTGCTGGCGTACTCGATACAGGGCCCCTATGGAACCTTCAGTTTACTGGAACATATGAGGGTTACCCGCAGGACACTTACTCTTTCCAGTAAAGTTGGGGTTGTTAGATAGTTCCTGAGTGACCAGCGAACTTCCCTTCCAAAAATAAAAAATTACACAAATCACGTCAGAATGTACAGATAGCGTTTGTGACCACTTTACTCTAATGGTATTAGGTCAGATTACTAACTACTGCACACAATTACGTGCGGTCCAATCGTTCAGTACACGAGCACTACTTGTCACGTACTGAAAGATCAATGGAATCGATGTTTCCGGCCGCGATTCCTTCAGCAAGAGCTTATGGCCTTTATGGGTTCTGCACCAACACCCCAGGCGTTGTGCCACTGGACTTTTATAGCGGACCTTTTACCTTACGACCTCCTGGTCTTGTTACCTTATGACCTCCTGGTCTTGTTACCTTATGACCTCCTGGTCTTGTTACCTTATGGTCCGCTATACTCTAATGCTCAAATATTATTTAACCAGGGATGCCTCCCTAGCCACCGTATATGTCACTTACACGTGTGTCCCTTGACGAGTACCCGGCTTTCCTTTTGGTTCCACCTTAAAGTTATATAAACTTTTGTATACAAAACACACTCACTCAACACAAGTACACTTTTGTTTCTATATCTATTTCTGCGCAGAAATTGTCTTTAGGCCAAAAGTGTTACCAATTAGGAGCAGGATCTGTTAAACTAAATTTCAGATTTTTTTTTCCAAAAATAGATTTGCGTTATTTACCGCTTCGCGTTATCTACCGCTGTGCGTTACTTATCGCCTTGCGCTAATTATCGCTTTGCGCTAATTCAACTTTTTCGTGACTTGAGCTACGTGAGCGTAACCGGACGCTACGTTGCGTAATGTACGCTGCGTGCGTCTGCCTTTTGGATTGCGTACGCTAGTCTTTGTTAGCGACACGTGTACGCAATGCAAAGGATCCACCGTAACACAATATATTTTTATCAATGTAAATGATCCCTGATCATCTACCGCAATCCACACTGACTGCCTTGTCTCTTAGACAAATCGTGTGTTGTTCTATACTTTAACTATCACCTCTACTATGAAATAACAGCAAATCTCTTTTTAGCACTTTCTATCAACTATAAAATTTGGCAAACAGGAATAGTGATATACGAAAATGAAACAGAAAATGCAGATATATGTATGCGTGCGTGTATACGCAAGACAGAAGAGAAATAAAAGTTTTAAAAGACACAAGCGTTTTGTTCTTACTTCCGGTTCCCGGATTCCTTCAGCACTCTTTATCTAAGCGAAGCAGACGCTTATCCCGTCAGCACTGTGAGACAACCTCCCACCCTTTGCTGGAGGGATAATGTCTGCTGATCTACCTAGTGCAGATATGAGAAGGATAGGACGAGTCCCCAATTGACAATGCTAAATTCCTTTGTCGTATAATAACCCTTTATGAAGCTAAGAACACTGTACGCTGTTTGCTTAAGAAGTACCGTAATGGTACGCTATTAGCGTAGCGATCGCTCAGCCGTAGGCGAGACGCTCAAGCGTCACGTTCGCTCACGGCCCAGTGATCACAGGACACGTTATTGGTTATGACTAGAGTGATGATTCGCTATGGCGTAGCGGACGCTCGAGACCACGAGGAGATCACCAGCGGCGCAGACGCTCACAACGCTATACCTTAATGTTTAAACCTTATACCAAAGAAATACAAAGAATACCTTAATGTGAGTACAGGGTGTAAGTGCAACCTTGTGTAACCTGACTAACTACAAAGCTGCTTGAGCGTCACCGACGCTCAAGTGAACACTTAACACTATAGAAAATACACAGATACTGGTTTAGGTTCCAAAGCCTATTAACTGTATTATATCTAATATACTTGTAAAAGGGGATAACAGTACAAATGATACACTACAATATAACAGAGACTTCCTAACCACAGAACTAAACTATAAATACAAAAGACAATACTACTCTGACCTAAATGCAATACAATACAATACTATCTAATACAATACAATACTAGCCTAGTCTAGGGGATATATGAGAGAACAGAACAGAGAGAGAGAGAAAGAGAAATTGGCTCACAGAAAGACAATGATTACGGAGAGAAACTTACGCACAAAGGGTATGATCGCCTGCGCCTCGATATCCAGCTCCCGGCTATCAGCAGATAACCGTTGATGAGAGAGTGAGAGCTGGATGTGGTCGGCCTGCCTATTTATGCCCCACACACAATGCAATCTCCTGGTCCTACAATCCCATTGTCCATTGGCCGAAGGAATTCGGCCCTGCATCATAACAAAAGGTCATAGGGTGATTCATACAGGTGGGCTGTGACGATTTCCAACAGCTCAGGTGGGTGGGAAACTGGGTTTCCCGCCGCATACCTGAGTATGTGTAAATAATAGAAATGGACATAAACTTCTTATGTCCATAACTATTCGCACGAGCGATTAATACGCTCCAAACCAACACCGGAATATTGCTAATTAAATACTCTTCCGATGGGTACCAGACACTGCTGTATGATTCCTGTTAGACCCTTCGTACGATATAAAGAGGGATTCCTCAGCTCTGGGACATTGTATTTTAACCAAACTTTCAGAATCTATCAAAGGGACCATGATCTATAAACTACATTAATTGTGAACATTTGTAACGAATGAGTCGCACGCTACGACTACATAAACTCTACCGTAAATACGCATACCGCGCATGCGAGTGCACGCTATTGCGGGTATGCGCCTCCACGGGAGAGCGTACGCACGCGCAGCACGGACCAGTGTGCGGTGCAAATATGGCAACGTGCATTGAGACATTTTTCTGACTTTGACAATACAGAAACATAGCACATGTCACACAGAAACATAGCGCATATCACACAGAAACATAGTGCATATTACACAGAAACATAGTGCATATCACACAGAAACATAGTCCATGTCACACAGAAACATAGGGGGTCATTCCGAGTTGGTCGCTCGCAAGCGGATTTTAGCAGATTTGCTCATGCTAAGCCGCCGCCTACTGGGAGTGAATCTTAGCATCTTAAAATTGCGAACGATGTATTCGCAATATTGCGATTACACACCTCGTAGCAGTTTCTGAGTAGCTTCAGACTTACTCAGCATCTGCGATCATTTCAGTGCTTGTCGTTCCTGGTTTGACGTCACAAACACACCCAGCGTTCGCCCAGACACTCCCCCGTTTCTCCGGCCACTCCTGCGTTTTTTCCGGAAACGGTAGCGTTTTTCCCCACACGCCCATAAAACGGCCTGTTTCCACTCAGTAACACCCATTTCCTGTCAATCACATTACGATCGCCAGAACGATGAAAAAGCCGTGAGTAAAAATCCTAACTGCATAGCAAATTTACTTGGCGCAGTCGCAGTGCGGACATTGCGCATGCGCATTAAGCGGAAAATCGCTGCGATGCGAAGATTTTTACCGAGCGAACAACTCGGAATGAGGGCCCTAGTGCATGTCACACAGAAACATAGCGCATATCACACAGAAACGTAGTGCATGTCACACAGAAACATAGTGCATATCACACAGAAACATATTGCCTATTACACAGAAACATAGTGCCTGTCACACAGAAACATAGCGCATATCACACAGAAACATAGTCCATATCACACAGAAACACAGTGCCTTTCACACAGAAACATAGTGCATATCACACAGAAACATAGCGCATATCACACAGAAACATAGTGCATATCACACAGAAACATAGTGCATATTACACAGAAACATAGTGCCTGTCACACAGAAACATAGCGCATATCGCACAGAAACATAGTCCATATCACACAGAAACACAGTGCCTATCACACAGAAACATAGTGCATATCACACAGAAACAGTGCATATCACACAGAAGCATAGTGCATATCACACAGAAACATAGTGCATATTACACAGAAACATAGTGCATATTACACAGAAACATAGTGCATATTACACAGAAACATAGCGCATATCACACAGAAACATAGTGCATATTACACAGAAACATAGTGCATATTACACAGAAACATAGTGCATATTACACAGAAACATAGCGCATATCACACAGAAACTGTTATGATTCCAGTACTTCTGACCAGAGGAGATCTTATGACAGAGGCCAGAGTACTGGAAGGAAATGCTGGTTACGGGAGCGGGAAAGCCTAGTAACCCCTGGCGCCCTAACTCCGTTGTCTCGCCCGTGTAATCAGAAATCCCCTGCGAGACTATGGTTGCTTGAGCCCATGGCAGCCGCGTTTGAAGGGCGGATTATGTCTGCCCAACTCCGATGCCCCCTCAGGTCTTAATGGGAGACAAAGGGAAATCCGAGACAGGGTGATAACAAGGGGCCCTCTGACTCAGCAACCAGGCCAGGGGCTACAAGCTAACTAACTTAAACCAGAAGTATGTGCGGACAACCGCCAGGGAAAAGGACAACCAAAAATCCACTAATCCGTTACTCCTATCCAGCACCGCTGGATACCAGAGTGGATTTGTGGGAGCGGAATCCTCCGCAAAAAGCTCAGAAACACAATATAACCAAATAATAAATAGTAAGCGGTCAAGCCGCAACACACGGCTACGCCGCGACTCACGAACACCACAGGATGTTAAAGGTGCTCGGTCAGGACTCCAGGAAAAGATGACAACTTCCGAGTACTGGATCACTGAGGACAGGAACGACCGGATAGAACAGGACTGGAAAACTCTCTGCAACTGACACAGCAAACAGGAAGCTATAACCGGCGTCTGTGAGAAGTCCTGAGAGTGCCTTTAAATGGAAGCCCTCCAATCAGGAGCCAGACAGGGCTAATTACAACATGCCGTGCAGCTGCATGCTGCACGGCCAGGAACCAGTGAGGTGATTAACTTAGACCCAGCAACGGGGAACGCGGTCCGACAGTGGCGTCCCCGTTGCTAGGGTCTGTGCGGCTCCGTGCGCCCGGCGTCTAGCGTTGCTAGGGAGCCGGCGGCTGTCCGCATGCGGCGTCCCTAGTTGCTAGGCGCCGGGCCGCACTGACGAGCGGACCCTCGGCGCCTAACAGAAACATAGCGCATATCACACAGAAACATAGTGCATATTACACAGAAACATAGTGCATATCACACAGAAACATAGTCCATGTCACACAGAAACATAGTCCATGTCACACAGAAACATAGTGCATATTACACAGAAACATAGTGCATATCACACAGAAACATAGTGCATATCACACAGAAACATAGTGCATATCACACAGAAACATAGTGCATGTCACACAGAAACATAGTCCATGTCACACAGAAACATAGTGCATATTACACAGAAACATAGTGCATATCACACAGAAACATAGTGCATGTCACACAGAAACATAGTCCATGTCACACAGAAACATAGTGCATATTACACAGAAACATAGTGCATATCACACAGAAACATAGTGCATATCACACAGAAACATAGCGCATATCACACAGAAACATAGTGCATGTCACATAGAAACATAGTGCATATCACACAGAAACATAGTGCATATTACACAGAAACATAGTGCCTGTCACACAGAAACATAGCGCATATCACACAGAAACATAGTGCATGTCACACAGAAACATAGTCCATATCACACAGAAACACAGTGCCTATCACACAGAAACATAGTGCATATCACACAGAAACATGGTGCATATCACACAGAAACATAGTGCATATTACACAGAAACATAGTGCATATTACACAGAAACATAGTGCCTGTCACACAGAAACATAGTGCCTGTCACACAGAAACATAGTGCATATCACACAGAAACATAGTGCATGTCACACAGAAACACAGTGCATATCACACAGAAACATAGCGCATGTCACACAGAAACATAGCACATATCACACAGAAACATAGCGCATATCATACAGAAACATAGCGCATGTCACACAGAAACATAGCGCATATCACACAGAAACATAGTGCATATTACACAGAAACATAGTGCATATTACACAGAAACACAGTGCATGTCACACAGAAACATAGCACATGTCACACAGAAACATAGCGCATATCACACAGAAACATAGCGCATATCGTACAGAAACATAGCGCATGTCACACAGAAACATAGTGCGTTTTACACAGAAACATAGCACATGTCACACAGAAACATAGCGCATATCACACAGAAACATAGCGCATATCATACAGAAACATAGTGCATATTACACAGAAACATAGTGCATATTACACAGAAACATAGTGCATATTACACAGAAACATAGTGCATATTACACAGAAACACAGTGCATATTACACAGAAACATAGTGCATGTCAGACAGAAACATAGCGCATATCACACAGAAACATAGCGCATGTCACACAGAAACATAGTGCATATTACACAGAAACACAGTGCATATCACACAGAAACATAGTGCATATCACACAGAAACATAGTGCATATCACACAGAAACATAGTGCCTATCACACAGAAACATAGGCCCTCATTCCGAGTTGATCGGTCGCAAGGCGAATTTAGCAGAGTTACACACGCTAAGCCGCCGCCTACTGGGAGTGAATCTTAGCTTCTTAAAATTGCGACCGATGTATTCGCAATATTGCGATTACTAACTACTTAGCAGTTTCAGAGTAGCTCCAGACTTACTCTGCCTGTGCGATCAGTTCAGTGCTTGTCGTTCCTGGTTGACGTCACAAACACACCCAGCGTTCGCCCAGGCACTCCCACCGTTTCTCCAGCCACTCCTGCGTTTTTTCCGGAAACGGTAGCGTTTTCAGCCACACGCCCCTGAAATGCCGTGTTTCCGCCCAGTAACACCCATTTCCTGTCAATCACATTACGTTCGCCGGAGCGATGAAAAAGCCGTGAGTAAAAATACTTTCTACATAGCAAAGTTACTTGGCGCAGTCGCAGTGCGAACATTGCGCATGCGTACTAAGCGGATTTTCATTGCGATGCGATGAAAAATACCGAGCGAACAACTCGGAATGAGGGCCATAGTGCATATCACACAGAAACATAGTGCATGTCACACAGAAACATAGCGCATATCATACAGAAACATAGTGCATATTACACAGAAACATAGTGCATATTACACAGAAACATAGTGCATATTACACAGAAACACAGTGCATGTCACACAGAAACATAGCACATGTCACACAGAAACATAGCGCATATCACACAGAAACATAGCGCATATCATACAGAAACATAGCGCATGTCACACAGAAACATAGTGCGTTTTACACAGAAACATAGCACATGTCACACAGAAACATAGCGCATATCACACAGAAACATAGCGCATATCATACAGAAACATAGTGCATATTACACAGAAACATAGTGCATATTACACAGAAACATAGTGCATATTACACAGAAACATAGTGCATATTACACAGAAACACAGTGCATATTACACAGAAACATAGTGCATGTCAGACAGAAACATAGCGCATATCACACAGAAACATAGCGCATGTCACACAGAAACATAGTGCATATTACACAGAAACACAGTGCATATCACACAGAAACATAGTGCATATCACACAGAAACATAGTGCATATCACACAGAAACATAGTGCCTATCACACAGAAACATAGTGCATATCACACAGAAACATAGCGCATATCACACAGAAACATAGCGCATATCATACAGAAACATAGTGCATATTACACAGAAACATAGTGCATATTACACAGAAACATAGTGCATATTACACAGAAACATAGTGCATATTACACAGAAACACAGTGCATATTACACAGAAACATAGTGCATGTCAGACAGAAACATAGCGCATATCACACAGAAACATAGCGCATGTCACACAGAAACATAGTGCATATTACACAGAAACACAGTGCATATCACACAGAAACATAGTGCATATCACACAGAAACATAGTGCATATCACACAGAAACATAGTGCCTATCACACAGAAACATAGTGCATATCACACAGAAACATAGTGCATGTCACACAGAAACATAGTGCATATCACACAGAAACATAGTGCCTATCACACAGAAACATAGCGCATATCACACAGAAACATAGCGCATGTCACACCGAAACATAGCGCATTTCACACAGAAACATAGCGCATGTCACACAGAAACACAGTGCATATTACACAGAAACACAGTGCATTCACACAGAAACATAGCGCATGTCACACAGAAACACAGTGCATATCACACAGAAACATAGTGCATGTCACATAGAAACATAGCGCATATCACACAGAAACAGCGCATGTCACACAGCAACATAGCGCATATCACACAGAAACATAGCACATATCATACAGAAACATAGCACATGTCACACAGAAACATAGCGCATATCACACAGAAACATAGCGCATATCATACAGAAACATAGTGCATATTACACAGAAACATAGTGCATGTCACACAGAAACATAGTGCATGTCACACAGAAACATAGCGCATATCACACAGAAACATAGCGCATGTCACACAGAAACATAGCGCATATCACACAGAAACATAGCGCATATCATACAGAAACATAGCACACGTCACACAGAAACATAGTGCATATCACACAGAAACATAGTGCCTATCACACAGAAACATAGTGCATATCACACAGAAACATAGTGCATGTCACACAGAAACATAGTGCATATCACACAGAAACATAGTGCCTATCACACAGAAACATAGCGCATATCACACAGAAACATAGCGCATGTCACACAGAAACATAGCGCATATCACACAGAAACATAGCGCATGTCACACAGAAACATAGTGCATATTACACAGAAACACAGTGCATATTACACAGAAACATAGTGCATGTCAGACAGAAACATAGCGCATATCACACAGAAACATAGCGCATGTCACACAGAAACATAGTGCATATTACACAGAAACATAGTGCATATCACACAGAAACAGCGCATATCACACAGAAACATAGCGCATATCACACAGAAACATAGCGCATGTCACACAGAAACATAGTGCATATTACACAGAAACACAGTGCATATTACACAGAAACATAGTGCATGTCAGACAGAAACATAGCGCATATCACACAGAAACATAGCGCATGTCACACAGAAACATAGTGCATATTACACAGAAACACAGTGCATATCACACAGAAACAGTGCATATTACACAGAAACATAGTGCATATCACACAGAAACATAGTGCATATCACACAGAAACATAGCGCATATCACACAGAAACATAGCGCATGTCACACAGAAACATAGCGCATATCACACAGAAACATAGCGCATGTCACACAGAAATATAGTGCATATTACACAGAAACACAGTGCATATCACACAGAAACATAGTGCATATTACACAGAAACATAGTGCATATCACACAGAAACATAGCGCATATCACACAGAAACATAGCGCATATCACACAGAAACATAGCGCATATCACACAGAAACATAGCGCATGTCACACAGAAACATAGTGCATATTACACAGAAACAGTGCATATCACACAGAAACATAGTGCATATTACACAGAAACATAGTGCATATCACACAGAAACATAGCGCATGTCACACAGAAACATAGTGCATATCACACAGAAACATAGCGCATATCACACAGAAACATAGCGCATGTCACACAGAAACATAGTGCATATTACACAGAAACACAGTGCATATCACACAGAAACATAGTGCATATTACACAGAAACATAGTGCATATCACACAGAAACATAGTGCATGTCACACAGAAACATAGCGCATGTCACACAGAAACATAGCGCATATCACACAGAAACATAGCGCATATCATACAGAAACATAGCACATGTCACACAGAAACATAGCGCATATCACACAGAAACATAGTGCATATCACACAGAAACATAGTCCATATCACACAGAAACATAGTGCATGTCACACAGAAACATAGCGCATGTCACACAGAAACATAATGCATATCACACACTGTAACTGACTGTTCCTGATCCCCTGTGCTGTGCACTCTGGCTGTAACTGACTGTTCCTGATCTCCTGTGCTGTGCACTCTGGCTGTAACCGGCTGTTCCTGATCTCCTGCGCTGTGTACAATGGCTGCACCTGACTGTTCCTGATCCCCTGTGCTGTGCACGCTGGCTGTAACTGACTGGTCCTGATCCCCTGTGCTGTGCACTCTGGCTGCACCTGACTGTTCCTGATCTCCTGTGCTGTGCACTCTGGCTGTAACTGACTGTTCCTGATCTCCTGTGCTGTGCACTCTGGCTGTTACTGGCTGTTCCTTATCTCCTGCGCTGTGTACACTGGCTGCACCTGACTGTTCCTGATCCCCTGTGCAGTGCACTCTGGCTGTAACTGGCTGTTCCTGATCTCCTGCGCTGTGTTCACTGGCTGCACCTGACTGTTACTGATCCCCTGTGCCGTGCACTCTGGCAGTACCGGACTGTTCCTGATCCCCTGTGCTGTGCATTCTGGCTGCACCTGACTGTTTCTGATCCCCTGTGCTGTGCACTCTGGCTGCACCTGACTGTTCCTGATCTCCTGTGCTGTGCACTCTGGCTGTACCTGACTGTTCCTGATCTCCTGTGCTGTGCACTCTGGCTGTAACTGACTGTTCCTGATCCCCTGTGCTGTGCACTCTGGCTGTAACTGACTGTTCCTGATCTCCTGTGCTGTGCACTCTGGCTGTAACTGACTGTTCCTGATCCCCTGTGCCGTGCACTCTGGCAGCACCGGACTGTTCCTGATCTCCTGTGCTGTGCACTCTGGCTGTAACTGACTGTTCCTGATCTCCTGTGCTGTGCACTCTGGCTATAACTGACTGTTCCTGATCTCCTGTGCTGTGCACTCTGGCTGTAACCGGCTGTTCCTGATCTCCTGCGCTGTGTACACTGGCTGCACCTGACTGTTCCTGATCCCCTGTGCTGTGCACTCTGGCTGTAACTGACTGGTCCTGATCTCCTGTGCTGTGCACTCTGGCTGCACCTGACTGTTCCTGATCCCCTGTGCCGTGCACTCTGGCAGTACCGGACTGTTCCTGATCCCCTGTGCTGTGCATTCTGGCTGCACCTGACTGTTCCTGATCCCCTGTGCCGTGCACTCTGGCTGTACCGGGCTGTTCCTGATCCCCTTTGCTGTGCACTCTGGCTATAACTGACTGTTCCTGATCCCCTGTGCCGTGCACTCTGGCAGTACCGGACTGTTCCTGATCTCCTGTGCTGTGCACTCTGGCTGTAACTGACTGTTCCTGATCTCCTGTGCTGTGCACTCTGGCTGTACCTGACTGTTCCTGATCCCCTGTGCTGTGCACTCTAGCTGTAACCGACTGTTACTGATCTCCTGTGCTGTATACACTGGCTACATATGATTGTTCATGATCCCCTGTGCTGTGCACTTTGGCTGCACCTGATTGTTCCTGATCTCCTGTGCTTTGCACCCTGGCTGTACCTGACTGTTACTGATCTCCTGCGCTGTGCACTCTGGCTGTACCTGACTGTTCCTGATCCCCTGTGCTTTGCACTCTGGCTGCACTTGACTATTCCCGATCCCCTGTGCTGTGCACTCTGGCTGTAACTGACTGTTCCTGATCTCCTGTGCTGTATACACTGGCTACATATGATTGTTCCTGATCTCCTGTGCTGTGCACTCTGGCTGTACCGTACTGTTCCTGATCTCCTGTGCTGTGCACTCTGGCTGCACTTGACTGTTCCTGATCTCCTGTGCTGTGCACTCTGGCTGCACTTGACTGTTCCTGATCTCCTGTGCTGTGCACTCTGGCTGTAACTGACTGTTCCTGATCTCCTATGCTGTGCACTCTGGTACACCTGACTATTCCTGATCCCCTGTGCTGTGCACTCTGGCTGTAACCGACTGTCACTGATCTCCTGTGCCGTATACACTGGCTACATATGATTGTTCCTGATCTCCTGTGCTGTGCACTTTGGCTGCACCTGACTGTTCCTGATCTCCTGTGCTGTGCACTCTGGCTGTAACTGACTGTTCCTTATCCCCTGTGCTGTGCACTCTGGCTGTACCTGACTGTTCCTGATCCCCTGTGCTGTAAACTCTGGCTGTAACTGACTGTTCCTGATCCCCTGTGCTGTGCACTCTGGCTGTAACTGACTGTTCCTGATCTCCTGTGCTGTGCACTCTGGCTGTAACTGACTGTTCCTGATCTCCTGTGCTGTGCACTCTGGCTGTACCGTATTGTTCCTGATCCCCTGTGCTGTGCACTCTGGCTGCACCTGGGCCCTAATTCCGAGTTGTTCGCTCTGTAATTTTCTTCGCATCGCAGCGATTTTCCGCTAATTGCTCATGCGCAATGTTCGCACTGCGACTGCGCCAAGTAAATTTGCTAAGAAGTTTGGTATTTTACTCACGGCATTACGAGGTTTTTTCTTCGTTCTGGTGATCGTTGTGTGATTGACAGGAAGTGGGTGTTTCTGGGCGGAAACTGGCTGTTTTATGGGTGTGTGTGATAAAACGCTGCCGTTTCTGGGAAAAACGCGGGAGTGGCTGGAGAAACGGGCGAGTGTCTGGGCGAACGCTGGGTGTGTTTGTGACGTTAAACCAGGAACGAAACTGACTGAACTGATCGCAGTGGCAGAGTAAGTGTCGAGCTACTCAGAAACTGCTTAGAAATTTCTATTCGCAATTTTGAGAATCTTTCGTTCGCAATTTTGCTAAGCTAAGATTCACTCCCAGTAGGCGGCGGCTTAGCGTGTGCAATGCTGCTAAAAGCAGCTTGCGAGCGAACAACTCGGAATGAGGGCCCTGACTGTTACTGATCTCCTGCGCTGTGCACTCTGGCTGTACCTGACTGTTCCTGATCTCCTGTGCTGTGCACTCTGGCTGCACCTGATTGTTCCTGATCTCCTGTGCTGTGCACTCTGGCTGTACCTGACTGTTCCTGATCCCCTGTGCTGTACACTCTGGCTGTACCGTACTGTTCCTGATCTCCTGTGCTGTGCACTCTGGCTGCACTTGACTGTTCCTGATCTCCTGTGCTGTGCACTCTGGCTGTAACTGACTGTTCCTGATCCCCTGTGCTGTGCACTTTGGCTGCACCTGACTGTTCCTGATCTCATGTGCTGTGCACTTTGGCTGCACCTGACTGTTCCTAATCTCCTGTGCTGTGCTTTCTGGCTGTAACTGACTGTTCCTGATCCCCTGTGCTGTGCACTCTGGCTGTACCTGACTGTTCCTGATCTCCTGTGCTGTGCACTCTGGCTGTAACTGACTGTTCCTGATCCCCTGTGCTGTGCACTCTGGCTGTAACTGACTGTTCCTGATCCCCTGTGCTGTGCACTCTGGCTGCACCTGACTGTTCCTGATCTCCTGTGCTGTGCACTCTGGCTGCACCTGACTGTGTCACAACTGAGGGCCTGAGCTGACGGGAGGCAGCCTCAGTTGTAGGGGCTGAGATGTACCGGAACCTGGGAGGTTGTATCAGACCCCTGGACATGTAAGTAACATGAATAATAACTGCCCGAAGGCGTGACCACGACAACTTAGATAAAAGTCAATGATGTTTATTATGACAACTCCGCATCACAGCAGCAATAAAAGAAAACGTAAAAGTCAGCAAAGAATAAATACAGTTCCTGAGTACTACAGCATGGCAGGAGCCACAGGGCACTGGTAGTGTGAGATAGTTCTTATGATCTTCTAGATGGAAAGTCCTTACCAGGCCCGGCTGTAGTAATGGAGATAACCCAGGATTGTACCAGCTGGTGTTCCAGGAAGAGCTGGGTTGCTGAAGGTAAAACAGCTGCTGTGGATACTGGCTGGAACCAGACTGTTGTTAGCACGGAGTGGATACTGGCTGGAACCAGTTAAATAATAAATGAACTTTGGGAGCGATGAAATGTGAACTGAAATGTAGAACTTGAGAGCGGATAAATAATAATTCCGGTGGAGAGTGGTAAAGTGTAGAAAGGACACCGGCCCTTTAAGGGAAGCTGTACTCTGCTGGAAGCTGAGGCTGGAAGCAGGTAGTGTTGTAGCTGGAAACAGATGAATCCACAATGGATTGGAGAGTCAGGCTACACCGCAGGTGGAATGCTGGTGCGGGTCTCTATGGTGGAAGTCTTGAGACAGGAGCTGGAACCTGGAAGACAATCATAGAAGAGAGACAAACAGGAACTAGGTTTGACAACCAAAGCACTGACGTCTTCCTTGCTCAGGTACAGCTTACTTATACCTGCAGCAAGGAAGGGGTTGGCTAGGCAATTATGCAAATCAACAACACAGACAGCAGATTGGTGGAAATGATCAGATGACAGAATCCAAGATGGCTGCGCCCATGCAGACACTTGGAGGGAAGTTTGGTTTGTAATCCATGTGATCTGGGAAACAGTAATGGCGGCGCCGGCCACCGGAGACAGGAGACGCCAGGCTGATAGATGCACATTTAACCACGCGGGCACAGCGGAGGCCGCGGCTGATGAAAGGACCACTCTGCATGTGGAAACTCAGGAACAGCGGAATCCGGTCCTGGAACGCTGAGCCCGCCTTAGGAGGCATCTGAAGGGTAAGTAATGGCGTCCAGATACCCGGATCGTGACAGCACCCCCCCCTTTAGGAGTGGCCCCAGGACACTTCTTAGGCATTAAAGGAAACTTTGCGTGGAAATTTCGGACCAAGGCAGGAGCATGGACGTCAGAGGCATTGGTCCAAGAGCGTTCTTCAGGACCATAGCCCTTCCAGTCAATGAGATACTGAAGTTGACCGTAACGGTGACGTGAGTCCAGGATCTTGGCCACTTCATACTCAACGCCTCGTTGAGTTTGGACTTTCGGAGTTGGTGGAAGTGAGGAATGAAACCGATTCAAGATTAGCGGTTTCAACAGGGAAACATGGAATGTCCTGGGTATTTTTAAGAAGGGAGGTAACTGGAGTCTGTAAGCAACAGGATTGATGACTTGATCAATTTTAAAAGGACCGATGTAGCGAGGTGCAAACTTCATACTGGGAACTCTTAACCTCAAATTCTTCGTGGATAACCATACCCGATCACCCACCTTGAGAGCGGGAACTGCTCGACGCTTCTTATCCGCAAACTTCTTGTACCTGAACGATGCCTTGAGCAGAGCTGATCGTACGCTCTTCCAGATATTGGCAAACTGATGCAAGGTGATATCCACTGCGGGAACAGAAGTTGCTGGAAGCGGTTGGAACTCAGGGACTTTAGGGTGGAATCCAAAGTTGGTGAAGAATGGTGTTGAGGAAGATGAAGAATGATACTGGTTGTTATGACAGAACTCGGCCCAGGGAAGTAATTGAACCCAGTCATCTTGAGAGGAGGACACATAGATGCGGAGGAAGGCCTCCAAGTCCTGATTCACCCTCTCAGTTTGACCATTGGTCTGAGGATGGTAAGCCGTGGAAAACTTTAACTTGACTTGGAGGACTTGACATAAACTTCGCCAGAATTTGGCTGTGAATTGAACTCCTCGATCGGAGATAATTTCTTCTGGAAGACCGTGGAGTCGGAAGATCTCTTGTATGAATACTTGAGCCAACTTGGAAGCTGACGGAAGACCGGTGAGAGGAATGAAGTGTGCCATCTTGGTGAACCGGTCAACTACCACCCAGATGGTATTGAACTTGTTGCACATGGGCAAATCTGTAATAAAATCCATCGACAAATGGGTCCATGGTCGACGGGGAACAGATAGTGGAACCAGTTGCCCCGCAGGCGACTGGCGGGATACTTTATGTTGAGCACACTTTGGGCAAGATGCAATAAACTCCAAAACGTCCTTTTTCAGAGTTGGCCACCAATAGGACCTAGAGATAAACTCCAGGGTTTTTTGGATACCTGTATGTCCGGCAAAACGGGAAGCATGGGCCCAATGCATGAGCTTCTTCCTTAGTGTCGGCTTCACAAAACTTTTCCCTGATGGGGGCGTAGAGTCCATCCCTACCGTGGAGAATGCCAACGGATTTATAATAGGATGCTTGTCTGAAGACTCTGACTCATTTTCTTGCTCCCATGAGCGGGAAAGGGCATCGGCCTTGCGATTCTGAGAGCCCGGACAGAACTGGAGTTTAAAGTCGAACCTGGAAAAGAAAAGTGCCCATCTGGCCTGACGAGGGTTGAGACATTGTGCGCCTTTTAGATATAGAAGGTTCTTGTGGTCTGTAAGGATGGTGATTGAATGAGAAGCTCCCTCCAACAGATATCTCCACTCCTCTAGAGCGAGCTTGATGGCTAGCAACTCCTGGTCGCCAATGGCATAGTTGCGCTCCGCTGGGGAGAACTTCCGTGAGAAGAAACTGCAAGGATGTAAATGACCATCTTTAGCCCTCTGAGATAACACCGCTCCTACTCCAACGGAGGAGGCATCCACCTCTAAGATGAAAGGAGAGTCGATGTCAGGCTGTTTCAGGACAGGTGCAGAGATGAACCTCTGTTTTAAAAGATGAAAAGCTTGCATGGCTTCTTCAGACCACTTGGACGGGTTAGCACCCTTCTTGGTGAAAGCAGTAATAGGCGCCACAATGGTGGAAAAGTCTTGTATAAACTTTCGGTAATAATTGGCGAACCCTAAGAACCTCTGGACCCCTTTGAGGGTTAAGGGTACCGGCCAATTCTGGATTGCTTGTAGTTTCTCAGGATCCATCTCTAGTCCGGAACCGGACACAATGTACCCTAGAAACGGAATGGACTTGACTTCAAAGACGCATTTCTCTAATTTGCAGTAGAGATGATTGACACGGAGACGGGACAGAACCTCCTTTACCCAGAAACGATGTTCCTCTAAATCGTTGGCAAAAATGAGGATATCATCTAGATAGACCACGACATGACGGTATAGAATGTCTCTGAAGATCTCATTGACGAAATGCTGGAAGACAGCTGGAGCATTGCTCAATCCGAAGGGCATGACGAGGTACTCATAATGTCCGTCACGGGTGTTAAATGCGGTCTTCCACTCGTCACCCTCACGGATCCGGATGAGATTGTATGCACCTCTCAGGTCCAGCTTTGTAAAGATGGTAGCTCCGCTAACTCTGTCAAAGAGCTCAGTAATCAGGGGTAAAGGATAGCGGTTCTTGATGGTAATGTCGTTCAAACCTCTGTAGTCGATGCACGGCCGCAGACCACCATCTTTCTTCTTTACAAAAAAGAAGCCTGCGCCGGCTGGAGAAGAAGAAGGTCGAATGAACCCCTTTGCTAGGTTCTCTTTAATGTATTCCTCCATAGAATGTGTCTCGGGGAGAGACAACGGATAAGTTCGGCCTCGAGGTGGAACCTTCCCTGGAACGAGATCAATCGGGCAGTCCCATTCTCTATGAGGAGGAAGGATATCAGCAGAAGCTTTACTGAACACATCCGTGAAATCTTGATATGGAGGAGGTGGAACATCAGACGACCTGGGGGAGGAAGAACAGACAGGCAACACTTTAAACAAACATGTCTTAGTACAGGAGGAACCCCATGCCAGGATTTGCGTAGTCGTCCAATCAATTGTAGGATTGTGAAGACGGAGCCATGGAAGGCCCAGGACCACAGGATGTGTGGCTCTTGGAATCACTAAAAATGAAATAAGTTCGGAATGAAGAACTCCCACTCTCAGACGAACTGGTAGAGTCCTTAGAGAAATAACTGTATCAAAAATTTTACTGCCATCCACAGCAGTTAAGGAAAAGGACGAAGGAAGTCTCTCGGTGGGTAGGGACCACCGTTTAACATAGGCTTCAGTAATAAAGTTCCCAGCTGCTCCGGAATCCAGGAGGGCAATGACGTTCTGATAACGTTGAGCAACTTGAAGCGAGACTGGGAGGTTACAATCTTGAGGAGATGGAGAGGAGATCATTACTCCTAGCCGGCCCTCTCCTTGGCGAGCTAGGATTTGGAGTTTCCCGGACGTTTGGGACAGGCATTAATGGTGTGAGACGGAGCTGCACAATACAGACAGAGAAACTCGGAGAGACGTCTTCGGCGCTCAGCAGGAGTTAAACGGGAATGGCCAATTTGCATGGGTTCATCTGTAGTTGGTGACAGTTGGCGAGGAGGAGGAGTAGAAGATTTTGGAGCAGATGATCTTCCACGCTCAGTTGCTCTCTCTCTGAAACGTAAGTCAACTTTCGTACAAAGTGAGATTAGCTCATCTAACTTGGAGGGTAAGTCTCTGGTAGCTAACTCATCTTTAATACGCTCGGATAAACCATGCCAGAATGCAGCATACAGGGCCTCGTCGTTCCATGCCAGTTCGGATGCCAGGATCTGGAACTGTATAAGATATTGTCCTACAGTACGTGATTCCTGGTGTAAACGGAGAATCTCAGACGAAGCTGAAGTTACCCGGCCTGGCTCGTCGAAGATGCGCCTGAATGTTGACACAAATGCAGTGTAAGAAGATAGCAGGGTGTCGGACCTCTCCCATAACGGTGATGCCCAATCAAGGGCTGAGCCACTGAGAAGAGAAATAATGTAGGCAATTTTTGTACGGTCACTGGGAAAATTGCCAGGTTGTAGCTCAAACTGAATCTCACACTGGTTGAGAAATCCCCTGCAGAATCTTGGAGATCCGTCAAATTTTGCTGGCGTTGGAAGATGAAGACGTGGAGCAGAAATGGGTAAGGTGGGTGGGGTTATAGCTGGAGTCACTGTGGTTGACGCACCAGACGCGCCTGATCCACGGAGAGTTGTCTGAATCCCATCCAGCCGAGTAGAGAGATCCTGGAGACAGCGGATGATGTGGCCCTGTGCAGCCTCCTGATGTTCTAGTCGGGCTGCCAGTTCTTGCATCGGCCTGGCCGCTTGATCCTGGTCTCCGGCTGGATTCATTAGGTCAGTGCTTACTGTCACAACTGAGGGCCTGAGCTGACGGGAGGCAGCCTCAGTTGTAGGGGCTGAGATGTACCGGAACCTGGGAGGTTGTATCAGACCCCTGGACATGTAAGTAACATGAATAATAACTGCCCGAAGGCGTGACCACGACAACTTAGATAAAAGTCAATGATGTTTATTATGACAACTCCGCATCACAGCAGCAATAAAAGAAAACGTAAAAGTCAGCAAAGAATAAATACAGTTCCTGAGTACTACAGCATGGCAGGAGCCACAGGGCACTGGTAGTGTGAGATAGTTCTTATGATCTTCTAGATGGAAAGTCCTTACCAGGCCCGGCTGTAGTAATGGAGATAACCCAGGATTGTACCAGCTGGTGTTCCAGGAAGAGCTGGGTTGCTGAAGGTAAAACAGCTGCTGTGGATACTGGCTGGAACCAGACTGTTGTTAGCACGGAGTGGATACTGGCTGGAACCAGTTAAATAATAAATGAACTTTGGGAGCGATGAAATGTGAACTGAAATGTAGAACTTGAGAGCGGAGAAATAATAATTCCGGTGGAGAGTGGTAAAGTGTAGAAAGGACACCGGCCCTTTAAGGGAAGCTGTACTCTGCTGGAAGCTGAGGCTGGAAGCAGGTAGTGTTGTAGCTGGAAACAGATGAATCCACAATGGATTGGAGAGTCAGGCTACACCGCAGGTGGAATGCTGGTGCGGGTCTCTATGGTGGAAGTCTTGAGACAGGAGCTGGAACCTGGAAGAGAATCATAGAAGAGAGACAAACAGGAACTAGGTTTGACAACCAAAGCACTGACGTCTTCCTTGCTCAGGTACAGCTTACTTATACCTGCAGCAAGGAAGGGGTTGGCTAGGCAATTATGCAAATCAACAACACAGACAGCAGATTGGTGGAAATGATCAGATGACAGAATCCAAGATGGCTGCGCCCATGCAGACACTTGGAGGGAAGTTTGGTTTGTAATCCATGTGGTCTGGGAAACAGTAATGGCGGCGCCGGCCACCGGAGACAGGAGACGCCAGGCTGATAGATGCACATTTAACCACGCGGGCACAGCGGAGGCCGCGGCTGATGAAAGGACCACTCTGCATGTGGAAACTCAGGAACAGCGGAATCCGGTCCTGGAACGCTGAGCCCGCCTTAGGAGGCATCTGAAGGGTAAGTAATGGCGTCCAGATACCCGGATCGTGACAGACTGTTCCTGATCTCCTGTGCTGTGCACTCTGTCTGTAACTGACTGTTCCTGATCCCCTGTGCTGTGCACTCTGGCTGTAACTGACTGTTCCTGATCCCCTGTGCTGTGCACTCTGGCTGTAACCGACTGTTCCTGATCTCCTGTGCTGTGCACTCTGGGTGTAACCGACTGTTCCTGATCCCCTATGCTGTGCACTTTGGCTGCACCTGATTGTTCCTGATTCCCTCTGCTGTGCACTCTGTCTGCACTTGACTGTTCCCGATCTCCTGTGCTGTGCACTCTGGCTGTAACTGACTGTTCCTGATCCTTTGTGCTGTGCACTCTGGCTGTATCCGACTGTTACTGATCTCCTGTGCTGTATACACTGGCTACATATGATTGTTCCTGATCTCCTGTGCTGTGCACTTTGGCTGCACCTGACTGTTCCTGATCTCCTGTGCTGTGCACTCTGGCTGCACCTAACTGTTCCTGATCTCCTGTGCTGTGCACTCTGGCTGTAACTGACTGTTCCTGATCTCCTGTGCTGTGCACTCTGGCTGCACTTGACTGTTCCTGATCTCCTGTGCTGTGCACACTGGCTGCACCTGACTGTTCCTGATCCCCTGTGCTGTGCACTCTGGCTGTGTAACTGACTGTTACTGATCTCCTGTGCAGTATACACTGGCTACATATGATTGTTCCTGATCTCCTGTGCTGTGCACTTTGGCTGTACCTGACTGTTCCTGATCTCCTGTGCTGTGCACTTTGGCTGCACCTGACTGTTCCTAATCTCCTGTGCTGTGCACTCTGGCTGTAACTGACTGTTCCTGATCCCCTGTGCTGTGCACTCTGGCTGTACCTGACTGTTCCTGATCTCCTGTGCTGTGCACTCTGGCTGTAACTGACTGTTCCTGATCCCCTGTGCTGTGCACTCTGGCTGTAACTGACTGTTCCTGATCCCCTGTGCTGTGCACTCTGGCTGTACCGTACTGTTCCTGATCTCCTGTGCTGTGCTCTCTGGCTGTACCGTACTGTTCCTGATCCCCTGTGCTGTGCACTCTGACTGTAACTGACTGTTCCTGATCCCCTGTGCTCTGCACTTTGGCTGTAACCGACTGTTACTGATCTCCTTTGCTGTATACACTGGCTACATATGATTGTTCCTGATCTCCTGTGCTGTGCACTCTGGCTGTACCGTACTGTTCCTGATCTCCTGTGCTGTGCACTCTGGCTGTAACTGACTGTTCCTGATCTCCTGTGCTGTGCACTCTGGCTGTAACTGACTGTTCCTGATCTCCTGTGCTGTGCACTCTGGCTGTAACTGACTGTTCCTGATCCCCTGTGCTGTGCACTCTGGCTGTATCCGACTGTTACTGATCTCCTGTGCTGTATACACTGGCTACATATGATTGTTCCTGATCTCCTGTGCTGTGCACTTTGGCTGCACCTGACTGTTCCTGATCTCCTGTGCTGTGCACTATGGCTGTATCCGACTGTTACTGATCTCCTGTGCTGTGCACTCTGGCTGTAACTGACTGTTCCTGATCCCCTGTGCTGTGCACTCTGGCTGCACCTGACTGTTCCTGATCTCCTGTGCTGTGCACTCTGGCTGCACCTGACTGTTCCTGATCTCCTGTGCTGTGCACTCTGTCTGTAACTGACTGTTCCTGATCCCCTGTGCTGTGCACTCTGGCTGTAACTGACTGTTCCTGATCCCCTGTGCTGTGTACACTGGCTGCACCTGACTGTTCCTGATCTCCTGTGCTGTGCACTCTGTCTGTAACTGACTGTTCCTGATCCCCTGTGCTGTGCACTCTGGCTGTAACTGACTGTTCCTGATCCCCTGTGCTGTGCACTCTGGCTGTAACCGACTGTTCCTGATCTCCTGTGCTGTGCACTCTGGGTGTAACCGACTGTTCCTGATCCCCTATGCTGTGCACTTTGGCTGTAACTGATTGTTCCTGATTCCCTCTGTTGTGCACTCTGTCTGCACTTGACTGTTCCCGATCTCCTGTGCTGTGCACTCTGGCTGTAACTGACTGTTCCTGATCCTTTGTGCTGTGCACTCTGGCTGTATCCGACTGTTACTGATCTCCTGTGCTGTATACACTGGCTACATATGATTGTTCCTGATCTCCTGTGCTGTGCACTTTGGCTGCACCTGACTGTTCCTGATCTCCTGTGCTGTGCACTCTGGTGCACCTGACTGTTCCTGATCTCCTGTGCTGTACACTCTGGCTGCACCTAACTGTTCCTGATCTCCTGTGCTGTGCACTCTGGCTGCACTTGACTGTTCCTGATCTCCTGTGCTGTGCACTCTGACTGCACTTGACTGTTCCTGATCTCCTGTGCTGTGCACACTGGCTGCACCTGACTGTTCCTGATCCCCTGTGCTGTGCACTCTGGCTGTGTAACTGACTGTTACTGATCTCCTGTGCAGTATACACTGGCTACATATTATTGTTCCTGATCTCCTGTGCTGTGCACTTTGGCTGTACCTGACTGTTCCTGATCTCCTGTGCTGTGCACTTTGGCTGCACCTGACTGTTCCTAATCTCCTGTGCTGTGCACTCTGGCTGTAACTGACTGTTCCTGATCCCCTGTGCTGTGCACTCTGGCTGTACCTGACTGTTCCTGATCTCCTGTGCTGTGCACTCTGGCTGTAACTGACTGTTCCTGATCCCCTGTGCTGTGCACTCTGGCTGTAACTGACTGTTCCTGATCCCCTGTGCTGTGCACTCTGGCTGTACCGTACTGTTCCTGATCTCCTGTGCTGTGCTCTCTGGCTGTACCGTACTGTTCCTGATCCCCTGTGCTGTGCACTCTGACTGTAACTGACTGTTCCTGATCCCCTGTGCTCTGCACTTTGGCTGTAACCGACTGTTACTGATCTCCTTTGCTGTATACACTGG
The DNA here is from genome assembly GCF_028390025.1 of Pseudophryne corroboree. NCBI lineage: Eukaryota > Metazoa > Chordata > Amphibia > Anura > Myobatrachidae > Pseudophryne > Pseudophryne corroboree. The sequence goes on along the minus strand of NW_026970289.1, from coordinate 79,388 downwards.
CTACATATGATTGTTCCTGATCTCCTGTGCTGTGCACTCTGGCTGTACCGTACTGTTCCTGATCTCCTGTGCTGTGCACTCTGGCTGTAACTGACTGTTCCTGATCTCCTGTGCTGTGCACTCTGGCTGTAACTGACTGTTCCTGATCCCCTGTGCTGTGCACTCTGGCTGTATCCGACTGTTACTGATCTCCTGTGCTGTATACACTGGCTACATATGATTGTTCCTGATCTCCTGTGCTGTGCACTTTGGCTGCACCTGACTGTTCCTGATCTCCTGTGCTGTGCACTATGGCTGTATCCGACTGTTACTGATCTCCTGTGCTGTGCACTCTGGCTGTAACTGACTGTTCCTGATCCCCTGTGCTGTGCACTCTGGCTGCACCTGACTGTTCCTGATCTCCTGTGCTGTGCACTATGGCTGCACCTGACTGTTCCTGATCTCCTGTGCTGTGCACTCTGTCTGTAACTGACTGTTCCTGATCCCCTGTGCTGTGCACTCTGGCTGTAACTGACTGTTCCTGATCCCCTGTGCTGTGTACACTGGCTGCACCTGACTGTTCCTGATCTCCTGTGCTGTGCACTCTGTCTGTAACTGACTGTTCCTGATCCCCTGTGCTGTGCACTCTGGCTGTAACTGACTGTTCCTGATCCCCTGTGCTGTGCACTCTGGCTGTAACCGACTGTTCCTGATCTCCTGTGCTGTGCACTCTGGGTGTAACCGACTGTTCCTGATCCCCTATGCTGTGCACTTTGGCTGCACCTGATTGTTCCTGATTCCCTCTGTTGTGCACTCTGTCTGCACTTGACTGTTTCCGATCTCCTGTGCTGTGCACTCTGGCTGTAACTGACTGTTCCTGATCCTTTGTGCTGTGCACTCTGGCTGTATCCGACTGTTACTGATCTCCTGTGCTGTATACACTGGCTACATATGATTGTTCCTGATCTCCTGTGCTGTGCACTTTGGCTGCACCTGACTGTTCCTGATCTCCTGTGCTGTGCACTCTGGTGCACCTGACTGTTCCTGATCTCCTGTGCTGTACACTCTGGCTGCACCTAACTGTTCCTGATCTCCTGTGCTGTGCACTCTGGCTGCACTTGACTGTTCCTGATCTCCTGTGCTGTGCACTCTGACTGCACTTGACTGTTCCTGATCTCCTGTGCTGTGCACACTGGCTGCACCTGACTGTTCCTGATCCCCTGTGCTGTGCACTCTGGCTGTGTAACTGACTGTTACTGATCTCCTGTGCAGTATACACTGGCTACATATTATTGTTCCTGATCTCCTGTGCTGTGCACTTTGGCTGTACCTGACTGTTCCTGATCCCCTGTGCTGTGCACTCTGGCTGTGTAACTGACTGTTACTGATCTCCTGTGCAGTATACACTGGCTACATATTATTGTTCCTGATCTCCTGTGCTGTGCACTTTGGCTGCACCTGACTGTTCCTAATCTCCTGTGCTGTGCACTCTGGCTGTAACTGACTGTTCCTGATCCCCTGTGCTGTGCACTCTGGCTGTACCTGACTGTTCCTGATCTCCTGTGCTGTGCACTCTGGCTGTAACTGACTGTTCCTGATCCCCTGTGCTGTGCACTCTGGCTGTAACTGACTGTTCCTGATCTCCTGTGCTGTGCACTCTGGCTGTAACTGACTGTTCCTGATCCCCTGTGCTGTGCACTCTGGCTGTACCGTACTGTTCCTGATCTCCTGTGCTGTGCTCTCTGGCTGCACTTGACTGTTCCTGATCCCCTGTGCTGTGCACTCTGACTGTAACTGACTGTTCCTGATCCCCTGTGCTCTGCACTTTGGCTGTAACCGACTGTTACTGATCTCCTTTGCTGTATACACTGGCTACATATGATTGTTCCTGATCTCCTGTGCTGTGCACTCTGGCTGTACCGTACTGTTCCTGATCTCCTGTGCTGTGCACTCTGGCTGTAACTGACTGTTCCTGATCTCCTGTGCTGTGCACTCTGGCTGTAACTGACTGTTCCTGATCCCTTGTGCTGTGCACTCTGGCTGTATCCGACTGTTACTGATCTCCTGTGCTGTATACACTGGCTACATATGATTGTTCCTGATCTCCTGTGCTGTGCACTTTGGCTGCACCTGACTGTTCCTGATCTCCTGTGCTGTGCACTATGGCTGTATCCGACTGTTACTGATCTCCTGTGCTGTGCACTCTGGTGCACCTGACTGTTCCTGATCCCCTGTGCTGTGCACTCTGGCTGTATCCGACTGTTACTGATCTCCTGTGCTGTATACACTGGCTGCATATGATTGTTCCTGATCTCCTGTGCTGTGCACTTTGGCTGCACCTGACTGATCCTGATCTCCTGTGCTGTGCACTCTGGTGCACCTGACTGTTCCTGATCTCCTGTGCTGTGCACTCTGGCTGTAACTGACTGTTCCTGATCTCCTGTGATGTGCACTCTGGCTGCACCTGACTGTTCCTGATCTCCTGTGTTGTGCACTCTGGCTGCACCTGACTGTTCCTGATCTCCTGTGCTGTGCACTTTGGCTGTACCTGACTGTTCCTGATCTCCTGTACTGTTCCTTATCCCCTGTGCTGTGCACTCTGGCTGCACCTGACTGTTCCTGATCTCCTGTGCTGTGCACTTTGGCTGTACCTGACTGTTCCTGATCTCCTGTACTGTTCCTTATCCCCTGCGCTGTGCACTCTGGCTGCACCTGACTGTTCCCGATCCCCTGTGCTTTGCACTCTGGCTGTACCTGACTGTTCCTGATCCCCTGTGCTGTGCACTCTGGCTGTACCTGACTGTTACTGATCTCCTGTGCTGTATACACTGGCTACATATGATTGTTCCTGATCTCCTGTGCTGTGTACTCTGGCTGTACCGTACTGTTCCTGATCTCCTGTGCTGTGCACTCTGGCTGTAACTGACTGTTCCTGATCTCCTGTGCTGTGCACTCTGGCTGTAACTGACTGTTCCTGATCCCCTGTGCTGTGCACTCTGGCTGTAACTGACTGTTCCTGATCCCTTGTGCTGTGCACTCTGGCTGCACCTGACTGTTCCTGATCTCCTGTGCTGTGCACTCTGGCTGCACCTGACTGTTCCTGATCTCCTGTGCTGTGCACTCTGTCTGTAACTGACTGTTCCTGATCCCCTGTGCTGTGCACTCTGGCTGTAACTGACTGTTCCTGATCCCCTGTGCTGTGCACTCTGGCTGTAACCGACTGTTCCTGATCTCCTGTGCTGTGCACTCTGGCTGTAACCGACTGTTCCTGATCCCCTATGCTGTGCACTTTGGCTGCACCTGATTGTTCCTGATTCCCTCTGCTGTGCACTCTGTCTGCACTTGACTGTTCCCGATCTCCTGTGCTGTGCACTCTGGCTGTAACTGACTGTTCCTGATCCTTTGTGCTGTGCACTCTGGCTGTATCCGACTGTTACTGATCTCCTGTGCTGTATACACTGGCTACATATGATTGTTCCTGATCTCCTGTGCTGTGCACTTTGGCTGCACCTGACTGTTCCTGATCTCCTGTGCTGTGCACTCTGGTGCACCTGACTGTTCCTGATCTCCTGTGCTGTACACTCTGGCTGCACCTAACTGTTCCTGATCTCCTGTGCTGTGCACTCTGGCTGCACTTGACTGTTCCTGATCTCCTGTGCTGTGCACTCTGGCTGTAACTGACTGTTCCTGATCTCCTGTGCTGTGCACTCTGGCTGCACTTGACTGTTCCTGATCTCCTGTGCTGTGCACACTGGCTGCACCTGACTGTTCCTGATCCCCTGTGCTGTGCACTCTGGCTGTGTAACTGACTGTTACTGATCTCCTGTGCAGTATACACTGGCTACATATGATTGTTCCTGATCTCCTGTGCTGTGCACTTTGGCTGTACCTGACTGTTCCTGATCTCCTGTGCTGTGCACTTTGGCTGCACCTGACTGTTCCTAATCTCCTGTGCTGTGCACTCTGGCTGTAACTGACTGTTCCTGATCCCCTGTGCTGTACACTCTGGCTGTAACTGACTGTTCCTGATCTCCTGTGCTGTGCACTCTGGCTGTAACTGACTGTTCCTGATCCCCTGTGCTGTGCACTCTGGCTGTACCGTACTGTTCCTGATCTCCTGTGCTGTGCTCTCTGGCTGTAACTGACTGTTCCTGATCTCCTGTGCTGTGCACTCTGGCTGTAACTGACTGTTCCTGATCTCCTGTGCTGTGCACTCTGGCTGTAACTGACTGTTCCTGATCCCCTGTGCTGTGCACTCTGGCTGTACCGTACTGTTCCTGATCTCCTGTGCTGTGCTCTCTGGCTGCACTTGACTGTTCCTGATCCCCTGTGCTGTGCACTCTGACTGTAACTGACTGTTCCTGATCCCCTGTGCTCTGCACTTTGGCTGTAACCGACTGTTACTGATCTCCTTTGCTGTATACACTGGCTACATATGATTGTTCCTGATCTCCTGTGCTGTGCACTCTGGCTGTACCGTACTGTTCCTGATCTCCTGTGCTGTGCACTCTGGCTGTAACTGACTGTTCCTGATCTCCTGTGCTGTGCACTCTGGCTGTAACTGACTGTTCCTGATCCCCTGTGCTGTGCACTCTGGCTGTATCCGACTGTTACTGATCTCCTGTGCTGTATACACTGGCTACATATGATTGTTCCTGATCTCCTGTGCTGTGCACTATGGCTGTATCCGACTGTTACTGATCTCCTGTGCTGTGCACTCTGGTGCACCTGACTGTTCCTGATCCCCTGTGCTGTGCACTCTGGCTGTATCCGACTGTTTCTGATCTCCTGTGCTGTATACACTGGCTACATATGATTGTTCCTGATCTCCTGTGCTGTGCACTTTGGCTGCACCTGACTGTTCCTGATCTCCTGTGCTGTGCACTCTAGCTGTAACTGACTGTTCCTGATCTCCTGTGATGTGCACTCTGGCTGCACCTGACTGTTCCTGATCTCCTGTGTTGTGCACTCTGGCTGCACCTGACTGTTCCTGATCTCCTGTGCTGTGCACTTTGGCTGTACCTGACTGTTCCTGATCTCCTGTGCTGTGCACTCTGGCTGTAACTGACTGTTCCTGATCCTTTGTGCTGTGCACTCTGGCTGTATCCGACTGTTACTGATCTCCTGTGCTGTATACACTGGCTACATATGATTGTTCCTGATCTCCTGTGCTGTGCACTTTGGCTGCACCTGACTGTTCCTGATCTCCTGTGCTGTGCACTCTGGTGCACCTGACTGTTCCTGATCTCCTGTGCTGCACACTCTGGCTGCACCTAACTGTTCCTGATCTCCTGTGCTGTGCACTCTGGCTGCACTTGACTGTTCCTGATCTCCTGTGCTGTGCACTCTGGCTGTAACTGACTGTTCCTGATCTCCTGTGCTGTGCACTCTGGCTGCACTTGACTGTTCCTGATCTCCTGTGCTGTGCACACTGGCTGCACCTGACTGTTCCTGATCCCCTGTGCTGTGCACTCTGGCTGTGTAACTGACTGTTACTGATCTCCTGTGCAGTATACACTGGCTACATATGATTGTTCCTGATCTCCTGTGCTGTGCACTTTGGCTGTACCTGACTGTTCCTGATCTCCTGTGCTGTGCACTTTGGCTGCACCTGACTGTTCCTAATCTCCTGTGCTGTGCACTCTGGCTGTAACTGACTGTTCCTGATCCCCTGTGCTGTGCACTCTGGCTGTACCTGACTGTTCCTGATCTCCTGTGCTGTGCACTCTGGCTGTAACTGACTGTTCCTGATCCCCTGTGCTGTGCACTCTGGCTGTAACTGACTGTTCCTGATCCCCTGTGCTGTGCACTCTGGCTGTACCGTACTGTTCCTGATCTCCTGTGCTGTGCTCTCTGGCTGTACCGTACTGTTCCTGATCCCCTGTGCTGTGCACTCTGACTGTAACTGACTGTTCCTGATCCCCTGTGCTCTGCACTTTGGCTGTAACCGACTGTTTGCTGTATACACTGGCTACATATGATTGTTCCTGATCTCCTGTGCTGTGCACTCTGGCTGTACCGTACTGTTCCTGATCTCCTGTGCTGTGCACTCTGGCTGTAACTGACTGTTCCTGATCTCCTGTGCTGTGCACTCTGGCTGTAACTGACTGTTCCTGATCCCCTGTGCTGTGCACTCTGGCTGTATCCGACTGTTACTGATCTCCTGTGCTGTATACACTGGCTACATATGATTGTTCCTGATCTCCTGTGCTGTGCACTTTGGCTGCACCTGACTGTTCCTGATCTCCTGTGCTGTGCACTATGGCTGTATCCGACTGTTACTGATCTCCTGTGCTGTGCACTCTGGCTGTAACTGACTGTTCCTGATCCCCTGTGCTGTGCACTCTGGCTGCACCTGACTGTTCCTGATCTCCTGTGCTGTGCACTCTGGCTGCACCTGACTGTTCCTGATCTCCTGTGCTGTGCACTCTGTCTGTAACTGACTGTTCCTGATCCCCTGTGCTGTGCACTCTGGCTGTAACTGACTGTTCCTGATCCCCTGTGCTGTGCACTCTGGCTGTAACCGACTGTTCCTGATCTCCTGTGCTGTGCACTCTGGGTGTAACCGACTGTTCCTGATCCCCTATGCTGTGCACTTTGGCTGCACCTGATTGTTCCTGATTCCCTCTGTTGTGCACTCTGTCTGCACTTGACTGTTCCCGATCTCCTGTGCTGTGCACTCTGGCTGTAACTGACTGTTCCTGATCCTTTGTGCTGTGCACTCTGGCTGTATCCGACTGTTACTGATCTCCTGTGCTGTATACACTGGCTACATATGATTGTTCCTGATCTCCTGTGCTGTGCACTTTGGCTGCACCTGACTGTTCCTGATCTCCTGTGCTGTGCACTCTGGTGCACCTGACTGTTCCTGATCTCCTGTGCTGTACACTCTGGCTGCACCTAACTGTTCCTGATCTCCTGTGCTGTGCACTCTGGCTGCACTTGACTGTTCCTGATCTCCTGTGCTGTGCACTCTGACTGTAACTGACTGTTCCTGATCTCCTGTGCTGTGCACTCTGGCTGCACTTGACTGTTCCTGATCTCCTGTGCTGTGCACACTGGCTGCACCTGACTGTTCCTGATCCCCTGTGCTGTGCACTCTGGCTGTGTAACTGACTGTTACTGATCTCCTGTGCAGTATACACTGGCTACATATTATTGTTCCTGATCTCCTGTGCAGTGCACTTTGGCTGCACCTGACTGTTCCTAATCTCCTGTGCTGTGCACTCTGGCTGTAACTGACTGTTCCTGATCCCCTGTGCTGTGCACTCTGGCTGTACCTGACTGTTCCTGATCTCCTGTGCTGTGCACTCTGGCTGTAACTGACTGTTCCTGATCCCCTGTGCTGTGCACTCTGGCTGTAACTGACTGTTCCTGATCTCCTGTGCTGTGCACTCTGGCTGTAACTGACTGTTCCTGATCCCCTGTGCTGTGCACTCTGGCTGTACCGTACTGTTCCTGATCTCCTGTGCTGTGCTCTCTGGCTGCACTTGACTGTTCCTGATCCCCTGTGCTGTGCACTCTGACTGTAACTGACTGTTCCTGATCCCCTGTGCTCTGCACTTTGGCTGTAACCGACTGTTACTGATCTCCTTTGCTGTATACACTGGCTACATATGATTGTTCCTGATCTCCTGTGCTGTGCACTCTGGCTGTACCGTACTGTTCCTGATCTCCTGTGCTGTGCACTCTGGCTGTAACTGACTGTTCCTGATCTCCTGTGCTGTGCACTCTGGCTGTAACTGACTGTTCCTGATCCCTTGTGCTGTGCACTCTGGCTGTATCCGACTGTTACTGATCTCCTGTGCTGTATACACTGGCTACATATGATTGTTCCTGATCTCCTGTGCTGTGCACTTTGGCTGCACCTGACTGTTCCTGATCTCCTGTGCTGTGCACTATGGCTGTATCCGACTGTTACTGATCTCCTGTGCTGTGCACTCTGGTGCACCTGACTGTTCCTGATCCCCTGTGCTGTGCACTCTGGCTGTATCCGACTGTTACTGATCTCCTGTGCTGTATACACTGGCTACATATGATTGTTCCTGATCTCCTGTGCTGTGCACTTTGGCTGCACCTGACTGATCCTGATCTCCTGTGCTGTGCACTCTGGTGCACCTGACTGTTCCTGATCTCCTGTGCTGTGCACTCTGGCTGTAACTGACTGTTCCTGATCTCCTGTGATGTGCACTCTGGCTGCACCTGACTGTTCCTGATCTCCTGTGTTGTGCACTCTGGCTGCACCTGACTGTTCCTGATCTCCTGTGCTGTGCACTTCGGCTGTACCTGACTGATCCTGATCTCCTGTACTGTTCCTTATCCCCTGTGCTGTGCACTCTGGCTGCACCTGACTGTTCCTGATCTCCTGTGCTGTGCACTTTGGCTGTACCTGACTGTTCCTGATCTCCTGTACTGTTCCTTATCCCCTGCGCTGTGCACTCTGGCTGCACCTGACTGTTCCCGATCCCCTGTGCTTTGCACTCTGGCTGTACCTGACTGTTCCTGATCCCCTGTGCTGTGCACTCTGGCTGTACCTGACTGTTACTGATCTCCTGTGCTGTATACACTGGCTACATATGATTGTTCCTGATCTCCTGTGCTGTGTACTCTGGCTGTACCGTACTGTTCCTGATCTCCTGTGCTGTGCACTCTGGCTGTAACTGACTGTTCCTGATCTCCTGTGCTGTGCACTCTGGCTGTAACTGACTGTTCCTGATCCCCTGTGCTGTGCACTCTGGCTGTAACTGACTGTTCCTGATCCCTTGTGCTGTGCACTCTGGCTGCACCTGACTGTTCCTGATCTCCTGTGCTGTGCACTCTGGCTGCACCTGACTGTTCCTGATCTCCTGTGCTGTGCACTCTGTCTGTAACTGACTGTTCCTGATCCCCTGTGCTGTGCACTCTGGCTGTAACTGACTGTTCCTGATCCCCTGTGCTGTGCACTCTGGCTGTAACCGACTGTTCCTGATCTCCTGTGCTGTGCACTCTGGCTGTAACCGACTGTTCCTGATCCCCTATGCTGTGCACTTTGGCTGCACCTGATTGTTCCTGATTCCCTCTGCTGTGCACTTGTCTGCACTTGACTGTTCCCGATCTCCTGTGCTGTGCACTCTGGCTGTAACTGACTGTTCCTGATCCTTTGTGCTGTGCACTCTGGCTGTATCCGACTGTTACTGATCTCCTGTGCTGTATACACTGGCTACATATGATTGTTCCTGATCTCCTGTGCTGTGCACTTTGGCTGCACCTGACTGTTCCTGATCTCCTGTGCTGTGCACTCTGGTGCACCTGACTGTTCCTGATCTCCTGTGCTGTACACTCTGGCTGCACCTAACTGTTCCTGATCTCCTGTGCTGTGCACTCTGGCTGCACTTGACTGTTCCTGATCTCCTGTGCTGTGCACTCTGGCTGTAACTGACTGTTCCTGATCTCCTGTGCTGTGCACTCTGGTGCACCTGACTGTTCCTGATCTCCTGTGCTGTACACTCTGGCTGCACCTAACTGTTCCTGATCTCCTGTGCTGTGCACTCTGGCTGCACTTGACTGTTCCTGATCTCCTGTGCTGTGCACACTGGCTGCACCTGACTGTTCCTGATCCCCTGTGCTGTGCACTCTGGCTGTAACTGACTGTTCCTGATCTCCTGTGCTGTGCACTTTGGCTGCACCTGACTGTTCCTAATCTCCTGTGCTGTGCACTCTGGCTGTAACTGACTGTTCCTGATCCCCTGTGCTGTGCACTCTGGCTGTAACTGACTGTTCCTGATCTCCTGTGCTGTGCACTCTGGCTGTAACTGACTGTTCCTGATCCCCTGTGCTGTGCACTCTGGCTGTACCGTACTGTTCCTGATCTCCTGTGCTGTGCTCTCTGGCTGCACTTGACTGTTCCTGATCCCCTGTGCTGTGCACTCTGACTGTAACTGACTGTTCCTGATCCCCTGTGCTCTGCACTTTGGCTGTAACCGACTGTTACTGATCTCCTTTGCTGTATACACTGGCTACATATGATTGTTCCTGATCTCCTGTGCTGTGCACTCTGGCTGTACCGTACTGTTCCTGATCTCCTGTGCTGTGCACTCTGGCTGTAACTGACTGTTCCTGATCTCCTGTGCTGTGCACTCTGGCTGTAACTGACTGTTCCTGATCCCCTGTGCTGTGCACTCTGGCTGTATCCGACTGTTACTGATCTCCTGTGCTGTATACACTGGCTACATATGATTGTTCCTGATCTCCTGTGCTGTGCACTATGGCTGTATCCGACTGTTACTGATCTCCTGTGCTGTGCACTCTGGCTGTATCCGACTGTTACTGATCTCCTGTGCTGTATACACTGGCTACATATGATTGTTCCTGATCTCCTGTGCTGTGCACTATGGCTGCACCTGACTGTTCCTGATCTCCTGTGCTGTACACTATGGCTGTATCCGACTGTTACTGATCTCCTGTGCTGTGCACTCTGGTGCACCTGACTGTTCCTGATCCCCTGTGCTGTGCACTCTGGCTGTATCCGACTGTTTCTGATCTCCTGTGCTGTATACACTGGCTACATATGATTGTTCCTGATCTCCTGTGCTGTGCACTTTGGCTGCACCTGACTGTTCCTGATCTCCTGTGCTGTGCACTCTAGCTGTAACTGACTGTTCCTGATCTCCTGTGATGTGCACTCTGGCTGCACCTGACTGTTCCTGATCTCCTGTGTTGTGCACTCTGGCTGCACCTGACTGTTCCTGATCTCCTGTGCTGTGCACTTTGGCTGTACCTGACTGTTCCTGATCTCCTGTACTGTTCCTTATCCCCTGTGCTGTGCACTCTGGCTGCACCTGACTGTTCCTGATCCCCTGTGCTGTGCACTCTGGCTGCACCTGACTGTTACTGCTGTGCACTCTGGCTGCACCTGACTGTTCCTGATCTCCTGTGTTGTGCACTCTGGCTGCTACTGACTGTTCCTGATCTCCTGTGCTGTGCACTTTGGCTGTACCTGACTGTTCCTGATCTCCTGTACTGTTCCTTATCCCCTGTGCTGTGCACTCTGGCTGCACCTGACTGTTCCTGATCTCCTGTGCTGTGCACTTTGGCTGTACCTGACTGTTCCTGATCTCCTGTACTGTTCCTTATCCCCTGCGCTGTGCACTCTGGCTGCACCTGACTGTTCCCGATCCCCTGTGCTTTGCACTCTGGCTGTACCTGACTGTTCCTGATCCCCTGTGCTGTGCACTCTGGCTGTACCTGACTGCTACTGATCTCCTGTGCTGTATACACTGGCTACATATGATTGTTCCTGATCTCCTGTGCTGTGCACTCTGGCTGTACCGTACTGTTCCTGATCCCCTGTGCTGTGCACTCTGGCTGTAACTGACTGTTCCTGATCTCCTGTGCTGTGCACTCTGGCTGTAACTGACTGTTCCTGATCCCCTGTGCTGTGCACTCTGGCTGTATCCGACTGTTACTGATCTCCTGTGCTGTATACACTGGCTACATATGATTGTTCCTGATCTCCTGTGCTGTGCACTTTGGCTGCACCTGACTGTTCCTGATCTCCTGTGCTGTGCACTCTGGCTGTAACTGACTGTTCCTGATCTCCTGTGCTGTACACTCTGGCTACATATGATTGTTCCTGATCTCCTGTGCTGTGCACTCTGGCTGTACCGTACTGTTCCTGATCTCCTGTGCTGTGCACTCTGGCTGTAACTGACTGTTCCTGATCTCCTGTGCTGTGCACTCTGGCTGCACTAGACTGTTCCCGATCCCCTGTGCTTTGCACTCTGGCTGTACCTGACTGTTCCTGATCCCCTGTGCTGTGCACTCTGGCTGTACCTGACTGTTACTGATCTCCTGTGCTGTATACACTGGCTACATATGATTGTTCCTGATCTCCTGTGCTGTGCACTCTGGCTGTACCGTACTGTTCCTGATCTCCTGTGCTGTGCACTCTGGCTGTAACTGACTGTTCCTGATCTCCTGTGCTGTGCACTCTGGCTGTAACTGACTGTTCCTGATCCCCTGTGCTGTGCACTCTGGCTGTATCCGACTGTTACTGATCTCCTGTGCTGTATACACTGGCTACATATGATTGTTCCTGATCTCCTGTGCTGTGCACTTTGGCTGCACCTGACTGTTCCTGATCTCCTGTGCTGTGCACTCTGGCTGTAACTGACTGTTCCTGATCTCCTGTGCTGTACACTCTGGCTGCACCTGACTGTTCCTGATCTCCTGTGCTGTGCACTCTGGCTGTAACTGACTGTTCCTGATCTCCTGTGCTGTACACTCTGGCTGCACCTGACTGTTCCTGATCTCCTGTGCTGTGCACTTTGGCTGCACCTAACTGTTCCTGATCTCCTGTGCTGTGCACTCTGGTGCACCTGACTGTTCCTGATCTCCTGTGCTGTGCACTCTGGCTGTAACTGACTGTTCCTGATCTCCTGTGCTGTACACTCTGGCTGCACCTGACTGTTCCTGATCTCCTGTGTTGTGCACACTGGCTGCACCTGACTGTTCCTGATCTCCTGTGCTGTGCACTTTGGATGTACCTGACTGTTCCTGATCTCCTGTGCTGTGCACTCTGGCTGTACCTGACTGTTCCTGATCTCCTGTGCTGTGCACTCTGGCTGTACCGTACTGTTCCTTATCCCCTGTGCTGTGCACTCTGGCTGCACCTGACTGTTCCTGATCCCCTGTGCTGTGCACTCTGGCTGCACCTGACTGTTACTGATCTCCTGCGCTGTGCACTCTGGCTGCACTTGACTGTTCCCGATCCCCTGTGCTTTGCACTCTGGCTGTAACTGACTGTTCCTGATCTCCTGTGCTGTGTACTCTGGCTGCACCTGACTGTTCCTGATCCCCTGTGCTGTGCACTCTGGCTGTACCTGACTGTTCCTGATCTCCTGTGCTGTGCACTCTGGCTGTACCTGACTGTTCCTGATCTCCTGTGCTGTATACACTGGCTGCTACTGACTGTTCCTGATCTCCTGTGCTGTGCACTCTGGCTGCACCTGACTGTTCCTGATCTCCTGTGCTGTGCACTCTGGCTGCTACTGACTGTTCCTGATCTCCTGTGCTGTGCACTTTGGCTGTACCTGACTGTTCCTGATCTCCTGTACTGTTCCTTATCCCCTGTGCTGTGCACTCTGGCTGCACCTGACTGTTCCTGATCTCCTGTGCTGTGCACTTTGGCTGTACCTGACTGTTCCTGATCTCCTGTACTGTTCCTTATCCCCTGCGCTGTGCACTCTGGCTGCACCTGACTGTTCCCGATCCCCTGTGCTTTGCACTCTGGCTGTACCTAACTGTTCCTGATCCCCTGTGCTGTGCACTCTGGCTGTACCTGACTGTTACTGATCTCCTGTGCTGTATACACTGGCTACATATGATTGTTCCTGATCTCCTGTGCTGTGCACTCTGGCTGTACCGTACTGTTCCTGATCTCCTGTGCTGTGCACTCTGGCTGTAACTGACTGTTCCTGATCTCCTGTGCTGTGCACTCTGGCTGTAACTGACTGTTCCTGATCCCCTGTGCTGTGCACTCTGGCTGTATCCGACTGTTACTGATCTCCTGTGCTGTATACACTGGCTACATATGATTGTTCCTGATCTCCTGTGCTGTGCACTTTGGCTGCACCTGACTGTTCCTGATCTACTGTGCTGTGCACTCTGGCTGTAACTGACTGTTCCTGATCTCCTGTGCTGTACACTCTGGCTACATATGATTGTTCCTGATCTCCTGTGCTGTGCACTCTGGCTGTACCGTACTGTTCCTGATCTCCTGTGCTGTGCACTCTGGCTGTAACTGACTGTTCCTGATCTCCTGTGCTGTGCACTCTGGCTGCACTAGACTGTTCCCGATCCCCTGTGCTTTGCACTCTGGCTGTACCTGACTGTTCCTGATCCCCTGTGCTGTGCACTCTGGCTGTACCTGACTGTTACTGATCTCCTGTGCTGTATACACTGGCTACATATGATTGTTCCTGATCTCCTGTGCTGTGCACTCTGGCTGTACCGTACTGTTCCTGATCTCCTGTGCTGTGCACTCTGGCTGTAACTGACTGTTCCTGATCTCCTGTGCTGTGCACTCTGGCTGTAACTGACTGTTCCTGATCCCCTGTGCTGTGCACTCTGGCTGTATCCGACTGTTACTGATCTCCTGTGCTGTATACACTGGCTACATATGATTGTTCCTGATCTCCTGTGCTGTGCACTTTGGCTGCACCTGACTGTTCCTGATCTCCTGTGCTGTGCACTCTGGCTGTAACTGACTGTTCCTGATCTCCTGTGCTGTACACTCTGGCTGCACCTGACTGTTCCTGATCTCCTGTGCTGTGCACTCTGGCTGTAACTGACTGTTCCTGATCTCCTGTGCTGTACACTCTGGCTGCACCTGACTGTTCCTGATCTCCTGTGCTGTGCACTTTGGCTGCACCTAACTGTTCCTGATCTCCTGTGCTGTGCACTCTGGTGCACCTGACTGTTCCTGATCTCCTGTGCTGTGCACTCTGGCTGTAACTGACTGTTCCTGATCTCCTGTGCTGTACACTCTGGCTGCACCTGACTGTTCCTGATCTCCTGTGTTGTGCACTCTGGCTGCACCTGACTGTTCCTGATCTCCTGTGCTGTGCACTTTGGATGTACCTGACTGTTCCTGATCTCCTGTGCTGTGCACTCTGGCTGTACCTGACTGTTCCTGATCTCCTGTGCTGTGCACTCTTGCTGTACCGTACTGTTCCTTATCCCCTGTGCTGTGCACTCTGGCTGCACCTGACTGTTCCTGATCCCCTGTGCTGTGCACTCTGGCTGCACCTGACTGTTACTGATCTCCTGCGCTGTGCACTCTGGCTGCACTTGACTGTTCCCGATCCCCTGTGCTTTGCACTCTGGCTGTAACTGACTGTTCCTGATCTCCTGTGCTGTGTACTCTGGCTGCACTTGACTGTTCCTGATCCCCTGTGCTGTGCACTCTGGCTGTACCTGACTGTTCCTGATCTCCTGTGCTGTGCACTCTGGCTGTACCTGACTGTTTCTGATCCCCTGTGCTTTGCACTCTGGCTGTACCTGACTGTTCCTGATCTCCTGTGCTGTATACACTGGCTGCTACTGACTGTTCCTGATCTCCTGTGCTGTGCACTCTGGCTGTAACTGACTGTTCCTGATCTCCTGTGCTGTGCACTCTGGCTGCACCTGACTGTTCCTGATCTCCTGTGCTGTGCACTCTGGCTGCTACTGACTGTTCCCGATCCCCTGTGCTGTGCACTCTGGCTGTAACTGACTGTTCCTGATCTCCTGTGCTGTACACTCTGGCTGCACCTGACTGTTCCTGATCTCCTGTGTTGTGCACTCTGGCTGCACCTGACTGTTCCTGATCTCCTGTGCTGTGCACTTTGGATGTACCTGACTGTTCCTGATCTCCTGTGCTGTGCACTCTGGCTGTACCTTTCTGTTCCTGATCTCCTGTGCTGTGCACTCTGGCTGTACCGTACTGTTCCTTATCCCCTGTGCTGTGCACTCTGGCTGCACCTGACGGTTCCTGATCCCCTGTGCTGTGCACTCTGGCTGCACCTGACTGTTACTGATCTCCTGCGCTGTGCACTCTGGCTGCACTTGACTGTTCCCGATCCCCTGTGCTTTGCACTCTGACTGTACCTGACTGTTCCTGATCTCCTGTGCTGTGTACTCTGGCTGCACTTGACTGTTCCTGATCCCCTGTGCTGTGCACTCTGGCTGTACCTGACTGTTCCTGATCTCCTGTGCTGTGCACTCTGGCTGTACCTGACTGTTTCTGATCCCCTGTGCTTTGCACTCTGGCTGTACCTGACTGTTCCTGATCTCCTGTGCTGTATACACTGGCTGCTACTGACTGTTCCTGATCTCCTGTGCTGTGCACTCTGGCTGTAACTGACTGTTCCTGATCTCCTGTGCTGTGCACTCTGGCTGCACCTGACTGTTCCTGATCTCCTGTACTGTTCCTTATCCCCTGTGCTGTGCACTCTGGCTGCACCTGACTGTTTCTGATCCCCTGTGCTGTGCACTCTGGCTGCACCTGACTGTTACTGCTGTGCACTCTGGCTGCACCTGACTGTTCCTGATCTCCTGTATTGTGCACTCTGGCTGCTACTGACTGTTCCTGATCTCCTGTGCTGTGCACTTTGGCTGTACCTGACTGTTCCTGATCTCCTGTACTGTTCCTTATCCCCTGTGCTGTGCACTCTGGCTGCACCTGACTGTTCCTGATCTCCTGTGCTGTGCACTTTGGCTGTACCTGACTGTTCCTGATCTCCTGTACTGTTCCTTATCCCCTGCGCTGTGCACTCTGGCTGCACCTGACTGTTCCCGATCCCCTGTGCTTTGCACTCTGGCTGTACCTGACTGTTCCTGATCCCCTGTGCTGTGCACTCTGGCTGTACCTGACTGTTACTGATCTCCTGTGCTGTATACACTGGCTACATATGATTGTTCCTGATCTCCTGTGCTGTGCACTCTGGCTGTACCGTACTGTTCCTGATCTCCTGTGCTGTGCACTCTGGCTGTAACTGACTGTTCCTGATCTCCTGTGCTGTGCACTCTGGCTGTAACTGACTGTTCCTGATCCCCTGTGCTGTGCACTCTGGCTGTATCCGACTGTTACTGATCTCCTGTGCTGTATACACTGGCTACATATGATTGTTCCTGATCTCCTGTGCTGTGCACTTTGGCTGCACCTGACTGTTCCTGATCTCCTGTGCTGTGCACTCTGGCTGTAACTGACTGTTCCTGATCTCCTGTGCTGTACACTCTGGCTACATATGATTGTTCCTGATCTCCTGTGCTGTGCACTCTGGCTGTACCGTACTGTTCCTGATCTCCTGTGCTGTGCACTCTGGCTGTAACTGACTGTTCCTGATCTCCTGTGCTGTGCACTCTGGCTGCACTAGACTGTTCCCGATCCCCTGTGCTTTGCACTCTGGCTGTACCTGACTGTTCCTGATCCCCTGTGCTGTGCACTCTGGCTGCACCTGACTGTTACTGATCTCCTGCGCTGTGCACTCTGGCTGCACTTGACTGTTCCCGATCCCCTGTGCTTTGCACTCTGGCTGTAACTGACTGTTCCTGATCTCCTGTGCTGTGTACTCTGGCTGCACTTGACTGTTCCTGATCCCCTGTGCTGTGCACTCTGGCTGTACCTGACTGTTCCTGATCTCCTGTGCTGTGCACTCTGGCTGTACCTGACTGTTTCTGATCCCCTGTGCTTTGCACTCTGGCTGTACCTGACTGTTCCTGATCTCCTGTGCTGTATACACTGGCTGCTACTGACTGTTCCTGATCTCCTGTGCTGTGCACTCTGGCTGTAACTGACTGTTCCTGATCTCCTGTGCTGTGTACTCTGGCTGCACTTGACTGTTCCTGATCCCCTGTGCTGTGCACTCTGGCTGCACTAGACTGTTCCCGATCCCCTGTGCTTTGCACTCTGGCTGTACCTGACTGTTCCTGATCCCCTGTGCTGTGCACTCTGGCTGTACCTGACTGTTACTGATCTCCTGTGCTGTATACACTGGCTACATATGATTGTTCCTGATCTCCTGTGCTGTGCACTCTGGCTGTACCGTACTGTTCCTGATCTCCTGTGCTGTGCACTCTGGCTGTAACTGACTGTTCCTGATCTCCTGTGCTGTGCACTCTGGCTGTAACTGACTGTTCCTGATCCCCTGTGCTGTGCACTCTGGCTGTATCCGACTGTTACTGATCTCCTGTGCTGTATACACTGGCTACATATGATTGTTCCTGATCTCCTGTGCTGTGCACTTTGGCTGCACCTGACTGTTCCTGATCTCCTGTGCTGTGCACTCTGGCTGTAACTGACTGTTCCTGATCTCCTGTGCTGTACACTCTGGCTGCACCTGACTGTTCCTGATCTCCTGTGCTGTGCACTCTGGCTGTAACTGACTGTTCCTGATCTCCTGTGCTGTACACTCTGGCTGCACCTGACTGTTCCTGATCTCCTGTGCTGTGCACTTTGGCTGCACCTAACTGTTCCTGATCTCCTGTGCTGTGCACTCTGGTGCACCTGACTGTTCCTGATCTCCTGTGCTGTGCACTCTGGCTGTAACTGACTGTTCCTGATCTCCTGTGCTGTACACTCTGGCTGCACCTGACTGTTCCTGATCTCCTGTGTTGTGCACACTGGCTGCACCTGACTGTTCCTGATCTCCTGTGCTGTGCACTTTGGATGTACCTGACTGTTCCTGATCTCCTGTGCTGTGCACTCTGGCTGTACCTGACTGTTCCTGATCTCCTGTGCTGTGCACTCTGGCTGTACCGTACTGTTCCTTATCCCCTGTGCTGTGCACTCTGGCTGCACCTGACTGTTCCTGATCCCCTGTGCTGTGCACTCTGGCTGCACCTGACTGTTACTGATCTCCTGCGCTGTGCACTCTGGCTGCACTTGACTGTTCCCGATCCCCTGTGCTTTGCACTCTGGCTGTAACTGACTGTTCCTGATCTCCTGTGCTGTGTACTCTGGCTGCACCTGACTGTTCCTGATCCCCTGTGCTGTGCACTCTGGCTGTACCTGACTGTTCCTGATCTCCTGTGCTGTGCACTCTGGCTGTACCTGACTGTTCCTGATCTCCTGTGCTGTATACACTGGCTGCTACTGACTGTTCCTGATCTCCTGTGCTGTGCACTCTGGCTGCACCTGACTGTTCCTGATCTCCTGTGCTGTGCACTCTGGCTGCTACTGACTGTTCCTGATCTCCTGTGCTGTGCACTTTGGCTGTACCTGACTGTTCCTGATCTCCTGTACTGTTCCTTATCCCCTGTGCTGTGCACTCTGGCTGCACCTGACTGTTCCTGATCTCCTGTGCTGTGCACTTTGGCTGTACCTGACTGTTCCTGATCTCCTGTACTGTTCCTTATCCCCTGCGCTGTGCACTCTGGCTGCACCTGACTGTTCCCGATCCCCTGTGCTTTGCACTCTGGCTGTACCTAACTGTTCCTGATCCCCTGTGCTGTGCACTCTGGCTGTACCTGACTGTTACTGATCTCCTGTGCTGTATACACTGGCTACATATGATTGTTCCTGATCTCCTGTGCTGTGCACTCTGGCTGTACCGTACTGTTCCTGATCTCCTGTGCTGTGCACTCTGGCTGTAACTGACTGTTCCTGATCTCCTGTGCTGTGCACTCTGGCTGTAACTGACTGTTCCTGATCCCCTGTGCTGTGCACTCTGGCTGTATCCGACTGTTACTGATCTCCTGTGCTGTATACACTGGCTACATATGATTGTTCCTGATCTCCTGTGCTGTGCACTTTGGCTGCACCTGACTGTTCCTGATCTACTGTGCTGTGCACTCTGGCTGTAACTGACTGTTCCTGATCTCCTGTGCTGTACACTCTGGCTACATATGATTGTTCCTGATCTCCTGTGCTGTGCACTCTGGCTGTACCGTACTGTTCCTGATCTCCTGTGCTGTGCACTCTGGCTGTAACTGACTGTTCCTGATCTCCTGTGCTGTGCACTCTGGCTGCACTAGACTGTTCCCGATCCCCTGTGCTTTGCACTCTGGCTGTACCTGACTGTTCCTGATCCCCTGTGCTGTGCACTCTGGCTGTACCTGACTGTTACTGATCTCCTGTGCTGTATACACTGGCTACATATGATTGTTCCTGATCTCCTGTGCTGTGCACTCTGGCTGTACCGTACTGTTCCTGATCTCCTGTGCTGTGCACTCTGGCTGTAACTGACTGTTCCTGATCTCCTGTGCTGTGCACTCTGGCTGTAACTGACTGTTCCTGATCCCCTGTGCTGTGCACTCTGGCTGTATCCGACTGTTACTGATCTCCTGTGCTGTATACACTGGCTACATATGATTGTTCCTGATCTCCTGTGCTGTGCACTTTGGCTGCACCTGACTGTTCCTGATCTCCTGTGCTGTGCACTCTGGCTGTAACTGACTGTTCCTGATCTCCTGTGCTGTACACTCTGGCTGCACCTGACTGTTCCTGATCTCCTGTGCTGTGCACTCTGGCTGTAACTGACTGTTCCTGATCTCCTGTGCTGTACACTCTGGCTGCACCTGACTGTTCCTGATCTCCTGTGCTGTGCACTTTGGCTGCACCTAACTGTTCCTGATCTCCTGTGCTGTGCACTCTGGTGCACCTGACTGTTCCTGATCTCCTGTGCTGTGCACTCTGGCTGTAACTGACTGTTCCTGATCTCCTGTGCTGTACACTCTGGCTGCACCTGACTGTTCCTGATCTCCTGTGTTGTGCACTCTGGCTGCACCTGACTGTTCCTGATCTCCTGTGCTGTGCACTTTGGATGTACCTGACTGTTCCTGATCTCCTGTGCTGTGCACTCTGGCTGTACCTGACTGTTCCTGATCTCCTGTGCTGTGCACTCTTGCTGTACCGTACTGTTCCTTATCCCCTGTGCTGTGCACTCTGGCTGCACCTGACTGTTCCTGATCCCCTGTGCTGTGCACTCTGGCTGCACCTGACTGTTACTGATCTCCTGCGCTGTGCACTCTGGCTGCACTTGACTGTTCCCGATCCCCTGTGCTTTGCACTCTGGCTGTAACTGACTGTTCCTGATCTCCTGTGCTGTGTACTCTGGCTGCACTTGACTGTTCCTGATCCCCTGTGCTGTGCACTCTGGCTGTACCTGACTGTTCCTGATCTCCTGTGCTGTGCACTCTGGCTGTACCTGACTGTTTCTGATCCCCTGTGCTTTGCACTCTGGCTGTACCTGACTGTTCCTGATCTCCTGTGCTGTATACACTGGCTGCTACTGACTGTTCCTGATCTCCTGTGCTGTGCACTCTGGCTGTAACTGACTGTTCCTGATCTCCTGTGCTGTGCACTCTGGCTGCACCTGACTGTTCCTGATCTCCTGTGCTGTGCACTCTGGCTGCTACTGACTGTTCCCGATCCCCTGTGCTGTGCACTCTGGCTGTAACTGACTGTTCCTGATCTCCTGTGCTGTACACTCTGGCTGCACCTGACTGTTCCTGATCTCCTGTGTTGTGCACTCTGGCTGCACCTGACTGTTCCTGATCTCCTGTGCTGTGCACTTTGGATGTACCTGACTGTTCCTGATCTCCTGTGCTGTGCACTCTGGCTGTACCTTTCTGTTCCTGATCTCCTGTGCTGTGCACTCTGGCTGTACCGTACTGTTCCTTATCCCCTGTGCTGTGCACTCTGGCTGCACCTGACGGTTCCTGATCCCCTGTGCTGTGCACTCTGGCTGCACCTGACTGTTACTGATCTCCTGCGCTGTGCACTCTGGCTGCACTTGACTGTTCCCGATCCCCTGTGCTTTGCACTCTGACTGTACCTGACTGTTCCTGATCTCCTGTGCTGTGTACTCTGGCTGCACTTGACTGTTCCTGATCCCCTGTGCTGTGCACTCTGGCTGTACCTGACTGTTCCTGATCTCCTGTGCTGTGCACTCTGGCTGTACCTGACTGTTTCTGATCCCCTGTGCTTTGCACTCTGGCTGTACCTGACTGTTCCTGATCTCCTGTGCTGTATACACTGGCTGCTACTGACTGTTCCTGATCTCCTGTGCTGTGCACTCTGGCTGTAACTGACTGTTCCTGATCTCCTGTGCTGTGCACTCTGGCTGCACCTGACTGTTCCTGATCTCCTGTACTGTTCCTTATCCCCTGTGCTGTGCACTCTGGCTGCACCTGACTGTTTCTGATCCCCTGTGCTGTGCACTCTGGCTGCACCTGACTGTTACTGCTGTGCACTCTGGCTGCACCTGACTGTTCCTGATCTCCTGTATTGTGCACTCTGGCTGCTACTGACTGTTCCTGATCTCCTGTGCTGTGCACTTTGGCTGTACCTGACTGTTCCTGATCTCCTGTACTGTTCCTTATCCCCTGTGCTGTGCACTCTGGCTGCACCTGACTGTTCCTGATCTCCTGTGCTGTGCACTTTGGCTGTACCTGACTGTTCCTGATCTCCTGTACTGTTCCTTATCCCCTGCGCTGTGCACTCTGGCTGCACCTGACTGTTCCCGATCCCCTGTGCTTTGCACTCTGGCTGTACCTGACTGTTCCTGATCCCCTGTGCTGTGCACTCTGGCTGTACCTGACTGTTACTGATCTCCTGTGCTGTATACACTGGCTACATATGATTGTTCCTGATCTCCTGTGCTGTGCACTCTGGCTGTACCGTACTGTTCCTGATCTCCTGTGCTGTGCACTCTGGCTGTAACTGACTGTTCCTGATCTCCTGTGCTGTGCACTCTGGCTGTAACTGACTGTTCCTGATCCCCTGTGCTGTGCACTCTGGCTGTATCCGACTGTTACTGATCTCCTGTGCTGTATACACTGGCTACATATGATTGTTCCTGATCTCCTGTGCTGTGCACTTTGGCTGCACCTGACTGTTCCTGATCTCCTGTGCTGTGCACTCTGGCTGTAACTGACTGTTCCTGATCTCCTGTGCTGTACACTCTGGCTACATATGATTGTTCCTGATCTCCTGTGCTGTGCACTCTGGCTGTACCGTACTGTTCCTGATCTCCTGTGCTGTGCACTCTGGCTGTAACTGACTGTTCCTGATCTCCTGTGCTGTGCACTCTGGCTGCACTAGACTGTTCCCGATCCCCTGTGCTTTGCACTCTGGCTGTACCTGACTGTTCCTGATCCCCTGTGCTGTGCACTCTGGCTGCACCTGACTGTTACTGATCTCCTGCGCTGTGCACTCTGGCTGCACTTGACTGTTCCCGATCCCCTGTGCTTTGCACTCTGGCTGTAACTGACTGTTCCTGATCTCCTGTGCTGTGTACTCTGGCTGCACTTGACTGTTCCTGATCCCCTGTGCTGTGCACTCTGGCTGTACCTGACTGTTCCTGATCTCCTGTGCTGTGCACTCTGGCTGTACCTGACTGTTTCTGATCCCCTGTGCTTTGCACTCTGGCTGTACCTGACTGTTCCTGATCTCCTGTGCTGTATACACTGGCTGCTACTGACTGTTCCTGATCTCCTGTGCTGTGCACTCTGGCTGTAACTGACTGTTCCTGATCTCCTGTGCTGTGCACTCTGGCTGCACCTGACTGTTCCTGATCTCCTGTGCTGTGCACTCTGGCTGCTACTGACTGTTCCCGATCCCCTGTGCTGTGCACTCTGGCTGTAACTGACTGTTCCTGATCTCCTGTGCTGTACACTCTGGCTGCACCTGACTGTTCCTGATCTCCTGTGTTGTGCACTCTGGCTGCACCTGACTGTTCCTGATCTCCTGTGCTGTGCACTTTGGATGTACCTGACTGTTCCTGATCTCCTGTGCTGTGCACTCTGGCTGTACCTGACTGTTCCTGATCTCCTGTGCTGTGCACTCTGGCTGTACCGTACTGTTCCTTATCCCCTGTGCTGTGCACTCTGGCTGCACCTGACTGTTCCTGATCCCCTGTGCTGTGCACTCTGGCTGCACCTGACTGTTACTGATCTCCTGCGCTGTGCACTCTGGCTGCACTTGACTGTTCCCGATCCCCTGTGCTTTGCACTCTGGCTGTAACTGACTGTTCCTGATCTCCTGTGCTGTGTACTCTGGCTGCACTTGACTGTTCCTGATCCCCTGTGCTGTGCACTCTGGCTGTATCTGACTGTTCCTGATCTCCTGTGCTGTGCACTCTGGCTGTACCTGACTGTTTCTGATCCCCTGTGCTTTGCACTCTGGCTGTACCTGACTGTTCCTGATCTCCTGTGCTGTATACACTGGCTGCTACTGACTGTTCCTGATCTCCTGTGCTGTGCACTCTGGCTGTAACTGACTGTTCCTGATCTCCTGTGCTGTGCACTCTGGCTGCACCTGACTGTTCCTGATCTCCTGTGCTGTGCACTCTGGCTGCTACTGACTGTTCCCGATCCCCTGTGCTTTGCACTCTGGCTGTAACTGACTGTTCCTGATCTCCTGTGCTGTGCACTCTGGCTGCACCTGACTGTTCCTGATCTCCTGTACTGTTCCTTATCCCCTGTGCTGTGCACTCTGGCTGCACCTGACTGTTCCTGATCCCCTGTGCTGTGCACTCTGGCTGCACCTGACTGTTACTGCTGTGCACTCTGGCTGCACCTGACTGTTCCTGATCTCCTGTATTGTGCACTCTGGCTGCTACTGACTGTTCCTGATCTCCTATGCTGTGCACTTTGGCTGTACCTGACTGTTCCTGATCTCCTGTACTGTTCCTTATCCCCTGTGCTGTGCACTCTGGCTGCACCTGACTGTTCCTGATCTCCTGTGCTGTGCACTTTGGCTGTACCTGACTGTTCCTGATCTCCTGTACTGTTCCTTATCCCCTGCGCTGTGCACTCTGGCTGCACCTGACTGTTCCCGATCCCCTGTGCTTTGCACTCTGGCTGTACCTGACTGTTCCTGATCCCCTGTGCTGTGCACTCTGGCTGTACCTGACTGTTACTGATCTCCTGTGCTGTATACACTGGCTACATATGATTGTTCCTGATCTCCTGTGCTGTGCACTCTGGCTGTACCGTACTGTTCCTGATCTCCTGTGCTGTGCACTCTGGCTGTAACTGACTGTTCCTGATCTCCTGTGCTGTGCACTCTGGCTGTAACTGACTGTTCCTGATCCCCTGTGCTGTGCACTCTGGCTGTATCCGACTGTTACTGATCTCCTGTGCTGTATACACTGGCTACATATGATTGTTCCTGATCTCCTGTGCTGTGCACTTTGGCTGCACCTGACTGTTCCTGATCTCCTGTGCTGTGCACTCTGGCTGTAACTGACTGTTCCTGATCTCCTGTGCTGTACACTCTGGCTACATATGATTGTTCCTGATCTCCTGTGCTGTGCACTCTGGCTGTACCGTACTGTTCCTGATCTCCTGTGCTGTGCACTCTGGCTGTAACTGACTGTTCCTGATCTCCTGTGCTGTGCACTCTGGCTGCACTAGACTGTTCCCGATCCCCTGTGCTTTGCACTCTGGCTGTACCTGACTGTTCCTGATCCCCTGTGCTGTGCACTCTGGCTGTACCTGACTGTTACTGATCTCCTGTGCTGTATACACTGGCTACATATGATTGTTCCTGATCTCCTGTGCTGTGCACTCTGGCTGTACCGTACTGTTCCTGATCTCCTGTGCTGTGCACTCTGGCTGTAACTGACTGTTCCTGATCTCCTGTGCTGTGCACTCTGGCTGTAACTGACTGTTCCTGATCCCCTGTGCTGTGCACTCTGGCTGTATCCGACTGTTACTGATCTCCTGTGCTGTATACACTGGCTACATATGATTGTTCCTGATCTCCTGTGCTGTGCACTTTGGCTGCACCTGACTGTTCCTGATCTCCTGTGCTGTGCACTCTGGCTGTAACTGACTGTTCCTGATCTCCTGTGCTGTACACTCTGGCTGCACCTGACTGTTCCTGATCTCCTGTGCTGTGCACTCTGGCTGTAACTGACTGTTCCTGATCTCCTGTGCTGTACACTCTGGCTGCACCTGACTGTTCCTGATCTCCTGTGCTGTGCACTTTGGCTGCACCTAACTGTTCCTGATCTCCTGTGCTGTGCACTCTGGTGCACCTGACTGTTCCTGATCTCCTGTGCTGTGCACTCTGGCTGTAACTGACTGTTCCTGATCTCCTGTGCTGTACACTCTGGCTGCACCTGACTGTTCCTGATCTCCTGTGTTGTGCACTCTGGCTGCACCTGACTGTTCCTGATCTCCTGTGCTGTGCACTTTGGATGTACCTGACTGTTCCTGATCTCCTGTGCTGTGCACTCTGGCTGTACCTGACTGTTCCTGATCTCCTGTGCTGTGCACTCTGGCTGTACCGTACTGTTCCTGATCCCCTGTGCTGTGCACTCTGGCTGCACCTGACTGTTACTGATCTCCTGCGCTGTGCACTCTGGCTGCACTTGACTGTTCCCGATCCCCTGTGCTTTGCACTCTGGCTGTAACTGACTGTTCCTGATCTCCTGTGCTGTGTACTCTGGCTGCACCTGACTGTTCCTGATCCCCTGTGCTGTGCACTCTGGCTGTACCTGACTGTTCCTGATCTCCTGTGCTGTGCACTCTGGCTGTACCTGACTGTTTCTGATCCCCTGTGCTTTGCACTCTGGCTGTACCTGACTGTTCCTGATCTCCTGTGCTGTATACACTGGCTGCTACTGACTGTTCCTGATCTCCTGTGCTGTGCACTCTGGCTGCACCTGACTGTTCCTGATCTCCTGTGCTGTGCACTCTGGCTGCTACTGACTGTTCCTGATCTCCTGTGCTGTGCACTTTGGCTGTACCTGACTGTTCCTGATCTCCTGTACTGTTCCTTATCCCCTGTGCTGTGCACTCTGGCTGCACCTGACTGTTCCTGATCTCCTGTGCTGTGCACTTTGGCTGTACCTGACTGTTCCTGATCTCCTGTACTGTTCCTTATCCCCTGCGCTGTGCACTCTGGCTGCACCTGACTGTTCCCGATCCCCTGTGCTTTGCACTCTGGCTGTACCTAACTGTTCCTGATCCCCTGTGCTGTGCACTCTGGCTGTACCTGACTGTTACTGATCTCCTGTGCTGTATACACTGGCTACATATGATTGTTCCTGATCTCCTGTGCTGTGCATTCTGGCTGTACCGTACTGTTCCTGATCTCCTGTGCTGTGCACTCTGGCTGTAACTGACTGTTCCTGATCTCCTGTGCTGTGCACTCTGGCTGTAACTGACTGTTCCTGATCCCCTGTGCTGTGCACTCTGGCTGTATCCGACTGTTCCTGATCTCCTGTGCTGTATACACTGGCTACATATGATTGTTCCTGATCTCCTGTGCTGTGCACTTTGGCTGCACCTGACTGTTCCTGATCTCCTGTGCTGTGCACTCTGGCTGTAACTGACTGTTCCTGATCTCCTGTGCTGTACACTCTGGCTACATATGATTGTTCCTGATCTCCTGTGCTGTGCACTCTGGCTGTACCGTACTGTTCCTGATCTCCTGTGCTGTGCACTTTGGCTGTAACTGACTGTTCCTGATCTCCTGTGCTGTGCACTCTGGCTGCACTAGACTGTTCCCGATCCCCTGTGCTTTGCACTCTGGCTGTACCTGACTGTTCCTGATCCCCTGTGCTGTGCACTCTGGCTGTACCTGACTGTTACTGATCTCCTGTGCTGTATACACTGGCTACATATGATTGTTCCTGATCTCCTGTGCTGTGCACTCTGGCTGTACCGTACTGTTCCTGATCTCCTGTGCTGTGCACTCTGGCTGTAACTGACTGTTCCTGATCTCCTGTGCTGTGCACTCTGGCTGTAACTGACTGTTCCTGATCCCCTGTGCTGTGCACTCTGGCTGTATCCGACTGTTACTGATCTCCTGTGCTGTATACACTGGCTACATATGATTGTTCCTGATCTCCTGTGCTGTGCACTTTGGCTGCACCTGACTGTTCCTGATCTCCTGTGCTGTGCACTCTGGCTGCACCTGACTGTTCCTGATCTCCTGTGCTGTGCACTTTGGCTGTACCTGACTGTTCCTGATCTCCTGTACTGTTCCTTATCCCCTGCGCTGTGCACTCTGGCTGCACCTGACTGTTCCCGATCCCCTGTGCTTTGCACTCTGGCTGTACCTAACTGTTCCTGATCCCCTGTGCTGTGCACTCTGGCTGTACCTGACTGTTACTGATCTCCTGTGCTGTATACACTGGCTACATATGATTGTTCCTGATCTCCTGTGCTGTGCATTCTGGCTGTACCGTACTGTTCCTGATCTCCTGTGCTGTGCACTCTGGCTGTAACTGACTGTTCCTGATCTCCTGTGCTGTGCACTCTGGCTGTAACTGACTGTTCCTGATCCCCTGTGCTGTGCACTCTGGCTGTATCCGACTGTTCCTGATCTCCTGTGCTGTATACACTGGCTACATATGATTGTTCCTGATCTCCTGTGCTGTGCACTTTGGCTGCACCTGACTGTTCCTGATCTCCTGTGCTGTGCACTCTGGCTGTAACTGACTGTTCCTGATCTCCTGTGCTGTACACTCTGGCTACATATGATTGTTCCTGATCTCCTGTGCTGTGCACTCTGGCTGTACCGTACTGTTCCTGATCTCCTGTGCTGTGCACTCTGGCTGTAACTGACTGTTCCTGATCTCCTGTGCTGTGCACTCTGGCTGCACTAGACTGTTCCCGATCCCCTGTGCTTTGCACTCTGGCTGTACCTGACTGTTCCTGATCCCCTGTGCTGTGCACTCTGGCTGTACCTGACTGTTACTGATCTCCTGTGCTGTATACACTGGCTACATATGATTGTTCCTGATCTCCTGTGCTGTGCACTCTGGCTGTACCGTACTGTTCCTGATCTCCTGTGCTGTGCACTCTGGCTGTAACTGACTGTTCCTGATCTCCTGTGCTGTGCACTCTGGCTGTAACTGACTGTTCCTGATCCCCTGTGCTGTGCACTCTGGCTGTATCCGACTGTTACTGATCTCCTGTGCTGTATACACTGGCTACATATGATTGTTCCTGATCTCCTGTGCTGTGCACTTTGGCTGCACCTGACTGTTCCTGATCTCCTGTGCTGTGCACTCTGGCTGTAACTGACTGTTCCTGATCTCCTGTGCTGTACACTCTGGCTGCACCTGACTGTTCCTGATCTTCTGTGCTGTGCACTCTGGCTGTAACTGACTGTTCCTGATCTCCTGTGCTGTACACTCTGGCTGCACCTGACTGTTCCTGATCTCCTGTGCTGTGCACTTTGGCTGCACCTAACTGTTCCTGATCTCCTGTGCTGTGCACTCTGGTGCACCTGACTGTTCCTGATCTCCTGTGCTGTGCACTCTGGCTGTAACTGACTGTTCCTGATCTCCTGTGCTGTACACTCTGGCTGCACCTGACTGTTCCTGATCTCCTGTGTTGTGCACTCTGGCTGCACCTGACTGTTCCTGATCTCCTGTGCTGTGCACTTTGGATGTACCTGACTGTTCCTGATCTCCTGTGCTGTGCACTCTGGCTGTACCTGACTGTTCCTGATCTCCTGTGCTGTGCACTCTGGCTGTACCGTACTGTTCCTTATCCCCTGTGCTGTGCACTCTGGCTGCACCTGACTGTTCCTGATCCCCTGTGCTGTGCACTCTGGCTGCACCTGACTGTTACTGATCTCCTGCGCTGTGCACTCTGGCTGCACTTGACTGTTCCCGATCCCCTGTGCTTTGCACTCTGGCTGTAACTGACTGTTCCTGATCTCCTGTGCTGTGTACTCTGGCTGCACTTGACTGTTCCTGATCCCCTGTGCTGTGCACTCTGGCTGTACCTGACTGTTCCTGATCTCCTGTGCTGTGCACTCTGGCTGTACCTGACTGTTTCTGATCCCCTGTGCTTTGCACTCTGGCTGTACCTGACTGTTCCTGATCTCCTGTGCTGTATACACTGGCTGCTACTGACTGTTCCTGATCTCCTGTGCTGTGCACTCTGGCTGTAACTGACTGTTCCTGATCTCCTGTGCTGTGCACTCTGGCTGCACCTGACTGTTCCTGATCTCCTGTGCTGTGCACTCTGGCTGCTACTGACTGTTCCCGATCCCCTGTGCTGTGCACTCTGGCTGTAACTGACTGTTCCTGATCTCCTGTGCTGTACACTCTGGCTGCACCTGACTGTTCCTGATCTCCTGTGTTGTGCACTCTGGCTGCACCTGACTGTTCCTGATCTCCTGTGCTGTGCACTTTGGATGTACCTGACTGTTCCTGATCTCCTGTGCTGTGCACTCTGGCTGTACCGTACTGTTCCTTATCCCCTGTGCTGTGCACTCTGGCTGCACCTGACTGTTCCTGATCCCCTGTGCTGTGCACTCTGGCTGCACCTGACTGTTACTGATCTCCTGCGCTGTGCACTCTGGCTGCACTTGACTGTTCCCGATCCCCTGTGCTTTGCACTCTCGCTGTAACTGACTGTTCCTGATCTCCTGTGCTGTGTACTCTGGCTGCACTTGACTGTTCCTGATCCCCTGTGCTGTGCACTCTGGCTGTACCTGACTGTTCCTGATCTCCTGTGCTGTGCACTCTGGCTGTACCTGACTGTTTCTGATCCCCTGTGCTTTGCACTCTGGCTGTACCTGACTGTTCCTGATCTCCTGTGCTGTATACACTGGCTGCTACTGACTGTTCCTGATCTCCTGTGCTGTGCACTCTGGCTGTAACTGACTGTTCCTGATCTCCTGTGCTGTGCACTCTGGCTGCACCTGACTGTTCCTGATCTCCTGTGCTGTGCACTCTGGCTGCTACTGACTGTTCCCGATCCCCTGTGCTTTGCACTCTGGCTGTAACTGACTGTTCCTGATCTCCTGTGCTGTGCACTCTGGCTGCACCTGACTGTTCCTGATCTCCTGTGCTGTGCACTCTGGCTGCTACTGACTGTTCCTGATCCCCTGTGCTGTGCACTCTGGCTGTATCTGACTGTTCCTGATCTCCTGTGCTGTGCACTCTGGCTGTACCTGACTGTTCCTGATCTCCTGTGCTGTGCACTCTGGCTGCACCTGACTGTTCCTGATCTCCTGTGCTGTGCACTCTGGCTGCTACTGACTGTTCCTGATCCCCTGTGCTGTGCACTCTGGCCGCTACTGACTGTTCCCGATCCCCTGTGCTTTGCACTCTGGCTGTAACTGACTGTTCCTGATCTCCTGTGCTGTGCACTCTGGCTGCACCTGACTGTTCCTGATCCCCTGTGCTGTGCACTCTGGCTGTATCCGACTGTTACTGATCTCCTGTGCTGTATACACTGGCTACATATGATTGTTCCTGATCTCCTGTGCTGTGCACTTTGGCTGCACCTGACTGTTCCTGATCTCCTGTGCTGTGCACTCTGGCTGTAACTGACTGTTCCTGATCTCCTGTGCTGTGCACTCTGGCCGCTACTGACTGTTCCCGATCCCCTGTGCTTTGCACTCTGGCTGTAACTGACTGTTCCTGATCTCCTGTGCTGTGCACTCTGGCTGCACCTGACTGTTCCTGATCCCCTGTGCTGTGCACTCTGGCTGCACCTGACTGTTCCTGATCCCCTGTGCTGTGCACTCTGGCTGTACCTGACTGTTCCTGATCTCCTGTGCTGTGCACTCTGGCTGTACCTGACTGTTCCTGATCCCCTGTGCTGTGCACTCTGGCTGTACCTGACTGTTCCTGATCTCCTGTGCTGTGCACTTTGGATGTACCTGACTGTTCCTGATCTCCTGTGCTGTGCACTCTGGCTGTACCTGACTGTTCCTGATCCCCTGTGCTGTGCACTCTGGCTGTACCTGACTGTTCCTGATCCCCTGTGCTGTGCACTCTGGCTGTACCTGACTGTTCCTGATCTCCTGTGCTGTGCACTTTGGATGTATCTGACTGTTCCTGATCTCCTGTGCTGTGCACTCTGGCTGTACCTGACTGTTCCTGATCTCCTGTGCTGTGCACTCTGGCTGTACCGTACTGTTCCTTATCCCCTGTGCTGTGCACTCTGGCTGCACCTGACTGTTCCTGATCCCCTGTGCTGTGCACTCTGGCTGCACCTGACTGTTACTGATCTCCTGCGCTGTGCACTCTGGCTGCACTTGACTGTTCCCGATCCCCTGTGCTTTGCACTCTGGCTGTAACTGACTGTTCCTGATCTCCTGTGCTGTGTACTCTGGCTGCACCTGACTGTTCCTGATCCCCTGTGCTGTGCACTCTGGCTGTACCTGACTGTTCCTGATCTCCTGTGCTGTGCACTCTGGCTGTAACTGACTGTTCCTGATCCCCTGTGCTGTGCACTCTGGCTGTATCCGACTGTTACTGATCTCCTGTGCTGTATACACTGGCTACATATGATTGTTCCTGATCTCCTGTGCTGTGCACTTTGGCTGCACCTGACTGTTCCTGATCTCCTGTGCTGTGCACTCTGGCTGTAACTGACTGTTCCTGATCTCCTGTGCTGTACACTCTGGCTGCACCTGACTGTTCCTGATCTCCTGTGCTGTGCACTCTGGCTGTAACTGACTGTTCCTGATCTCCTGTGCTGTACACTCTGGCTGCACCTGACTGTTCCTGATCTCCTGTGCTGTGCACTTTGGCTGCACCTAACTGTTCCTGATCTCCTGTGCTGTGCACTCTGGTGCACCTGACTGTTCCTGATCTCCTGTGCTGTGCACTCTGGCTGTAACTGACTGTTCCTGATCTCCTGTGCTGTACACTCTGGCTGCACCTGACTGTTCCTGATCTCCTGTGTTGTGCACTCTGGCTGCACCTGACTGTTCCTGATCTCCTGTGCTGTGCACTTTGGATGTACCTGACTGTTCCTGATCTCCTGTGCTGTGCACTCTGGCTGTACCTGACTGTTCCTGATCTCCTGTGCTGTGCACTCTGGCTGTACTGTACTGTTCCTTATCCCCTGTGCTGTGCACTCTGGCTGCACCTGACTGTTCCTGATCCCCTGTGCTGTGCACTCTGGCTGCACCTGACTGTTACTGATCTCCTGCGCTGTGCACTCTGGCTGCACTTGACTGTTCCTGATCCCCTGTGCTTTGCACTCTGGCTGTAACTGACTGTTCCTGATCTCCTGTGCTGTGTACTCTGGCTGCACTTGACTGTTCCTGATCCCCTGTGCTGTGCACTCTGGCTGTACCTGACTGTTCCTGATCTCCTGTGCTGTGCACTCTGGCTGTACCTGACTGTTTCTGATCCCCTGTGCTTTGCACTCTGGCTGTACCTGACTGTTCCTGATCTCCTGTGCTGTATACACTGGCTGCTACTGACTGTTCCTGATCTCCTGTGCTGTGCACTCTGGCTGCTACTGACTGTTCCCGATCCCCTGTGCTTTGCACTCTGGCTGTAACTGACTGTTCCTGATCTCCTGTGCTGTGCACTCTGGCTGCACCTGACTGTTCCTGATCTCCTGTGCTGTGCACTCTGGCTGCTACTGACTGTTCCTGATCCCCTGTGCTGTGCACTCTGGCTGTACCTGACTGTTCCTGATCTCCTGTGCTGTGCACTCTGGCTGTACCTGACTGTTCCTGATCTCCTGTGCTGTGCACTCTGGCTGCACCTGACTGTTCCTGATCTCCTGTGCTGTGCACTCTGGCTGCTACTGACTGTTCCTGATCCCCTGTGCTGTGCACTCTGGCCGCTACTGACTGTTCCCGATCCCCTGTGCTTTGCACTCTGGCTGTAACTGACTGTTCCTGATCTCCTGTGCTGTGCACTCTGGCTGCACCTGACTGTTCCTGATCCCCTGTGCTGTGCACTCTGGCTGTATCCGACTGTTACTGATCTCCTGTGCTGTATACACTGGCTACATATGTTTGTTCCTGATCTCCTGTGCTGTGCACTTTGGCTGCACCTGACTGTTCCTGATCTCCTGTGCTGTGCACTCTGGCTGTAACTGACTGTTCCTGATCTCCTGTGCTGTACACTCTGGCTGCACCTGACTGTTCCTGATCTCCTGTGCTGTGCACTTTGGCTGCACCTAACTGTTCCTGATCTCCTGTGCTGTGCACTCTGGTGCACTTGACTGTTCCTGATCTCCTGTGCTGTGCACTCTGGCTGTAACTGACTGTTCCTGATCTCCTGTGCTGTACACTCTGGCTGCACCTGACTGTTCCTGATCTCCTGTGCTGTGCACTCTGGCTGTAACTGACTGTTCCTGATCTCCTGTGCTGTACACTCTGGCTGCACCTGACTGTTCCTGATCTCCTGTGCTGTGCACTTTGGCTGCACCTAACTGTTCCTGATCTCCTGTGCTGTGCACTCTGGTGCACCTGACTGTTCCTGATCTCCTGTGCTGTGCACTCTGGCTGTAACTGACTGTTCCTGATCTCCTGTGCTGTACACTCTGGCTGCACCTGACTGTTCCTGATCTCCTGTGTTGTGCACTCTGGCTGCACCTGACTGTTCCTGATCTCCTGTGCTGTGCACTTTGGATGTACCTGACTGTTCCTGATCTCCTGTGCTGTGCACTCTGGCTGTACCTGACTGTTCCTGATCTCCTGTGCTGTGCACTCTGGCTGTACCGTACTGTTCCTTATCCCCTGTGCTGTGCACTCTGGCTGCACCTGACTGTTCCTGATCCCCTGTGCTGTGCACTCTGGCTGCACCTGACTGTTACTGATCTCCTGCGCTGTGCACTCTGGCTGCACTTGACTGTTCCCGATCCCCTGTGCTTTGCACTCTGGCTGTAACTGACTGTTCCTGATCTCCTGTGCTGTGTACTCTGGCTGCACTTGACTGTTCCTGATCCCCTGTGCTGTGCACTCTGGCTGTACCTGACTGTTCCTGATCTCCTGTGCTGTGCACTCTGGCTGTACCTGACTGTTTCTGATCCCCTGTGCTTTGCACTCTGGCTGTACCTGACTGTTCCTGATCTCCTGTGCTGTATACACTGGCTGCTACTGACTGTTCCTGATCTCCTGTGCTGTGCACTCTGGCTGTAACTGACTGTTCCTGATCTCCTGTGCTGTGCACTCTGGCTGCACCTGACTGTTCCTGATCTCCTGTGCTGTGCACTCTGGCTGCTACTGACTGTTCCCGATCCCCTGTGCTGTGCACTCTGGCTGTAACTGACTGTTCCTGATCTCCTGTGCTGTACACTCTGGCTGCACCTGACTGTTCCTGATCTCCTGTGTTGTGCACTCTGGCTGCACCTGACTGTTCCTGATCTCCTGTGCTGTGCACTTTGGATGTACCTGACTGTTCCTGATCTCCTGTGCTGTGCACTCTGGCTGTACCGTACTGTTCCTTATCCCCTGTGCTGTGCACTCTGGCTGCACCTGACTGTTCCTGATCCCCTGTGCTGTGCACTCTGGCTGCACCTGACTGTTACTGATCTCCTGCGCTGTGCACTCTGGCTGCACTTGACTGTTCCCGATCCCCTGTGCTTTGCACTCTGGCTGTAACTGACTGTTCCTGATCTCCTGTGCTGTGTACTCTGGCTGCACTTGACTGTTCCTGATCCCCTGTGCTGTGCACTCTGGCTGTACCTGACTGTTCCTGATCTCCTGTGCTGTGCACTCTGGCTGTACCTGACTGTTTCTGATCCCCTGTGCTTTGCACTCTGGCTGTACCTGACTGTTCCTGATCGCCTGTGCTGTATACACTGGCTGCTACTGACTGTTCCTGATCTCCTGTGCTGTGCACTCTGGCTGTAACTGACTGTTCCTGATCTCCTGTGCTGTGCACTCTGGCTGCACCTGACTGTTCCTGATCTCCTGTGCTGTGCACTCTGGCTGCTACTGACTGTTCCCGATCCCCTGTGCTTTGCACTCTGGCTGTAACTGACTGTTCCTGATCTCCTGTGCTGTGCACTCTGGCTGCACCTGACTGTTCCTGATCTCCTGTGCTGTGCACTCTGGCTGCTACTGACTGTTCCTGATCCCCTGTGCTGTGCACTCTGGCTGTACCTGACTGTTCCTGATCTCCTGTGCTGTGCACTCTGGCTGTACCTGACTGTTCCTGATCTCCTGTGCTGTGCACTCTGGCTGCACCTGACTGTTCCTGATCTCCTGTGCTGTGCACTCTGGCTGCTACTGACTGTTCCTGATCCCCTGTGCTGTGCACTCTGGCCGCTACTGACTGTTCCCGATCCCCTGTGCTTTGCACTCTGGCTGTAACTGACTGTTCCTGATCTCCTGTGCTGTGCACTCTGGCTGCACCTGACTGTTCCTGATCCCCTGTGCTGTGCACTCTGGCTGTATCCGACTGTTACTGATCTCCTGTGCTGTATACACTGGCTACATATGATTGTTCCTGATCTCCTGTGCTGTGCACTTTGGCTGCACCTGACTGTTCCTGATCTCCTGTGCTGTGCACTCTGGCTGTAACTGACTGTTCCTGATCTCCTGTGCTGTGCACTCTGGCCGCTACTGACTGTTCCCGATCCCCTGTGCTTTGCACTCTGGCTGTAACTGACTGTTCCTGATCTCCTGTGCTGTGCACTCTGGCTGCACCTGACTGTTCCTGATCCCCTGTGCTGTGCACTCTGGCTGCACCTGACTGTTCCTGATCCCCTGTGCTGTGCACTCTGGCTGTACCTGACTGTTCCTGATCCCCTGTGCTGTGCACTCTGGCTGTATCCGACTGTTCCTGATCTCCTGTGCTGTATACACTGGCTACATATGATTGTTCCTGATCTCCTGTGCTGTGCACTTTGGCTGCACCTGACTGTTCCTGATCTCCTGTGCTGTGCACTCTGGCTGTAACTGACTGTTCCTGATCTCCTGTGCTGTACACTCTGGCTACATATGATTGTTCCTGATCTCCTGTGCTGTGCACTCTGGCTGTACCGTACTGTTCCTGATCTCCTGTGCTGTGCACTCTGGCTGTAACTGACTGTTCCTGATCTCCTGTGCTGTGCACTCTGGCTGCACTAGACTGTTCCCGATCCCCTGTGCTTTGCACTCTGGCTGTACCTGACTGTTCCTGATCCCCTGTGCTGTGCACTCTGGCTGTACCTGACTGTTACTGATCTCCTGTGCTGTATACACTGGCTACATATGATTGTTCCTGATCTCCTGTGCTGTGCACTCTGGCTGTACCGTACTGTTCCTGATCTCCTGTGCTGTGCACTCTGGCTGTAACTGACTGTTCCTGATCTCCTGTGCTGTGCACTCTGGCTGTAACTGACTGTTCCTGATCCCCTGTGCTGTGCACTCTGGCTGTATCCGACTGTTACTGATCTCCTGTGCTGTATACACTGGCTACATATGATTGTTCCTGATCTCCTGTGCTGTGCACTTTGGCTGCACCTGACTGTTCCTGATCTCCTGTGCTGTGCACTCTGGCTGTAACTGACTGTTCCTGATCTCCTGTGCTGTACACTCTGGCTGCACCTGACTGTTCCTGATCTTCTGTGCTGTGCACTCTGGCTGTAACTGACTGTTCCTGATCTCCTGTGCTGTACACTCTGGCTGCACCTGACTGTTCCTGATCTCCTGTGCTGTGCACTT
The DNA here is from genome assembly GCF_028390025.1 of Pseudophryne corroboree. Taxonomy (NCBI): domain Eukaryota; kingdom Metazoa; phylum Chordata; class Amphibia; order Anura; family Myobatrachidae; genus Pseudophryne; species Pseudophryne corroboree. The sequence goes on along the minus strand of NW_026970289.1, from coordinate 42,562 downwards.
TGGCTGCACCTAACTGTTCCTGATCTCCTGTGCTGTGCACTCTGGTGCACCTGACTGTTCCTGATCTCCTGTGCTGTGCACTCTGGCTGTAACTGACTGTTCCTGATCTCCTGTGCTGTACACTCTGGCTGCACCTGACTGTTCCTGATCTCCTGTGTTGTGCACTCTGGCTGCACCTGACTGTTCCTGATCTCCTGTGCTGTGCACTTTGGATGTACCTGACTGTTCCTGATCTCCTGTGCTGTGCACTCTGGCTGTACCTGACTGTTCCTGATCTCCTGTGCTGTGCACTCTGGCTGTACCGTACTGTTCCTTATCCCCTGTGCTGTGCACTCTGGCTGCACCTGACTGTTCCTGATCCCCTGTGCTGTGCACTCTGGCTGCACCTGACTGTTACTGATCTCCTGCGCTGTGCACTCTGGCTGCACTTGACTGTTCCCGATCCCCTGTGCTTTGCACTCTGGCTGTAACTGACTGTTCCTGATCTCCTGTGCTGTGTACTCTGGCTGCACTTGACTGTTCCTGATCCCCTGTGCTGTGCACTCTGGCTGTACCTGACTGTTCCTGATCTCCTGTGCTGTGCACTCTGGCTGTACCTGACTGTTTCTGATCCCCTGTGCTTTGCACTCTGGCTGTACCTGACTGTTCCTGATCTCCTGTGCTGTATACACTGGCTGCTACTGACTGTTCCTGATCTCCTGTGCTGTGCACTCTGGCTGTAACTGACTGTTCCTGATCTCCTGTGCTGTGCACTCTGGCTGCACCTGACTGTTCCTGATCTCCTGTGCTGTGCACTCTGGCTGCTACTGACTGTTCCCGATCCCCTGTGCTGTGCACTCTGGCTGTAACTGACTGTTCCTGATCTCCTGTGCTGTACACTCTGGCTGCACCTGACTGTTCCTGATCTCCTGTGTTGTGCACTCTGGCTGCACCTGACTGTTCCTGATCTCCTGTGCTGTGCACTTTGGATGTACCTGACTGTTCCTGATCTCCTGTGCTGTGCACTCTGGCTGTACCGTACTGTTCCTTATCCCCTGTGCTGTGCACTCTGGCTGCACCTGACTGTTCCTGATCCCCTGTGCTGTGCACTCTGGCTGCACCTGACTGTTACTGATCTCCTGCGCTGTGCACTCTGGCTGCACTTGACTGTTCCCGATCCCCTGTGCTTTGCACTCTGGCTGTAACTGACTGTTCCTGATCTCCTGTGCTGTGTACTCTGGCTGCACTTGACTGTTCCTGATCCCCTGTGCTGTGCACTCTGGCTGTACCTGACTGTTCCTGATCTCCTGTGCTGTGCACTCTGGCTGTACCTGACTGTTTCTGATCCCCTGTGCTTTGCACTCTGGCTGTACCTGACTGTTCCTGATCTCCTGTGCTGTATACACTGGCTGCTACTGACTGTTCCTGATCTCCTGTGCTGTGCACTCTGGCTGTAACTGACTGTTCCTGATCTCCTGTGCTGTGCACTCTGGCTGCACCTGACTGTTCCTGATCTCCTGTGCTGTGCACTCTGGCTGCTACTGACTGTTCCCGATCCCCTGTGCTTTGCACTCTGGCTGTAACTGACTGTTCCTGATCTCCTGTGCTGTGCACTCTGGCTGCACCTGACTGTTCCTGATCTCCTGTGCTGTGCACTCTGGCTGCTACTGACTGTTCCTGATCCCCTGTGCTGTGCACTCTGGCTGTATCTGACTGTTCCTGATCTCCTGTGCTGTGCACTCTGGCTGTACCTGACTGTTCCTGATCTCCTGTGCTGTGCACTCTGGCTGCACCTGACTGTTCCTGATCTCCTGTGCTGTGCACTCTGGCTGCTACTGACTGTTCCTGATCCCCTGTGCTGTGCACTCTGGCCGCTACTGACTGTTCCCGATCCCCTGTGCTTTGCACTCTGGCTGTAACTGACTGTTCCTGATCTCCTGTGCTGTGCACTCTGGCTGCACCTGACTGTTCCTGATCCCCTGTGCTGTGCACTCTGGCTGTATCCGACTGTTACTGATCTCCTGTGCTGTATACACTGGCTACATATGATTGTTCCTGATCTCCTGTGCTGTGCACTTTGGCTGCACCTGACTGTTCCTGATCTCCTGTGCTGTGCACTCTGGCTGTAACTGACTGTTCCTGATCTCCTGTGCTGTGCACTCTGGCCGCTACTGACTGTTCCCGATCCCCTGTGCTTTGCACTCTGGCTGTAACTGACTGTTCCTGATCTCCTGTGCTGTGCACTCTGGCTGCACCTGACTGTTCCTGATCCCCTGTGCTGTGCACTCTGGCTGCACCTGACTGTTCCTGATCCCCTGTGCTGTGCACTCTGGCTGTACCTGACTGTTCCTGATCTCCTGTGCTGTGCACTCTGGCTGTACCTGACTGTTCCTGATCCCCTGTGCTGTGCACTCTGGCTGTACCTGACTGTTCCTGATCTCCTGTGCTGTGCACTTTGGATGTACCTGACTGTTCCTGATCTCCTGTGCTGTGCACTCTGGCTGTACCTGACTGTTCCTGATCCCCTGTGCTGTGCACTCTGGCTGTACCTGACTGTTCCTGATCCCCTGTGCTGTGCACTCTGGCTGTACCTGACTGTTCCTGATCTCCTGTGCTGTGCACTTTGGATGTACCTGACTGTTCCTGATCTCCTGTGCTGTGCACTCTGGCTGTACCTGACTGTTCCTGATCTCCTGTGCTGTGCACTCTGGCTGTACCGTACTGTTCCTTATCCCCTGTGCTGTGCACTCTGGCTGCACCTGACTGTTCCTGATCCCCTGTGCTGTGCACTCTGGCTGCACCTGACTGTTACTGATCTCCTGCGCTGTGCACTCTGGCTGCACTTGACTGTTCCCGATCCCCTGTGCTTTGCACTCTGGCTGTAACTGACTGTTCCTGATCTCCTGTGCTGTGTACTCTGGCTGCACCTGACTGTTCCTGATCCCCTGTGCTGTGCACTCTGGCTGTACCTGACTGTTCCTGATCTCCTGTGCTGTGCACTCTGGCTGTAACTGACTGTTCCTGATCCCCTGTGCTGTGCACTCTGGCTGTATCCGACTGTTACTGATCTCCTGTGCTGTATACACTGGCTACATATGATTGTTCCTGATCTCCTGTGCTGTGCACTTTGGCTGCACCTGACTGTTCCTGATCTCCTGTGCTGTGCACTCTGGCTGTAACTGACTGTTCCTGATCTCCTGTGCTGTACACTCTGGCTGCACCTGACTGTTCCTGATCTCCTGTGCTGTGCACTCTGGCTGTAACTGACTGTTCCTGATCTCCTGTGCTGTACACTCTGGCTGCACCTGACTGTTCCTGATCTCCTGTGCTGTGCACTTTGGCTGCACCTAACTGTTCCTGATCTCCTGTGCTGTGCACTCTGGTGCACCTGACTGTTCCTGATCTCCTGTGCTGTGCACTCTGGCTGTAACTGACTGTTCCTGATCTCCTGTGCTGTACACTCTGGCTGCACCTGACTGTTCCTGATCTCCTGTGTTGTGCACTCTGGCTGCACCTGACTGTTCCTGATCTCCTGTGCTGTGCACTTTGGATGTACCTGACTGTTCCTGATCTCCTGTGCTGTGCACTCTGGCTGTACCTGACTGTTCCTGATCTCCTGTGCTGTGCACTCTGGCTGTACCGTACTGTTCCTTATCCCCTGTGCTGTGCACTCTGGCTGCACCTGACTGTTCCTGATCCCCTGTGCTGTGCACTCTGGCTGCACCTGACTGTTACTGATCTCCTGCGCTGTGCACTCTGGCTGCACTTGACTGTTCCTGATCCCCTGTGCTTTGCACTCTGGCTGTAACTGACTGTTCCTGATCTCCTGTGCTGTGTACTCTGGCTGCACTTGACTGTTCCTGATCCCCTGTGCTGTGCACTCTGGCTGTACCTGACTGTTCCTGATCTCCTGTGCTGTGCACTCTGGCTGTACCTGACTGTTTCTGATCCCCTGTGCTTTGCACTCTGGCTGTACCTGACTGTTCCTGATCTCCTGTGCTGTATACACTGGCTGCTACTGACTGTTCCTGATCTCCTGTGCTGTGCACTCTGGCTGCTACTGACTGTTCCCGATCCCCTGTGCTTTGCACTCTGGCTGTAACTGACTGTTCCTGATCTCCTGTGCTGTGCACTCTGGCTGCACCTGACTGTTCCTGATCTCCTGTGCTGTGCACTCTGGCTGCTACTGACTGTTCCTGATCCCCTGTGCTGTGCACTCTGGCTGTACCTGACTGTTCCTGATCTCCTGTGCTGTGCACTCTGGCTGTACCTGACTGTTCCTGATCTCCTGTGCTGTGCACTCTGGCTGCACCTGACTGTTCCTGATCTCCTGTGCTGTGCACTCTGGCTGCTACTGACTGTTCCTGATCCCCTGTGCTGTGCACTCTGGCCGCTACTGACTGTTCCCGATCCCCTGTGCTTTGCACTCTGGCTGTAACTGACTGTTCCTGATCTCCTGTGCTGTGCACTCTGGCTGCACCTGACTGTTCCTGATCCCCTGTGCTGTGCACTCTGGCTGTATCCGACTGTTACTGATCTCCTGTGCTGTATACACTGGCTACATATGTTTGTTCCTGATCTCCTGTGCTGTGCACTTTGGCTGCACCTGACTGTTCCTGATCTCCTGTGCTGTGCACTCTGGCTGTAACTGACTGTTCCTGATCTCCTGTGCTGTACACTCTGGCTGCACCTGACTGTTCCTGATCTCCTGTGCTGTGCACTTTGGCTGCACCTAACTGTTCCTGATCTCCTGTGCTGTGCACTCTGGTGCACCTGACTGTTCCTGATCTCCTGTGCTGTGCACTCTGGCTGTAACTGACTGTTCCTGATCTCCTGTGCTGTACACTCTGGCTGCACCTGACTGTTCCTGATCTCCTGTGCTGTGCACTCTGGCTGTAACTGACTGTTCCTGATCTCCTGTGCTGTACACTCTGGCTGCACCTGACTGTTCCTGATCTCCTGTGCTGTGCACTTTGGCTGCACCTAACTGTTCCTGATCTCCTGTGCTGTGCACTCTGGTGCACCTGACTGTTCCTGATCTCCTGTGCTGTGCACTCTGGCTGTAACTGACTGTTCCTGATCTCCTGTGCTGTACACTCTGGCTGCACCTGACTGTTCCTGATCTCCTGTGTTGTGCACTCTGGCTGCACCTGACTGTTCCTGATCTCCTGTGCTGTGCACTTTGGATGTACCTGACTGTTCCTGATCTCCTGTGCTGTGCACTCTGGCTGTACCTGACTGTTCCTGATCTCCTGTGCTGTGCACTCTGGCTGTACCGTACTGTTCCTTATCCCCTGTGCTGTGCACTCTGGCTGCACCTGACTGTTCCTGATCCCCTGTGCTGTGCACTCTGGCTGCACCTGACTGTTACTGATCTCCTGCGCTGTGCACTCTGGCTGCACTTGACTGTTCCCGATCCCCTGTGCTTTGCACTCTGGCTGTAACTGACTGTTCCTGATCTCCTGTGCTGTGTACTCTGGCTGCACTTGACTGTTCCTGATCCCCTGTGCTGTGCACTCTGGCTGTACCTGACTGTTCCTGATCTCCTGTGCTGTGCACTCTGGCTGTACCTGACTGTTTCTGATCCCCTGTGCTTTGCACTCTGGCTGTACCTGACTGTTCCTGATCTCCTGTGCTGTATACACTGGCTGCTACTGACTGTTCCTGATCTCCTGTGCTGTGCACTCTGGCTGTAACTGACTGTTCCTGATCTCCTGTGCTGTGCACTCTGGCTGCACCTGACTGTTCCTGATCTCCTGTGCTGTGCACTCTGGCTGCTACTGACTGTTCCCGATCCCCTGTGCTGTGCACTCTGGCTGTAACTGACTGTTCCTGATCTCCTGTGCTGTACACTCTGGCTGCACCTGACTGTTCCTGATCTCCTGTGTTGTGCACTCTGGCTGCACCTGACTGTTCCTGATCTCCTGTGCTGTGCACTTTGGATGTACCTGACTGTTCCTGATCTCCTGTGCTGTGCACTCTGGCTGTACCGTACTGTTCCTTATCCCCTGTGCTGTGCACTCTGGCTGCACCTGACTGTTCCTGATCCCCTGTGCTGTGCACTCTGGCTGCACCTGACTGTTACTGATCTCCTGCGCTGTGCACTCTGGCTGCACTTGACTGTTCCCGATCCCCTGTGCTTTGCACTCTGGCTGTAACTGACTGTTCCTGATCTCCTGTGCTGTGTACTCTGGCTGCACTTGACTGTTCCTGATCCCCTGTGCTGTGCACTCTGGCTGTACCTGACTGTTCCTGATCTCCTGTGCTGTGCACTCTGGCTGTACCTGACTGTTTCTGATCCCCTGTGCTTTGCACTCTGGCTGTACCTGACTGTTCCTGATCTCCTGTGCTGTATACACTGGCTGCTACTGACTGTTCCTGATCTCCTGTGCTGTGCACTCTGGCTGTAACTGACTGTTCCTGATCTCCTGTGCTGTGCACTCTGGCTGCACCTGACTGTTCCTGATCTCCTGTGCTGTGCACTCTGGCTGCTACTGACTGTTCCCGATCCCCTGTGCTTTGCACTCTGGCTGTAACTGACTGTTCCTGATCTCCTGTGCTGTGCACTCTGGCTGCACCTGACTGTTCCTGATCTCCTGTGCTGTGCACTCTGGCTGCTACTGACTGTTCCTGATCCCCTGTGCTGTGCACTCTGGCTGTACCTGACTGTTCCTGATCTCCTGTGCTGTGCACTCTGGCTGTACCTGACTGTTCCTGATCTCCTGTGCTGTGCACTCTGGCTGCACCTGACTGTTCCTGATCTCCTGTGCTGTGCACTCTGGCTGCTACTGAATGTTCCTGATCCCCTGTGCTGTGCACTCTGGCCGCTACTGACTGTTCCCGATCCCCTGTGCTTTGCACTCTGGCTGTAACTGACTGTTCCTGATCTCCTGTGCTGTGCACTCTGGCTGCACCTGACTGTTCCTGATCCCCTGTGCTGTGCACTCTGGCTGTATCCGACTGTTACTGATCTCCTGTGCTGTATACACTGGCTACATATGATTGTTCCTGATCTCCTGTGCTGTGCACTTTGGCTGCACCTGACTGTTCCTGATCTCCTGTGCTGTGCACTCTGGCTGTAACTGACTGTTCCTGATCTCCTGTGCTGTGCACTCTGGCCGCTACTGACTGTTCCCGATCCCCTGTGCTTTGCACTCTGGCTGTAACTGACTGTTCCTGATCTCCTGTGCTGTGCACTCTGGCTGCACCTGACTGTTCCTGATCCCCTGTGCTGTGCACTCTGGCTGCACCTGACTGTTCCTGATCCCCTGTGCTGTGCACTCTGGCTGTACCTGACTGTTCCTGATCTCCTGTGCTGTGCACTTTGGCTGCACCTAACTGTTCCTGATCTCCTGTGCTGTGCACTCTGGCTGTACCTGACTGTTCCTGATCCCCTGTGCTGTGCACTCTGGCTGTACCTGACTGTTCCTGATCCCCTGTGCTGTGCACTCTGGCTGTACCTGACTGTTCCTGATCTCCTGTGCTGTGCACTTTGGATGTACCTGACTGTTCCTGATCTCCTGTGCTGTGCACTCTGGCTGTACCTGACTGTTCCTGATCTCCTGTGCTGTGCACTCTGGCTGTACCGTACTGTTCCTTATCCCCTGTGCTGTGCACTCTGGCTGCACCTGACTGTTCCTGATCCCCTGTGCTGTGCACTCTGGCTGCACCTGACTGTTACTGATCTCCTGCGCTGTGCACTCTGGCTGCACTTGACTGTTCCCGATCCCCTGTGCTTTGCACTCTGGCTGTAACTGACTGTTCCTGATCTCCTGTGCTGTGTACTCTGGCTGCACCTGACTGTTCCTGATCCCCTGTGCTGTGCACTCTGGCTGTACCTGACTGTTCCTGATCTCCTGTGCTGTGCACTCTGGCTGTAACTGACTGTTCCTGATCCCCTGTGCTGTGCACTCTGGCTGTATCCGACTGTTACTGATCTCCTGTGCTGTATACACTGGCTACATATGATTGTTCCTGATCTCCTGTGCTGTGCACTTTGGCTGCACCTGACTGTTCCTGATCTCCTGTGCTGTGCACTCTGGCTGTAACTGACTGTTCCTGATCTCCTGTGCTGTACACTCTGGCTGCACCTGACTGTTCCTGATCTCCTGTGCTGTGCACTCTGGCTGTAACTGACTGTTCCTGATCTCCTGTGCTGTACACTCTGGCTGCACCTGACTGTTCCTGATCTCCTGTGCTGTGCACTTTGGCTGCACCTAACTGTTCCTGATCTCCTGTGCTGTGCACTCTGGTGCACCTGACTGTTCCTGATCTCCTGTGCTGTGCACTCTGGCTGTAACTGACTGTTCCTGATCTCCTGTGCTGTACACTCTGGCTGCACCTGACTGTTCCTGATCTCCTGTGTTGTGCACTCTGGCTGCACCTGACTGTTCCTGATCTCCTGTGCTGTGCACTTTGGATGTACCTGACTGTTCCTGATCTCCTGTGCTGTGCACTCTGGCTGTACCTGACTGTTCCTGATCTCCTGTGCTGTGCACTCTGGCTGTACCGTACTGTTCCTTATCCCCTGTGCTGTGCACTCTGGCTGCACCTGACTGTTCCTGATCCCCTGTGCTGTGCACTCTGGCTGCACCTGACTGTTACTGATCTCCTGCGCTGTGCACTCTGGCTGCACTTGACTGTTCCTGATCCCCTGTGCTTTGCACTCTGGCTGTAACTGACTGTTCCTGATCTCCTGTGCTGTGTACTCTGGCTGCACTTGACTGTTCCTGATCCCCTGTGCTGTGCACTCTGGCTGTACCTGACTGTTCCTGATCTCCTGTGCTGTGCACTCTGGCTGTACCTGACTGTTTCTGATCCCCTGTGCTTTGCACTCTGGCTGTACCTGACTGTTCCTGATCTCCTGTGCTGTATACACTGGCTGCTACTGACTGTTCCTGATCTCCTGTGCTGTGCACTCTGGCTGCTACTGACTGTTCCCGATCCCCTGTGCTTTGCACTCTGGCTGTAACTGACTGTTCCTGATCTCCTGTGCTGTGCACTCTGGCTGCACCTGACTGTTCCTGATCTCCTGTGCTGTGCACTCTGGCTGCTACTGACTGTTCCTGATCCCCTGTGCTGTGCACTCTGGCTGTACCTGACTGTTCCTGATCTCCTGTGCTGTGCACTCTGGCTGTACCTGACTGTTCCTGATCTCCTGTGCTGTGCACTCTGGCTGCACCTGACTGTTCCTGATCTCCTGTGCTGTGCACTCTGGCTGCTACTGACTGTTCCTGATCCCCTGTGCTGTGCACTCTGGCCGCTACTGACTGTTCCCGATCCCCTGTGCTTTGCACTCTGGCTGTAACTGACTGTTCCTGATCTCCTGTGCTGTGCACTCTGGCTGCACCTGACTGTTCCTGATCCCCTGTGCTGTGCACTCTGGCTGTATCTGACTGTTACTGATCTCCTGTGCTGTATACACTGGCTACATATGTTTGTTCCTGATCTCCTGTGCTGTGCACTTTGGCTGCACCTGACTGTTCCTGATCTCCTGTGCTGTGCACTCTGGCTGTAACTGACTGTTCCTGATCTCCTGTGCTGTGCACTCTGGCCGCTACTGACTGTTCCCGATCCCCTGTGCTTTGCACTCTGGCTGTAACTGACTGTTCCTGATCTCCTGTGCTGTGCACTCTGGCTGCACCTGACTGTTCCTGATCCCCTGTGCTGTGCACTCTGGCTGCACCTGACTGTTCCTGATCCCCTGTGCTGTGCACTCTGGCTGTACCTGACTGTTCCTGATCTCCTGTGCTGTGCACTCTGGCTGTAACTGACTGTTCCTGATCTCCTGTGCTGTGCACTCTGGCTGCACCTGACTGTTCCTGATCCCCTGTGCTGTGCACTCTGGCTGTACCTGACTGTTCCTGATCTCCTGTGCTGTGCACTTTGGATGTACCTGACTGTTCCTGATCTCCTGTGCTGTGCACTCTGGCTGTACCTGACTGTTCCTGATCTCCTGTGCTGTGCACTCTGGCTGTACCGTACTGTTCCTTATCCCCTGTGCTGTGCACTCTGGCTGCACCTGACTGTTCCTGATCCCCTGTGCTGTGCACTCTGGCTGCACCTGACTGTTACTGATCTCCTGCGCTGTGCACTCTGGCTGCACTTGACTGTTCCCGATCCCCTGTGCTTTGCACTCTGGCTGTAACTGACTGTTCCTGATCTCCTGTGCTGTGTACTCTGGCTGCACCTGACTGTTCCTGATCCCCTGTGCTGTGCACTCTGGCTGTACCTGACTGTTCCTGATCTCCTGTGCTGTGCACTCTGGCTGTACCTGACTGTTTCTGATCCCCTGTGCTTTGCACTCTGGCTGTACCTGACTGTTCCTGATCTCCTGTGCTGTATACACTGGCTGCTACTGACTGTTCCTGATCTCCTGTGCTGTGCACTCTGGCTGTAACTGACTGTTCCTGATCTCCTGTGCTGTGCACTCTGGCTGCACCTGACTGTTCCTGATCTCCTGTGCTGTGCACTCTGGCTGCTACTGACTGTTCCCGATCCCCTGTGCTTTGCACTCTGGCTGTAACTGACTGTTCCTGATCTCCTGTGCTGTGCACTCTGGCTGCATCTGACTGTTCCTGATCCCCTGTGCTGTGCACTCTGGCTGCACCTGACTGTTCCTGATCCCCTGTGCTGTGCACTCTGGCTGTACCTGACTGTTCCTGATCTCCTGTGCTGTGCACTCTGGCTGTACCTGACTGTTCCTGATCTCCTGTGCTGTGCACTCTGGCTGCACCTGACTGTTCCTGATCTCCTGTGCTGTGCACTCTGGCTGCACCTGACTGTTCCTGATCCCCTGTGCTGTGCACTCTGGCTGTAACTGACTGTTCCTGATCTCCTGTGCTGTGCACTCTGGCTGCAACTGACTGTTCCTGATCTCCTGTGCTGTGCACTCTGGCCGCTACTGACTGTTCCCGATCCCCTGTGCTTTGCACTCTGGCTGTAACTGACTGTTCCTGATCTCCTGTGCTGTGCACTCTGGCTGCACCTGACTGTTCCTGATCCCCTGTGCTGTGCACTCTGGCTGCACCTGACTGTTCCTGATCCCCTGTGCTGTGCACTCTGGCTGTACCTGACTGTTCCTGATCTCCTGTGCTGTGCACTCTGGCTGTAACTGACTGTTCCTGATCTCCTGTACTGTGCACTCTGGCTGCACCTGACTGTTCCTGATCCCCTGTGCTGTGCACTCTGGCTGTACCTGACTGTTCCTGATCTCCTGTGCTGTGCACTCTGGCTGTACCTGACTGTTCCTGATCCCCTGTGCTGTATACACTGGCTGCTACTGACTGTGCCTGATCTCCTGTGCTGTGCACTCTGGCTGTACCTGACTGTTCCTGATCTCCTGTGCTGTGCACTCTGGCTGTACCTGACTGTTCCTGATCTCCTGTGCTGTGCACTCTGGCTGCACCTGACTGTTCCTGATCTCCTGTGCTGTGCACTCTGGCTGTACCTGACTGTTCCTGATCTCCTGTGCTGTGCACTCTGGCTGTACCTGACTGTTCCTGATCTCCTGTGCTGTCCACTCTGGCTGCACATGACTGTTCCTGATCTCCTGTGCTGTGCACTCTGGCTGTACCTGACTGTTCCTGATCTCCTGTGCTGTGCACTCTGGCTGCACCTGACTGTTCCTGATCTCCTGTGCTGTGCACTCTGGCTGTACCTGACTGTTCCTTATCTCCTGTGCTGTGCACTCTGGCTGCACCTGACTGTTCCTGATCTCCTGTGCTGTGCACTCTGGCTGCTACTGACTGTTCCTGATCCCCTGTGCTGTGCGCTCTGGCTGTAACTGACTGTTCCTGATCTCCTGTGCTGTGCACTCTGGCTGCACCTGACTGTTCCTGATCCCCTGTGCTGTGCACTCTGGCTGTAACTGACTGTTCCTGATCTCCTGTGCTGTGCACTCTGGCTGCACCTGACTGTTCCTGATCCCCTGTGCTGTATACACTGGCTGCTACTGACTGTTCCTGATCTCCTGTGCTGTGCACTCTGGCTGTACCTGACTGTTCCTGATCTCCTGTGCTGTGCACTCTGGCTGTACCTGACTGTTCCTGATCCCCTGTGCTGTATACACTGGCTGCACCTGACTGTTCCTGATCCCCTGTGCTGTGCACTCTGGCTGTACCTGACTGTTCCTGATCTCCTGTGCTGTGCACTCTGGCTGTACCTGACTGTTCCTGATCTCCTATGCTGTGCACTCCGGCTGCACCTGACTGTTCCTGATCTCCTGTGCTGTGCACTCTGGCTGCTACTGACTGTTCCTGATCCCCTGTGCTGTGCACTCTGGCTGTAACTGACTGTTCCTGATCTCCTGTGCTGTGCACTCTGGCTGTAACTGACTGTTCCTGATCTCCTGTGCTGTGCACTCTGACAATGTCTATAATATTTGTCCTATTAAAAACACGTTAAAGGTTAAAGAACACTGTACGCAATTGGCGCAAAAAGTACCGCAAGGGTACTCCCTTAACTATACCTTAAGGAATGTACTTATACTGTAAACATTTGTGCAGTGATAATGTGTAGATGTAATGCAGTGTAACCTTGTTAGCTTAAAAGCTGTATGAGCGACTATGACGCTCTGAGAACCTTTATGCATTTATAATAATCAATCAAATACCGGTCTAAGGTTCTAACGCCTTTAGTGAGAGAATAAACGTTCAAAAAGAATAATACAATACAAGCTATACACTACCAAAATAACATAGAATATCTAACCAAGTTACTACACATAAAATACAATAAAGACACAATTACTTTTAAAAGGGGAAGGAGAGAGAGAATGGCTTATAACATTAAATAAGACAATATGATTGCTGAGAAAACTTACACATGTGAGAGACAATCGCTGCGCAGTTAGTCAATGCTGAATACCGCATGGGATAGAAGCTAGACTCCATTTTGGGAAAACTCCCATGATTCCAAAGACTGCAACACATGGTTGAAAGGGGGAGGGGAAAACACCCAGCAGCAGCCATTTCTTACAAACCAACTAATCTTATTCCACATTCCAATCCAACTTCCTAGAACCATCTTATTCAATTTCACATTCCAAACAAACTCAGTATCTCAATAACCAGAGCATATGGTATGATGGCTATGCTATATGAATTATCACAAGACCAGATCACAATGTAACCACACATATCAGCCTGCCATTGCTACAAAACCCATATTCACAAGTAACTGCATGGCGGTATTCATGATTGACAAGATATATTATAACAAACCAGCACAATCTATTTTAAATCACCATAGGCAAACAAATACCACAAATGCTATGCTACAGGTTGTCTAATGTCCCAGCTACCATCACAGATTCCCAGATCTATCACACAAACAAGTTACAATATCCTATTTAAACCAGCACCATTGACCTTAAAGCCATCTGTCTATATTTCCTTATCTAGCCATGTGAATTCAATACTTAGCCTTTCGCTTGGAGGTCAGTCCTGGGGATGAAGCAGCCATGCTGCTGGGTGCCAGGTAGCTGTGTGAGTGAGTGAGCCCTGTGATTTCCAGTGGATAATATCATACCTGCATTCCAGCTGTGGGGGTGTGTCAACCACAGGAAGTGTGTCTTTCACAGTATGTGGGCTGTCTTGTATCAGTGAGCTGAGCATGTGAGCTTGGTTATGCAAAATGTTAAGTGATGACTAACACATTCCTGTCTTGTGGGAAGCTATTGTTTGGCGAATACAAAACAAAACCCTGTCTCTGGGTTTTGTTCGATATTCATGATGTCCACTTTCAGTTGAGACAATGACATCTCAGCAATCATTCTTCTGGAGACAAACCCTAAGCCCATTTGTAAACACAGGTGTTGGCCCTCCTCATTGAGTCTCAAAGCTCAGTGTAATTAAAGGCTATTGTACTCCGTCTGCGGGAAAGATACTGATTTGGAATACAATTAATCTTCAATTACTATTCCTGTGCTTAACTATGCATAAGAACACGTGAAGCCCTCCCAACATGCAAACTATTGTTTGGGGAATCTCTAAGGTCAAAGAGCCATTTGAGACCCACTGATACCTGCTGGACTCAGGGGAATATTAACTTATAAAATCCATTATTTTGATTAAATATGTAGCGTGCACACGCATGAAGTGCATATATGGCAACGTGCAGCGTGATATTTTTCTGACTTTGACAGTCCACCCTTTGGCAGTCACCAATAACTGCCACTTCCTAAAACAGTTCAAAAAGAGAAAAATATATGTCATATGTAAATACATTTCTATGATTGGGTAAGGGAGGAGAGAAGAAGGTGGGAAAAAGGTATGACCTAGTGAGATAGCAGAAGCATGTGTGTATGAATCCGTGTTTGGGGGGTCATGTATCATCGTGCCGTGCGTGTTTTAAATCAAGCTTCGAGGTATTGCGAAGTATACATTTGAATTTCTTCTTATCCCGTGGTACGGGTCTGTGGATGGGCTGTCAAACTTTACCGAGCTCTCTTTGGCTTTTGATTGTAACAAAATGGGGGAGCACATTTTAGTTGATGATACATGAATGGGGGAATATGTGATTGCTGATATCTGTGCGGGTATTCCCTATCGACTATGTGTGTAATTACCTGAAGGTTTTAGAGATGAAGATAAGACACAATTATGGTAAATGCAGTGGTATTCTATGTCAGGTTAATGAACATTTGTCGGTTGAAGCCTTGTTCGGTGTCTGTTGAATGCAGTCTTCTTTGGGCTTTTGCCAAAAGGTGTGGGCAAAAAGCTTTGTCAATGTCCATAGACTTACAAAAGTGTTGGGCTAGCGTAATTTTAAAATTTCTAGGGAAACTGGGGGTCTATGGCATAGTTCATCAAATATCTGTGTATAAGGTTGTCAAAACTTCTTCTTTAATCCATCAGTTGTCTGTATACAGGGTCATCAAATTCCTCGTCAAAAGTGGGTCTTTTTACCTTGGAAAAACCGGAAAAACAGGTGAAAGAAACGGACCGTATAATTGCATTTTCATCACATCATTGTTTCTACAGTTGGGTCATAAATTAAATCCATTGGAATTACAATTTCCTCACTCCTTAGACTCATTACCCTGGTACTACGTTTGCACTTCGTTAAAGCCTGACCGCATCTAAATATCAAGCCAATCGTTATGACAACACCTAAGATACATAGGAGAAACTTCCCTACATCCATTATGACTCCTTGAGCCCATTCTCCTAAACCAGAGAACCAATTTCGCGGGTTCAACCATGACACCCAACCAGTCAGCTCATTACCCACAGCAGCAAGGGTGAGATTGTGTCTCCTGCGAAATTCCCACTTTAATTGGAGAATATCGTCCATCTTTTGGTCTATGACCTCGACCGGGTCCTCGGTACTATTCGTTATATATGTGCAGCATTTCACGCTGTACTGCGTTGCCAGTGTGACACAATATCCACCTGTTACTGCTGTGAGATAATTAAGAACCATTCTATGCTGAACCAGTTCTGTTTTATAAGCTTGAAGTTCTCTTCCAGTATACCTAAACGTGTCATCATACATTTCTGTGATATTGTCTAACAAATTTGCAAGCGCTGATATGTATTTATAATTCAACACTCCTCTGGCGGTGCGAGTGATGTCTAACGCGAGTAGAACCTGAATCCCGGTGGATTCATGGATCATGTCAGAGGCCGGATGCTCTGTTCTTTCTATCAGGTGCCGTTTAACTACGTGCTCGTAATGAGTGTGAGTATAAGGAGCTTGGGCACCACGGTGTATATCTTTCATTTTGGCATGTGATACAGTCATTACTTCAGGCAGTACTTTTCCAATATAACACAATCCTTCAGAGTTTGGGGCAAGCCACTTATACGCCTTCCTCCCGCATATGAAATATGCATCATCGGGGAGAACATATGGGACGGAGTAGGACATTACCATATTACACATCTTCCATGTGAAACCTCGTAACCCTAATTCTCCCATCTGTCTAGTACACGTATCTGTTTGTATGATATGTGCACAGTATCCTGGTGATACCTCTCCAACTCTCATGATCCTATTTACTAGGGTATACCTATATCGGAAAGATTTTTCCTTACCGGCTATGTGGCGTACAAGCTCTGTATCTGTAGGCATTCTATCTGCTCTATATGAAAAGGTCATGGTTTGGTTACTCCATGACACTTCCCAATTTTCCGGCTTTCGGGGATTGGAAATGTTAAAACATACTAGGGACCTATCCACATGATATTGGTGGAGCTTCAAACTAGGAGGACTAGAGATATTAAACCTCCTGTCCACCGGCCTCCCACCACTTAGCTCAAGTACCTCCCCTATCGTTAAAAGGAAATGGTACTAGTCCTGGCTTGCTGTGGCCTTGAGGTACTTGAGAGCATACCCAACAATCTGTCTGATTTAACACTTTACCCACTAAGGAGTGATAGTCACTCAATGGATGCCTGTCCATATGGATATTAAAACTGGATTGGCATCTCTTGATGCATCCATCCTCAACTACATTGTCACAGAGTCTACAGATACAGTTCTCTTTTCAGCTAACAATCCTTCACAATGTTTACAAATAACATGGCTGCTAGATCGTTTCCGGTACTCGCCTTTGCTTGGTGGTTGTGTTGCTATTGGAAATTTACACCTCCGTCTCAGTCATCAGAACCTTTCTGGATCCTTTCTCGACCTCACTGGTACTCTCGCCGGAACAGACTGCTCTGGTCAACTTCATGGTCAACAGGAAAATCCGTATCACAGTCTCTTGGGGCAAGTCCATCTTACAGGAGGAGAAAAGGAGAAATTTGTAATGGGGGTACAGAAAAACAGTTTGAGGGGGAGAGAAACTTGTTACGATAATTAGTTCTCTAGTCTTGTTGTTCTTCTTGTTCTGCTGTCATCTCAAAGGTGCTGTCTCTCAGTCTTCCAACCGAACACTCCGGTGATACAATATTTCTTCCGAACCAGCGATCTTTCTGTAAGGAGCAAAAATCTTGCATTACCATTTGTCTAACTGATGTGTGACATACCATCTTTAAAATATGAAAACATGAGAAAGAAGAGGGAGAGGAGAAAAAAAAACAACAAGAGAGAGAGAGAACCGTTCATATATGTATATATCACATAAATCAACAATAAACAACAGGAAAATAAACATTTTTCAAACATTTTTAAAATATTGTCAGATCATCAGGCTGTCATATCTACATGTCCAATGGTTTCCTTGCGCAGTCCCTCCCACCAGCACCTCCATACTCCACCCTCAGTATCTGGCCAGGATACATTGATGCGGATAGGTCGTGCTGGGGTTTGGTAGACTTCTGCAAAGACCAAGTATATATGCAATGTTTGAGTCCTATCAATAATCGTCAGAGATGGGGAGAGAAAAGAAACATTTCACAGATACATTTACAACGTTTCACCCGGTCATTCCTGTGTCTTCAGGGAATGACCTCCCAATTTATTAACTGTTACCTCAGGCTTACCATCAGTCCTAAGGATCACCTTTCCTGACTACATATCATGAGTGTGGGCCAAAATTCTTCCTATCTGATCCCTGGTTACAATTTGGTGTGTCCTAACTTTTGCTCATTTTCATGTCTAGGGGGTCTGACTTTATGTGGGCTGTTGCAGTTGCTGGCATAATGCCCTTCTCTTTTACAACGATAACAAATCCTTGAGTTCCTCCATGTGCCAATGGCCTGGGGTTTTGGTTGATTTGATGCCTCCTCAAACGCTTGGATGCTCATCACCATCAACCGCTTTCCCTGTACCTCCCTGATTCCTTGGATACCATGATTATGTCGTTGTCTAGGGAGTTGATATACCTTCTGTGAATCTTTGATCATACACTTAGATCTTTCCTAGGATCTGGGAAATCAGACATGATTGATCTCAATTCTGTTCGGGACCAGGGATGGCGCATTGCACTGTCCTTGACGGGAATGGTTCCCTGATCGTCAGTCTTCCCATTGGGGACTGTGATCACCCTGACAGGACTAAACTCAATTACATCACCTTGTTTTGGTCTTACAATATGGGGTACATTTGTTTGTGCGTGATATAAAACACCGTACGTACCTGTGGACACGACCTCACCTGACCCTCCGTTAGGGGGTTTGATTACTGCCTTTACCGATTTAGTCGCGTCCACCTGGATGTCTGGTAGGCTGGCTGCTGGAAGAGGTGCCGATATCGTGCTGGGCTCACTTCCTTGTTTGTATTCCTGAGGGAAGTTTAACATGGGGTGCAACTTGCATAGGTTAATAGTTGTACATTTAACAGTATTACAATTATCATTGTTATGTTTATTACAATTATTCTTATCATCTATAATACAGTTGCTAAGTGCATTTTTATTGTACAACATTGTGCCTTTCTCCGCAACCATAATCCTCTCCATTGCCATGTCTCTCCTCCCAATGTGAGAGTCAGATATGTCAGTTAACTCTCTTTGCATTTCACTTTCCTGTTGCCACAATTTTAAACAATCATAATGTTTGATCCGTCTCTTTGCTGATTTAATAAGACCTATCCTTCTCCTTAGATTTAGTAACACATCTGGGCTAAAGCTGCCTACTCTTGGGAACTTCTCCCCGTCATGTACAGTCATTCTTTCCCATTCATCACATAAAACCTCTGTGTGTGAACCGTATTTTTCACACATTACGTACCTTGCCGACCCGATTGGTCGGTTTACTGAATCAACCCGAACCGAGGTTGATCGCCCCCTACCTGAACAATTGGCCCCCATAACTTGCAGGTGTTGCTTTCACCACCTCTGACCTTCAATCAGGGTCTTCAGCGATCCCTTACAAAAACCAAAATGTTCAAGATAGGCTGACGGTGGCGGTTTACCGAGTACCCCACTCACTCGCCCACGCCAACCAATACGACCTACACACTGCCCTAGTGCTGGCGTACTCGACCCAGGGCCCCTATGAACCTTCGTTTACTGGAACATGTGAGTGTGATCCGCAGAGCATTAACCCTTTCCAGTAACTGTTGGTTGTTGGATAATTCCTGAGTGACCAGCGAACTTCCCTTCAGAAAATAAAAAATTACACAAATCACGTCAGAATGTACAAATAGCGTTTATGACCCGTTTCGTACACAAATGGTACTGGGTCAAATTACTAACTAATGCACACAATTACGTGCGGTACAATCGTTCAGCACATAAGCAACTAATCTTATGTGCGGAGCGACCAGTGGAATCGAAAATTGCGGCTGCGAATTCCTTCAGCATGAGCTTTATTGGCCTATATGGGTTCTGCACCAACCCCCTGGGTTGTGCTCTTTTCTCTATTTATAGCGGACTTCCTTGTCTGCTGTACCTGGACCTCCTGGTCAATTCCGGACCTCCTGGTCTGTGCTACAATAGACCTCCAGGTCTGCTATACTCTAATGCTCAGATTTTTATGTTTAACAGGGGATGCCTCCCTTGCCACCATGCACGTCACTTACATGTATGTACCCTGCGAGAACTCGACTTCTTGTGGTTCAACCTCAAAAAATTGTATAAACTTATATATGCAAACACTCACTCACCACATGTACACTTTTGTTTCTATTTCTATTTCTGCGCAGAAATTTTCTTTCCTTTAGACCAGATGTGTTGTAAATTTGGAGAAGGATCTGTTAGTCTAAATTTCGGACACTAAAATAGATTTGCGCTATTTATCGCGTTGCCACCTTTTCGCCTGTTACAATAACACTAGCGTGTGATTTGAGTTACGTGGGCGTACCCGGACGCTCCGTTGTGTAATATACGCTGCGTGCGTCGGCCTTTGAGTTGCGTACGCGAGTCTCACCCTTTGTTAGAGACACGTGTACACAAAGCAAATATCCACCGTAACACAATTTTTACACGTTTATCAATGTAGATGATCCTTGATCATCTACTGAGCACCACACCAATCTCTCCTTGTATCTTTAGGTAGAGCTGCGTGCGTGCTTTACAAATTACCCCTTAATGTATTACTTTTACTCTTTAACTACTAAATAGCAACAAATCTCTCTTAGCACGTTATCAATTATGAAATGGCAACCAGGAAAGTGAGATGTGAAGATTACACAAATGAACATGCAATTCTAAATTTAATCTAATAACATACATTGATGTAAGCACACGCATGTAGATATTACATATAAGTACCAATCACTATTACTTTTGATTGACTATGATATAGATTAAATAAATGCATTAAAAAAAACTCATTAAATGATGATTTCTTTTTGACAATGGATGGCTGATTATTTCCTGAGTCAACTGAAAATCAGCCGCTTAGGAAAAAAAAAATGTGACCTTCCTAAAATGGCCGCTTCTCCTCCCCCTTTCACCTCCATGAGGGCCACACAAAATGGTGGACAGACCATGCGGCCTCTTGTCACAAAGAAAGTCATCATTCAAACTCCTAAAGTTATTCTAGGCCTGAGTTTAAAAAAAAAAACTATATCAAGGCTATGCAGCAACTTTTAAATGTACTTTTAAACCTACTTAAACAGATAAACCATCCAATCTGCGTGTGTAGTTGGCACCAAATAGAAATAAAAACCAGATTTACAAAGACAATAACGTACTGTTCTTACCTTCCAGTTCCCGAATTCCCTCAGCACTCCTTACTAAGTGAAGCAGGCGCTTATCTGGTCAGCACTGCGAGGGATAGCACCTTCCCGCCTTTTGCTGATCGATAATGTCTGCTAAAGTTACCTAGTGCAGATATGTGAATCCCGGACGAGCCCCCACTTGATAATGTCTATAATATTTGTCCTATTAAAAACACGTTAAAGGTTAAAGAACACAGTACGCAATTGGCGCAAAAAGTACCGCAAGGGTACGCCCTTAACTATACCTTAAGGAATGTACTTATACTGTAAACATTTGTGCAGTGATAATGTGTAGATGTAATGCAGTGTAACCTTGTTAGCTTAAAAGCTGTATGAGCGACTATGACGCTCTGAGAACCTTTATGCATTTATAATAATCAATCAAATACCGGTCTAAGGTTCTAACGCCTTTAGTGAGAGAATGAACGTTCAAAAAGAATAATACAATACAAGCTATACACTACCAAAATAACATAGAATATCTAACCAAGTTACTACACATAAAATACAATAAAGACACAATTACTTTTAAAAGGGGAAGGAGAGAGAGAATGGCTTATAACATTAAATAAGACAATATGATTGCGGAGAAAACTTACACATGTGAGAGACAATCGCTGCGCAGTTAGTCAATGCTGAATACCGCATGGGATAGAAGCTAGACTCCATTTTGGGAAAACTCCCATGATTCCAAAGACTGCAACACATGGTTGAAAGGGAGAGGGGAAAACACCCAGCAGCAGCCATTTCTTACAAACCAACTAATCTTATTCCACATTCCAATCCAACTTCCTAGAACCATCTTATTCAATTTCACATTCCAAACAAACTCAGTATCTCAATAACCAGAGCATAAGGTATGATGGCTATGCTATATGAATTATCACAAGACCAGATCACAATGTAACCACACATATCAGCCTGCCATTGCTACAAAACCCATATTCACAAGTAACTGCATGGCGGTATTCATGATTGACAAGATATATTATAACAAACCAGCACAATCTATTTTAAATCACCATAGGCAAACAAATACCACAAATGCTATGCTACAGGTTGTCTAATGTCCCAGCTACCATCACAGATTCCCAGATCTATCACACAAACAAGTTACAATATCCTATTTAAACCAGCACCATTGACCTTAAAGCCATCTGTCTATATTTCCTTATCTAGCCATGTGAATTCAATACTTAGCCTTTCGCTTGGAGGTCAGTCCTGGGGATGAAGCAGCCATGCTGCTGGGTGCCAGGTAGCTGTGTGAGTGAGTGAGCCCTGTGATTTCCAGTGGATAATATCATACCTGTATTCCAGCTGTGGGGGTGTGTCAACCACAGGAAGTGTGTCTTTCACAGTATGTGGGCTGTCTTGTATCAGTGAGCTGAGCATGTGAGCTTGGTTATGCAAAATGTTGGGTGATGACTAACACATTCCTGTCTTGTGGGAAGCTATTGTTTGGCGAATACAAAACAAAACCCTGTCTCTGGGTTTTGTTCGATATTCATGATGTCCACTTTCAGTTGAGACAATGACATCTCAGCAATCATTCTTCTGGAGACAAATCCAGCCCCATTTCGTAAACACAGGTGTTGGCCCTCCTCATTGAGTCTCAAAGCTCAGTGTAATTAAAGGCTATTGTACTCCGTCTGCGGGAAAGATACTGATTTGGAATACAATTAATCTTCAATTACTATTCCTGTGCTTAACTATGCATAAGAACACGTGAAGCCCTCCCAACATGCAAACTATTGTTTGGGGAATCTCTAAGGTCAAAGAGCCATTTGAGACCCACTGATACCTGCTGGACTCAGGGGAATATTAACTTATAAAATCCATTATTTTGATTAAATATGTAGCGTGCACACGCATGAAGTGCATATATGGCAACGTGCAGCGAGATATTTTTCTGACTTTGACAACTCTGGCTGTAACTGACTGTTCCTGATCTCCTGTGCTGTGCACTCTGGCTGCACCTGACTGTTCCTGATCCCCTGTGCTGTGCACTCTGGCTGTACCTGACTGTTCCTGATCTCCTGTGCTGTGCACTCTGGCTGTACCTGACTGTTCCTGATCTCCTGTGCTGTATACACTGGCTGCACCTGACTGTTCCTGATCCCCTGTGCTGTGCACTCTGGCTGTAACCGACTGTTCCTGATCTCCTGTGCTGTGCACTCTGGCTGTAACTGACTGTTCCTGATCCCCTGTGCTGTGCACTCTGGCTGCACCTGACTGTTCCTGATCCCCTGTGCTGTGCACTCTGGCTGTAACTGACTGTTCCTGATCTCCTGTGCTGTGCACTCTGGCTGCACCTGACTGTTCCTGATCCCCTGTGCTGTATACACTGGCTGCTACTGACTGTTCCTGATCTCCTGTGCTGTGCACTCTGGCTGTACCTGACCGTTCCTGATCCCCTGTGCTGTATACACTGGCTGCTACTGACTGTTCCTGATCTCCTGTGCTGTGCACTCTGGCTGTACCTGACTGTTCCTGATCTCCTGTGCTGTGCACTCTAGCTGTAACCGACTGTTCCTGATCCCCTGTGCTGTGCACTCTGGCTGTACCGTACTGTTCCTGATCTCCTGTGTTGTGCACTCTGGCTGCACCTGACTGTTCCTGATCCCCTGTGCTGTGCTCTCTGGCTGCACCTGACTTCTCCTGATCCCCTGTGCTGTGCACTCTGGCTGTAACTGACTGTTCCTGATCTCCTGTGCTGTGTACACTGGCTGCACCTGACTGTTCCTGATCTCCTGTGCTGTGCACTCTGGCTGTAACTGACTGTTCCTGATCTCCTGTGCTGTACACTCTGGCTGTACCTGACTGTTCCTGATCCCCTGTGCTGTGTACACTGGCTGCACCTGACTGTTCCTGATCCCCTGTGCTGTGTACACTGGCTGCACCTGACTGTTCCTGATCTCCTGTGCTGTGCACTCTGGCTGTAACTGACTGTTCCTGATCTCCTGTGCTGTACACTCTGGCTGTACCTGACTGTTCCTGATCCCCTGTGCTGTGCACTCTGGCTGTACCTGACTGTTCCTGATCCCCTGTGCTGTGCACTCTGGCTGTACCTGACTGTTCCTGATCCCCTGTGCTGTGCACTCTGGCTGTAACCGACTGTTCCTGATCCCCTGTGCTGTGCACTCTGGCTGTACCGTACTGTTCCTGATCTCCTGTGTTGTGCACTCTGGCTGCACCTGACTGTTCCTGATCCCCTGTGCTGTGCTCTCTGGCTGCACCTGACTTCTCCTGATCCCCTGTGCTGTGCACTCTGGCTGTAACTGACTGTTCCTGATCTCCTGTGCTGTGCACTCTGGCTGCACCTGACTGTTCCTGATCCCCTGTGCTGTATACACTGGCTGCTACTGACTGTTCCTGATCTCCTGTGCTGTGCACTCTGGCTGTACCTGACTGTTCCTGATCCCCTGTGCTGTATACACTGGCTGCACCTGACTGTTCCTGATCCCCTGTGCTGTGCACTCTGGCTGTACCTGACTGTTCCTGATCTCCTGTGCTGTGCACTCTGGCTGTACCTAACTGTTCCTGATCTCCTGTGCTTTGCACTCTGGCTGCACCTGACTGTTCCTGATCCCCTGTGCTGTGCACTCTGGCTGCACCTGACTGTTCCTGATCTCCTGTGCTGTGCACTCTGGCTGTAACTGACTGTTCCTGATCCCCTGTGCTGTGCACTCTGGCTGTACCGTACTGTTCCTGATATCCTGTGCTGTGCACTCTGGCTGCACCTGACTGTTCCTGATCCCCTGTGCTGTGCACTCTGGCTGTACCGTACTGTTCCTGATATCCTGTGCTGTGCACTCTGGCTGTACCTGACTGTTCCTGATCTCCTGTGCTGTGCACTCTGGCTGCACCTGACTGTTCCTGATCCCCTGTGCTGTGCACTCTGGCTGCACCTGACTGTTCCTGATCTCCTGTGCTGTGCACTCTGGCTGTAACTGACTGTTCCTGATCCCCTGTGCTGTGCACTCTGGCTGTACCTAACTGTTCCTGATCTCCTGTGCTTTGCACTCTGGCTGCACCTGACTGTTCCTGATCCCCTGTGCTGTGCACTCTGGCTGCACCTGACTGTTCCTGATCTCCTGTGCTGTGCACTCTGGCTGTAACTGACTGTTCCTGATCCCCTGTGCTGTGCACTCTGGCTGTACCGTACTGTTCCTGATATCCTGTGCTGTGCACTCTGGCTGCACCTGACTGTTCCTGATCCCCTGTGCTGTGCACTCTGGCTGTACCGTACTGTTCCTGATATCCTGTGCTGTGCACTCTGGCTGTACCTGACTGTTCCTGATCTCCTGTGCTGTGCACTCTGGCTGCACCTGACTGTTCCTGATCCCCTGTGCTGTGCACTCTGGCTGCACCTGACTGTTCCTGATCTCCTGTGCTGTGCACTCTGGCTGTAACTGACTGTTCCTGATCCCCTGTGCTGTGCACTCTGGCTGTACCGTACTGTTCCTGATATCCTGTGCTGTGCACTCTGGCTGCACCTGACTGTTCCTGATCCCCTGTGCCGTGCACTCTGGCAGTACCGGGCTGTTTCTGATCCCCTGTGCTGTGCACTCTGGCTGTAACTGACTGTTCCTGATCTCCTGTGCTGTGCACTCTGGCTGTAACTGACTGTTCCTGATCTCCTGTGCTGTGCACTCTGGCTGCTACTGACTGTTCCTGATCTCCTGTGCTGTGCACTCTGGCTGTAACTGACTGTTACTGATCTACTGTGCTGTGCACTCTGGCTGCTACTGACTGTTCCTGATCCCCTGTGCTGTGCACTCTGGCTGCTACTGACTGTTCCTGATCTCCTGTGCTGTGCACTCTGGCTGTAACTGACTGTTCCTGATCTCCTGTGCTGTGCACTCTGGCTGCACCTGACTGTTCCTGATCCCCTGTGCTGTGCACTCTGGCTGCACCTGACTGTTCCTGATCTCCTGTGCTGTGTACTCTGGCTGCACCTGACTGATCCTGATCTCCTGTGCTGTGCACTCTGGCTGTAACTGACTGTTCCTGATCTCCTGTGCTGTGCACTCTGGCTGCACCTGACTGTTCCTGATCCCCTGTGCTGTATACACTGGCTGCACCTGACTGTTCCTGATCCCCTGTGTTGTGCACTCTGGCTGTACCGTACTGTTCCTGATCTCCTGTGTTGTGCACTCTGGCTGCACCTGACTGTTCCTGATCCCCTGTGTTGTGCACTCTGGCTGCACCTGACTGTTCCTGATCCCCTGTGCTGTGCACTCTGGCTGTACCGTACTGTTCCTGATCCCCTGTGCTGTGCACTCTGGCTGTAACCGGCTGTTCCTGATCTCCTGCGCTGTGTACACTGGCTGTAACTGACTGTTCCTGATCCCCTGTGCTGTGCACTCTGGCTGTACCTGACTGTTCCTGATCCCCTGTGCTGTGCACTCTGGCTGTACCTGACTGTTCCTGATTCCCTGTGCTGTGCACTCTGGCTGTACCGTACTGTTCCTGATCCCCTGTGCTGTGCACTCTGGCTGTAACCGGCTGTTCCTGATCTCCTGCGCTGT
The DNA here is from genome assembly GCF_028390025.1 of Pseudophryne corroboree. NCBI lineage: Eukaryota > Metazoa > Chordata > Amphibia > Anura > Myobatrachidae > Pseudophryne > Pseudophryne corroboree. The sequence continues at coordinate 16,496 of NW_026970289.1, read as the reverse complement.
GTACACTGGCTGTAACTGACTGTTCCTGATCCCCTGTGCTGTGCACTCTGGCTGTAACTGACTGTTCCTGATCCCCTGTGCTGTGCACTCTGGCTGTACCTGACTGTTCCTGATTCCCTGTGCTGTGCACTCTGGCTGCACCTGACTGTTCCTGATCCCCTGTGCTGTGCACTCTGGCTGTACCTGACTGTTCCTGATCCCCTGTGCTGTGCACTCTGGCTGTAACTGACTGTTCCTGATCTCCTGTGCTTTGCACTCTGGCTGCACCTGACTGTTCCTGATCCCCTGTGCTGTGCACTCTGGCTGCACCTGACTGTTCCTGATCCCCTGTGCTGTGCACTTTGGCTGTACCTGACTGTTCCTGATCTCCTGTGCTGTGCACTCTGGCTGTACCTGACTGTTCCTGATCCCCTGTGTTGTGCACTCTGGCTGCACCTGACTGTTCCTGATCCCCTGTGCTGTGCACTCTGGCTGTAACCGACTGTTCCTGATCCCCTGTGTTGTGCACTCTGGCTGTACCGTACTGTTCCTGATCCCCTGTGCTGTGCACTCTGGCTGTAACCGACTGTTCCTGATCCCCTGTGCTGTGCACTCTGGCTGTAACTGACTGTTCCTGATCTCCTGTGCTGTGCACTCTGGCTGCACCTGACTGTTCCTGATCCCCTGTGCTGTGCACTCTGGCTGCACCTGACTGTTCCTGATCCCCTGTGCTGTGCACTCTGGCTGTACCTGACTGTTCCTGATCCCCTGTGCTGTGCACTCTGGCTGTACCTGACTGTTCCTGATCCCCTGTGCCGTGCACTCTGGCTGTACCTGACTATTCCTGATCCCCTGTGCCGTGCACTCTGGCTGCACCTGACTGTTCCTGATCCCCTGTGCTGTGCACTCTGTCTGTACCTGACTGTTCCTGATCCCCTGTTCTGTGCACTCTGGCTGTACCTGACTGTTCCTGATCCCCTGTGCTGTGCACTCTGGCTGTACCTGACTGTTCCTGATCCCCTGTGCTGTGCACTCTGGCTGCACCTGACTGTTCCTGATCCCCTGTGCTGTGTACTCTGGCTGTACCTGACTGTTCCTGATCCCCTGTGCTGTGCACTCTGGCTGTACCTGACTGTTCCTGATCTCCTGTGCTGTGCACTCTGGCTGTACCTGACTGTTCCTGATCCCCTGTGTTGTGCACTCTGGCTGCACCTGACTGTTCCTGATCCCCTGTGCTGTGCTCTCTGGCTGCACCTGACTTCTCCTGATCCCCTGTGCTGTGCACTCTGGCTGTAACTGACTGTTCCTGATCTCCTGTGCTGTGCACTCTGGCTGCACCTGACTGTTCCTGATCCCCTGTGCTATATACACTGGCTGCTACTGACTGTTCCTGATCTCCTGTGCTGTGCACTCTGGCTGTACCTGACTGTTCCTGATCCCCTGTGCTGTATACACTGGCTGCACCTGACTGTTCCTGATCCCCTGTGCTGTGCACTCTGGCTGTACCTGACTGTTCCTGATCTCCTGTGCTGTGCACTCTGGCTGTACCTAACTGTTCCTGATCTCCTGTGCTTTGCACTCTGGCTGCACCTGACTGTTCCTGATCCCCTGTGCTGTGCACTCTGGCTGCACCTGACTGTTCCTGATCTCCTGTGCTGTGCACTCTGGCTGTAACTGACTGTTCCTGATCCCCTGTGCTGTGCACTCTGGCTGTACCGTACTGTTCCTGATATCCTGTGCTGTGCACTCTGGCTGCACCTGACTGTTCCTGATCCCCTGTGCTGTGCACTCTGGCTGTACCGTACTGTTCCTGATATCCTGTGCTGTGCACTCTGGCTGTACCTGACTGTTCCTGATCTCCTGTGCTGTGCACTCTGGCTGCACCTGACTGTTCCTGATCCCCTGTGCTGTGCACTCTGGCTGCACCTGACTGTTCCTGATCTCCTGTGCTGTGCACTCTGGCTGTAACTGACTGTTCCTGATCCCCTGTGCTGTGCACTCTGGCTGTACCGTACTGTTCCTGATATCCTGTGCTGTGCACTCTGGCTGCACCTGACTGTTCCTGATCCCCTGTGCCGTGCACTCTGGCAGTACCGGGCTGTTTCTGATCCCCTGTGCTGTGCACTCTGGCTGTAACTGACTGTTCCTGATCTCCTGTGCTGTGCACTCTGGCTGTAACTGACTGTTCCTGATCTCCTGTGCTGTGCACTCTGGCTGCTACTGACTGTTCCTGATCTCCTGTGCTGTGCACTCTGGCTGTAACTGACTGTTACTGATCTACTGTGCTGTGCACTCTGGCTGCTACTGACTGTTCCTGATCCCCTGTGCTGTGCACTCTGGCTGCTACTGACTGTTCCTGATCTCCTGTGCTGTGCACTCTGGCTGTAACTGACTGTTCCTGATCTCCTGTGCTGTGCACTCTGGCTGCACCTGACTGTTCCTGATCCCCTGTGCTGTGCACTCTGGCTGCACCTGACTGTTCCTGATCTCCTGTGCTGTGTACTCTGGCTGCACCTGACTGATCCTGATCTCCTGTGCTGTGCACTCTGGCTGTAACTGACTGTTCCTGATCTCCTGTGCTGTGCACTCTGGCTGCACCTGACTGTTCCTGATCCCCTGTGCTGTATACACTGGCTGCACCTGGCTGTTCCTGATCCCCTGTGTTGTGCACTCTGGCTGTACCGTACTGTTCCTGATCTCCTGTGTTGTGCACTCTGGCTGCACCTGACTGTTCCTGATCCCCTGTGTTGTGCACTCTGGCTGCACCTGACTGTTCCTGATCCCCTGTGCTGTGCACTCTGGCTGTACCGTACTGTTCCTGATCCCCTGTGCTGTGCACTCTGGCTGTAACCGGCTGTTCCTGATCTCCTGCGCTGTGTACACTGGCTGTAACTGACTGTTCCTGATCCCCTGTGCTGTGCACTCTGGCTGTACCTGACTGTTCCTGATCCCCTGTGCTGTGCACTCTGGCTGTACCTGACTGTTCCTGATCCCCTGTGCTGTGCACTCTGGCTGTACCGTACTGTTCCTGATCCCCTGTGCTGTGCACTCTGGCTGTAACCGGCTGTTCCTGATCTCCTGCGCTGTGTACACTGGCTGTAACTGACTGTTCCTGATCCCCTGTGCTGTGCACTCTGGCTGTAACTGACTGTTCCTGATCCCCTGTGCTGTGCACTCTGGCTGTACCTGACTGTTCCTGATCCCCTGTGCTGTGCACTCTGGCTGCACCTGACTGTTCCTGATCCCCTGTGCTGTGCACTCTGGCTGTACCTGACTGTTCCTGATCCCCTGTGCTGTGCACTCTGGCTGTAACTGACTGTTCCTGATCTCCTGTGCTTTGCACTCTGGCTGCACCTGACTGTTCCTGATCCCCTGTGCTGTGCACTCTGGCTGCACCTGACTGTTCCTGATCCCCTGTGCTGTGCACTCTGGCTGCACCTGACTGTTCCTGATCCCCTGTGCTGTGCACTTTGGCTGTACCTGACTGTTCCTGATCTCCTGTGCTGTGCACTCTGGCTGTACCTGACTGTTCCTGATCCCCTGTGTTGTGCACTCTGGCTGCACCTGACTGTTCCTGATCCCCTGTGCTGTGCACTCTGGCTGTAACCGACTGTTCCTGATCCCCTGTGTTGTGCACTCTGGCTATAACTGACTGTTCCTGATCCTCTGTGCTGTGCACTCTGGCTGTACCGTACTGTTCCTGATCCCCTGTGCTGTGCACTCTGGCTGTACCATACTGTTCCTGATCCCCTGTGCTGTGCACTCTGGCTGTAACTGACTGTTCCTGATCTCCTGTGCTGTGCACTCTGGCTGCACCTGACTGTTCCTGATCCCCTGTGCTGTGCACTCTGGCTGCACCTGACTGTTCCTGATCCCCTGTGCTGCGCACTCTGGCTGTACCTGACTGTTCCTGATCCCCTGTGCTGTGCACTCTGGCTGTACCTGACTGTTCCTGATCCCCTGTGCTGTGCACTCTGGCTGTACCTGACTGTTCCTGATCTCCTGTGCTGTGCACTCTGGCTGTACCTGACTGTTCCTGATCCCCTGTGTTGTGCACTCTGGCTGCACCTGACTGTTCCTGATCCCCTGTGCTGTGCACTCTGGCTGTACCTGACTGTTCCTGATCCCCTGTGCTGTGCACTCTGGCTGTACCTGACTGTTCCTGATCCCCTGTGCTGTGCACTCTGGCTGTACCTGACTGTTCCTGATCTCCTGTGCTGTGCACTTTGGCTGTAACTGACTGTTCCTGATCTCCTGTGCTGTGCACTCTGGCTGCACCTGACTGTTCCTGATCCCCTGTGCTGTGCACTCTGGCTGCACCTGACTGTTCCTGATCTCCTGTGCTGTGCACTCTGGCTGCACCAGACTGATCCTGATTTCCTGTGCTGTGCACTCTGGCTGCACCTGACTGTTCCTGATCCCCTGTGCTGTGCACTCTGGCTGCACCTGACTGTTCCTGATCTCCTGTGCTGTGCACTCTGGCTGCACCTGACTGTTCCTGATCCCCTGTGTTGTGCACTCTGGCTTTACCGTACTGTTCCTGATCCCCTGTGTTGTGCACTCTGGCTGTAACTGACTGTTCCTGATCTCCTGTGCTGTGTACTCTGGCTGCACCTGACTGTTCCTGATCTCCTGTGCTGTGCACTCTGGCTGCACCTGACTGTTCCTGATCCCCTGTGCTGTGCACTCTGGCTGCACCTGACTGTTCCTGATCCCCTGTGCTATGCACTCTGGCTGTACCTGACTGTTCCTGATCCCCTGTGCTGTGCACTCTGGCTGTACCATACTGTTCCTGATCCCCTGTGCTGTGCACTCTGGCTGTAACCGACTGTTCCTGATCCCCTGTGCTGTGCACTCTGGCTGTACCTGACTGTTCCTGATCCCCTGTGCTGTGCACTCTGGCTGCACCTGACTGTTCCTGATCCCCTGTGCTGTGCACTCTGGCTGTACCTGACTGTTCCTGATCCCCTGTGCTATGCACTCTGGCTGTACCTGACTGTTCCTGATCCCCTGTGCTGTGCACTCTGGCTGTACCATACTGTTCCTGATCCCCTGTGCTGTGCACTCTGGCTGTAACCGACTGTTCCTGATCCCCTGTGCTGTGCACTCTGGCTGCACCTGACTGTTCCTGATCTCCTGTGCTGTGCACTCTGGCTGCACCTGACTGTTCCTGATCCCCTGTGCTGTGCACTCTGGCTGCACCTGACTGTTCCTGATCTCCTGTGCTGTGTACTCTGGCTGCACCTGACTGATCCTGATCTCCTGTGCTGTGCACTCTGGCTGTAACTGACTGTTCCTGATCTCCTGTGCTGTGCACTCTGGCTGCACCTGACTGTTCCTGATCCCCTGTGCTGTATACACTGGCTGCACCTGGCTGTTCCTGATCCCCTGTGTTGTGCACTCTGGCTGTACCGTACTGTTCCTGATCTCCTGTGTTGTGCACTCTGGCTGCACCTGACTGTTCCTGATCCCCTGTGTTGTGCACTCTGGCTGCACCTGACTGTTCCTGATCCCCTGTGCTGTGCACTCTGGCTGTACCGTACTGTTCCTGATCCCCTGTGCTGTGCACTCTGGCTGTAACCGGCTGTTCCTGATCTCCTGCGCTGTGTACACTGGCTGTAACTGACTGTTCCTGATCCCCTGTGCTGTGCACTCTGGCTGTACCTGACTGTTCCTGATCCCCTGTGCTGTGCACTCTGGCTGTACCTGACTGTTCCTGATCCCCTGTGCTGTGCACTCTGGCTGTACCGTACTGTTCCTGATCCCCTGTGCTGTGCACTCTGGCTGTAACCGGCTGTTCCTGATCTCCTGCGCTGTGTACACTGGCTGTAACTGACTGTTCCTGATCCCCTGTGCTGTGCACTCTGGCTGTAACTGACTGTTCCTGATCCCCTGTGCTGTGCACTCTGGCTGTACCTGACTGTTCCTGATCCCCTGTGCTGTGCACTCTGGCTGCACCTGACTGTTCCTGATCCCCTGTGCTGTGCACTCTGGCTGTACCTGACTGTTCCTGATCCCCTGTGCTGTGCACTCTGGCTGTAACTGACTGTTCCTGATCTCCTGTGCTTTGCACTCTGGCTGCACCTGACTGTTCCTGATCCCCTGTGCTGTGCACTCTGGCTGCACCTGACTGTTCCTGATCCCCTGTGCTGTGCACTCTGGCTGCACCTGACTGTTCCTGATCCCCTGTGCTGTGCACTTTGGCTGTACCTGACTGTTCCTGATCTCCTGTGCTGTGCACTCTGGCTGTACCTGACTGTTCCTGATCCCCTGTGTTGTGCACTCTGGCTGCACCTGACTGTTCCTGATCCCCTGTGCTGTGCACTCTGGCTGTAACCGACTGTTCCTGATCCCCTGTGTTGTGCACTCTGGCTATAACTGACTGTTCCTGATCCTCTGTGCTGTGCACTCTGGCTGTACCGTACTGTTCCTGATCCCCTGTGCTGTGCACTCTGGCTGTACCATACTGTTCCTGATCCCCTGTGCTGTGCACTCTGGCTGTAACTGACTGTTCCTGATCTCCTGTGCTGTGCACTCTGGCTGCACCTGACTGTTCCTGATCCCCTGTGCTGTGCACTCTGGCTGCACCTGACTGTTCCTGATCCCCTGTGCTGCGCACTCTGGCTGTACCTGACTGTTCCTGATCCCCTGTGCTGTGCACTCTGGCTGTACCTGACTGTTCCTGATCCCCTGTGCTGTGCACTCTGGCTGTACCTGACTGTTCCTGATCTCCTGTGCTGTGCACTCTGGCTGTACCTGACTGTTCCTGATCCCCTGTGTTGTGCACTCTGGCTGCACCTGACTGTTCCTGATCCCCTGTGCTGTGCACTCTGGCTGTACCTGACTGTTCCTGATCCCCTGTGCTGTGCACTCTGGCTGTACCTGACTGTTCCTGATCCCCTGTGCTGTGCACTCTGGCTGTACCTGACTGTTCCTGATCTCCTGTGCTGTGCACTTTGGCTGTAACTGACTGTTCCTGATCTCCTGTGCTGTGCACTCTGGCTGCACCTGACTGTTCCTGATCCCCTGTGCTGTGCACTCTGGCTGCACCTGACTGTTCCTGATCTCCTGTGCTGTGCACTCTGGCTGCACCAGACTGATCCTGATTTCCTGTGCTGTGCACTCTGGCTGCACCTGACTGTTCCTGATCCCCTGTGCTGTGCACTCTGGCTGCACCTGACTGTTCCTGATCTCCTGTGCTGTGCACTCTGGCTGCACCTGACTGTTCCTGATCCCCTGTGTTGTGCACTCTGGCTTTACCGTACTGTTCCTGATCCCCTGTGTTGTGCACTCTGGCTGTAACTGACTGTTCCTGATCTCCTGTGCTGTGTACTCTGGCTGCACCTGACTGTTCCTGATCTCCTGTGCTGTGCACTCTGGCTGCACCTGACTGTTCCTGATCCCCTGTGCTGTGCACTCTGGCTGCACCTGACTGTTCCTGATCCCCTGTGCTATGCACTCTGGCTGTACCTGACTGTTCCTGATCCCCTGTGCTGTGCACTCTGGCTGTACCATACTGTTCCTGATCCCCTGTGCTGTGCACTCTGGCTGTAACCGACTGTTCCTGATCCCCTGTGCTGTGCACTCTGGCTGTACCTGACTGTTCCTGATCCCCTGTGCTGTGCACTCTGGCTGCACCTGACTGTTCCTGATCCCCTGTGCTGTGCACTCTGGCTGTACCTGACTGTTCCTGATCCCCTGTGCTATGCACTCTGGCTGTACCTGACTGTTCCTGATCCCCTGTGCTGTGCACTCTGGCTGTACCATACTGTTCCTGATCCCCTGTGCTGTGCACTCTGGCTGTAACCGACTGTTCCTGATCCCCTGTGCTGTGCACTCTGGCTGTAACTGACTGTTCCTGATCTCCTGTGCTGTGCACTCTGGCTGTACCTGACTGTTCCTGATCCCCTGTGCTGTGCACTCTGGCTGCACCTGACTGTTCCTGATCCCCTGTGCTGTGCACTCTGGCTGTACCTGACTGTTCCTGATCCCCTGTGCTGTGCACTCTGGCTGTACCTGACTATTCCTGATCCCCTGTGCCGTGCACTCTGGCTGCACCTGACTGTTCCTGATCCCCTGTGCTGTGCACTCTGGCTGTACCCGACTGTTCCTGATCCCCTGTGCTGTGCACTCTGGCTGTACCTGACTGTTCCTGATCCCCTGTGCTGTGCACTCTGGCTGTACCTGACTGTTCCTGATCCCCTGTGCTGTGCACTCTGGCTGCACCTGACTGTTCCTGATCCCCTGTGCTGTGCACTCTGGCTGTACCTGACTGTTCCTGATATCCTGTGCTGTGCACTCTGGCTGTACCTGACTGTTCCTGATCCCCTGTGCTGTGCACTCTGGCTGCACCTGACTGTTCCTGATCCCCTGTGCTGTGCACTCTGGCTGTACCTGACTGTTCCTGATCCCCTGTGCTGTGCACTCTGGCTGTACCTGACTGTTCCTGATCCCCTGTGCTGTGCACTCTGGCTGTACCTGACTGTTCCTGATCCCCTGTGCTGTGCACTCTGGCTGTACCTGACTGTTCCTGATCCCCTGTGCTGTGCACTCTGGCTGTACCGTACTGTTCCTGATCCCCTGTGCTGTGCACTCTGGCTGTACCTGACTGTTCCTGATCCCCTGTGCTGTGCACTCTGGCTGTACCTGACTGTTCCTGATCCCCTGTGCTGTGCACTCTGGCTGTAACTGACTGTTCCTGATCCCCTGTGCTGTGCACTCTGGCTGCACCTGACTGTTCCTGATCTCCTGTGCTGTGCACTCTGGCTGTAACTGACTGTTCCTGATCCCCTGTGCTGTGCACTCTGGCTGTACCGTACTGTTCCTGATCCCCTGTGCTGTGCACTCTGGCTGTAACTGACTGTTCCTGATCCCCTGTGCTGTGCACTCTGGCTGTACCTGACTGTTCCTGATCCCCTGTGCTGTGCACTCTGGCTGTACCTGACTGTTCCTGATCCCCTGTGCTTTGCACTCTGGCTGCACCTGACTGTTCCTGATCCCCTGTGCTGTGCACTCTGGCTGCACCTGACTGTTCCTGATCTCCTGTGCTGTGCACTCTGGCTGTAACTGACTGTTCCTGATCCCCTGTGCTGTGCACTCTGGCTGTACCGTACTGTTCCTGATATCCTGTGCTGTGCACTCTGGCTGCACCTGACTGTTCCTGATCCCCTGTGCGGTGCACTCTGGCTGTACCGTACTGTTCCTGATATCCTGTGCTGTGCACTCTGGCTGTACCTGACTGTTCCTGATCTCCTGTGCTGTGCACTCTGGCTGCACCTGACTGTTCCTGATCCCCTGTGCTGTGCACTCTGGCTGCACCTGACTGTTCCTGATCTCCTGTGCTGTGCACTCTGGCTGTAACTGACTGTTCCTGATCCCCTGTGCTGTGCACTCTGGCTGTACCGTACTGTTCCTGATATCCTGTGCTGTGCACTCTGGCTGCACCTGACTGTTCCTGATCCCCTGTGCCGTGCACTCTGGCAGTACCGGGCTGTTTCTGATCCCCTGTGCTGTGCACTCTGGCTGTAACTGACTGTTCCTGATCTCCTGTGCTGTGCACTCTGGCTGTAACTGACTGTTCCTGATCTCCTGTGCTGTGCACTCTGGCTGCTACTGACTGTTCCTGATCTCCTGTGCTGTGCACTCTGGCTGTAACTGACTGTTACTGATCTACTGTGCTGTGCACTCTGGCTGCTACTGACTGTTCCTGATCCCCTGTGCTGTGCACTCTGGCTGCTACTGACTGTTCCTGATCTCCTGTGCTGTGCACTCTGGCTGTAACTGACTGTTCCTGATCTCCTGTGCTGTGCACTCTGGCTGCACCTGACTGTTCCTGATCCCCTGTGCTGTGCACTCTGGCTGCACCTGACTGTTCCTGATCTCCTGTGCTGTGTACTCTGGCTGCACCTGACTGATCCTGATCTCCTGTGCTGTGCACTCTGGCTGTAACTGACTGTTCCTGATCTCCTGTGCTGTGCACTCTGGCTGCACCTGACTGTTCCTGATCCCCTGTGCTGTATACACTGGCTGCACCTGACTGTTCCTGATCCCCTGTGTTGTGCACTCTGGCTGTACCGTACTGTTCCTGATCTCCTGTGTTGTGCACTCTGGCTGCACCTGACTGTTCCTGATCCCCTGTGTTGTGCACTCTGGCTGCACCTGACTGTTCCTGATCCCCTGTGCTGTGCACTCTGGCTGTACCGTACTGTTCCTGATCCCCTGTGCTGTGCACTCTGGCTGTAACCGGCTGTTCCTGATCTCCTGCGCTGTGTACACTGGCTGTAACTGACTGTTCCTGATCCCCTGTGCTGTGCACTCTGGCTGTACCTGACTGTTCCTGATCCCCTGTGCTGTGCACTCTGGCTGTACCTGACTGTTCCTGATCCCCTGTGCTGTGCACTCTGGCTGTACCGTACTGTTCCTGATCCCCTGTGCTGTGCACTCTGGCTGTAACCGGCTGTTCCTGATCTCCTGCGCTGTGTACACTGGCTGTAACTGACTGTTCCTGATCCCCTGTGCTGTGCACTCTGGCTGTAACTGACTGTTCCTGATCCCCTGTGCTGTGCACTCTGGCTGTACCTGACTGTTCCTGATCCCCTGTGCTGTGCACTCTGGCTGCACCTGACTGTTCCTGATCCCCTGTGCTGTGCACTCTGGCTGTACCTGACTGTTCCTGATCCCCTGTGCTGTGCACTCTGGCTGTAACTGACTGTTCCTGATCTCCTGTGCTTTGCACTCTGGCTGCACCTGACTGTTCCTGATCCCCTGTGCTGTGCACTCTGGCTGCACCTGACTGTTCCTGATCCCCTGTGCTGTGCACTCTGGCTGCACCTGACTGTTCCTGATCCCCTGTGCTGTGCACTTTGGCTGTACCTGACTGTTCCTGATCTCCTGTGCTGTGCACTCTGGCTGTACCTGACTGTTCCTGATCCCCTGTGTTGTGCACTCTGGCTGCACCTGACTGTTCCTGATCCCCTGTGCTGTGCACTCTGGCTGTAACCGACTGTTCCTGATCCCCTGTGTTGTGCACTCTGGCTATAACTGACTGTTCCTGATCCTCTGTGCTGTGCACTCTGGCTGTACCGTACTGTTCCTGATCCCCTGTGCTGTGCACTCTGGCTGTACCGTACTGTTCCTGATCCCCTGTGCTGTGCACTCTGGCTGTAACTGACTGTTCCTGATCTCCTGTGCTGTGCACTCTGGCTGCACCTGACTGTTCCTGATCCCCTGTGCTGTGCACTCTGGCTGCACCTGACTGTTCCTGATCCCCTGTGCTGTGCACTCTGGCTGTACCTGACTGTTCCTGATCCCCTGTGCTGTGCACTCTGGCTGTACCTGACTGTTCCTGATCCCCTGTGCTGTGCACTCTGGCTGTACCTGACTGTTCCTGATCTCCTGTGCTGTGCACTCTGGCTGTACCTGACTGTTCCTGATCCCCTGTGTTGTGCACTCTGGCTGCACCTGACTGTTCCTGATCCCCTGTGCTGTGCACTCTGGCTGTACCTGACTGTTCCTGATCCCCTGTGCTGTGCACTCTGGCTGTACCTGACTGTTCCTGATCCCCTGTGCTGTGCACTCTGGCTGTACCTGACTGTTCCTGATCTCCTGTGCTGTGCACTTTGGCTGTAACTGACTGTTCCTGATCTCCTGTGCTGTGCACTCTGGCTGCACCTGACTGTTCCTGATCCCCTGTGCTGTGCACTCTGGCTGCACCTGACTGTTCCTGATCTCCTGTGCTGTGCACTCTGGCTGCACCAGACTGATCCTGATTTCCTGTGCTGTGCACTCTGGCTGCACCTGACTGTTCCTGATCCCCTGTGCTGTGCACTCTGGCTGCACCTGACTGTTCCTGATCTCCTGTGCTGTGCACTCTGGCTGCACCTGACTGTTCCTGATCCCCTGTGTTGTGCACTCTGGCTTTACCGTACTGTTCCTGATCCCCTGTGTTGTGCACTCTGGCTGTAACTGACTGTTCCTGATCTCCTGTGCTGTGTACTCTGGCTGCACCTGACTGTTCCTGATCTCCTGTGCTGTGCACTCTGGCTGCACCTGACTGTTCCTGATCCCCTGTGCTGTGCACTCTGGCTGCACCTGACTGTTCCTGATCCCCTGTGCTATGCACTCTGGCTGTACCTGACTGTTCCTGATCCCCTGTGCTGTGCACTCTGGCTGTACCATACTGTTCCTGATCCCCTGTGCTGTGCACTCTGGCTGTAACCGACTGTTCCTGATCCCCTGTGCTGTGCACTCTGGCTGTACCTGACTGTTCCTGATCCCCTGTGCTGTGCACTCTGGCTGCACCTGACTGTTCCTGATCCCCTGTGCTGTGCACTCTGGCTGTACCTGACTGTTCCTGATCCCCTGTGCTATGCACTCTGGCTGTACCTGACTGTTCCTGATCCCCTGTGCTGTGCACTCTGGCTGTACCATACTGTTCCTGATCCCCTGTGCTGTGCACTCTGGCTGTAACCGACTGTTCCTGATCCCCTGTGCTGTGCACTCTGGCTGTAACTGACTGTTCCTGATCTCCTGTGCTGTGCACTCTGGCTGTACCTGACTGTTCCTGATCCCCTGTGCTGTGCACTCTGGCTGCACCTGACTGTTCCTGATCCCCTGTGCTGTGCACTCTGGCTGTACCTGACTGTTCCTGATCCCCTGTGCTGTGCACTCTGGCTGTACCTGACTATTCCTGATCCCCTGTGCCGTGCACTCTGGCTGCACCTGACTGTTCCTGATCCCCTGTGCTGTGCACTCTGGCTGTACCCGACTGTTCCTGATCCCCTGTGCTGTGCACTCTGGCTGTACCTGACTGTTCCTGATCCCCTGTGCTGTGCACTCTGGCTGTACCTGACTGTTCCTGATCCCCTGTGCTGTGCACTCTGGCTGCACCTGACTGTTCCTGATCCCCTGTGCTGTGCACTCTGGCTGTACCTGACTGTTCCTGATATCCTGTGCTGTGCACTCTGGCTGTACCTGACTGTTCCTGATCCCCTGTGCTGTGCACTCTGGCTGCACCTGACTGTTCCTGATCCCCTGTGCTGTGCACTCTGGCTGTACCTGACTGTTCCTGATCCCCTGTGCTGTGCACTCTGGCTGTACCTGACTGTTCCTGATCCCCTGTGCTGTGCACTCTGGCTGTACCTGACTGTTCCTGATCCCCTGTGCTGTGCACTCTGGCTGTACCTGACTGTTCCTGATCCCCTGTGCTGTGCACTCTGGCTGTACCGTACTGTTCCTGATCCCCTGTGCTGTGCACTCTGGCTGTACCTGACTGTTCCTGATCCCCTGTGCTGTGCACTCTGGCTGTACCTGACTGTTCCTGATCCCCCTGTGCTGTGCACTCTGGCTGTAACTGACTGTTCCTGATCTCCTGTGCTGTGCACTCTGGCTGTACCTGACTGTTCCTGATCCCCTGTGCTGTACACTCTGGCTGCGCCTTGCTATTCCTGATCCCCATGCTGTGTACTCTGGCTGTAACTGATTATTCCTAACCTTCTATCCTATGTTTCGTCTCTCGCTGACAATTTCCATTCTCCTTTCCTCCCAGATGTAGCAGCTGTTCCCTGTGGACGTGATTTCCTGATATCTTCATGTAAGGAATTGATGGAGAAATGGTTCCATCTTCTAGGAAAAATGGCATTAGGGTCCTGCAGCCGCCTAAGAGTGTGAGTGGACAAATAGATAACAATGATTCCAGTGTAAGTATCCGCACAGGACGGTAATATCAGATGTCTCTCTCTGGCAGTCTCATACTGATGTCACTGTACAATGTGTCTATTAATCGGAGCGGTCTGCTGTGGTTGAGTCAGTGCGCTGGAATCATCCCTCAGCTGCAGATTCTCCTGACTGGTAAGACAATATTGGGGGGATACGGCTTCTCTGATCGCAGGCCAGGGTGGTATGTCACTTACTGGGTCCCCACAGTAGTATAGGATTCACCTGCGGAAATAGTGAGTGGTGGGCCCAGGTGCAAAAATATGCTCCGCCCCCCCACTCATGCAGTTAGTACCTTGTAGCAATGAGTGCCTGTGGCCGTGCCCTTCTCCACAGCAGCGTTTGCCCCCAGTGACCCCCCTGACATGCCCCTCCACATCAGTGTGTTTCCCACATGCCCCTGTGTGCCCCAGATTTCCTCAGCATCTCCGTCACATGGCCACCCCCCCCCCACAACATTTTCCTCCATATATTACACACAGTATTAGTGACCTTCACATACTACAAAAGTTATTAGTGATCCTTATATATTACCCACAGTACTAGTAACCTCTATATACTACAAACAGCAATAGTGACCTTCATATACTACAAACGGTATTAGTGACCGCCATATGCTACAGACAGCATTAGTGACCTTCCTATACTACAAAAGGTATTAGTGACGCCATATGCTACAAACAGCATTAGTGTCTGCTACTGTATATGCTATAGACAGCATTAGTGACCTCCATATACTACAAACAGCATTCGTGACCGCTACTGTATATGCTACAGAAAGAGTTGGTGACTGTCATATGGTACAGACAGCATTAGTGACCTCCATATACTATAAACAGTATTAGTGAACGCCATATGCGACAGACAGCGTTCGTAACCGCTATATGCTACAGAAAGTGTTAGTGACTGCAATATGCTCCGGACAGCGTTAATGACCACCATATGGTACAGAGTTTGTGACCGCCATATGGTACAGACAGCATTACTGTCAGCCATATGCTATAGACAGCGTTAGTGTCTGCCATATGCTATAGACAGCATTAGTGTCCGCTATATACTACAGACAGCGTTGGTGACCGCCAATCATTTACAAACATGGCTAACCCGGGCTTCATTACATCCGGCCCCATTTATTTGTTTTAACCCCAAAAATGACATGTAATTATTGGTGCAGCTGGTGCGCCGCCAAGGGAACTAGTGAGCAGTCACTGCAGCTAATCACTGTGTAATGTGTGCAGAGAGATCTGTCCTAGATCAGTAGCCCCCTTGGTCCTTCTTCCTTGGTGCCCCCCCTGACAGCTGGGGCCCGGAGGCCTATGCTTCTACTGCCTCCGGGACTTATGCCACTGGGATACCAGTCACACAGCACCCTATGCCATGCGTGCTCCCCAATGACTGCACAACAACGCCTACTTCTCGTCTGCCCTGATATAATGCTTCTCCTCAACTCCAGAACCACTGCTCCCTACAACAATGCACGGTGTGATGTCACTAGATGTGACCGCGTTCAGTACAAGATGTCTGTGTCTGCTGCGGCGTATGTACGGTGTGATGTCACTAGATGTGACCGCGTTCAGTACAAGATGTCTGTGTCTGCTGCAGCGTATGTACGGTGTGATGTCACTAGATGTGACCGCGTTCAGTACAAGATGTCTGTATCTGCTGCTGCGTATGTACGGTGTGATGTCACTAGATGTGACCGCGTTCAGTACAAGATGTCTGTGTCTGCTGCAGCGTATGTACGGTGTGATGTCACTAGATGTGACCGCGTTCAGTACAAGATGTCTGTATCTGCTGCAGCGTATGTACGGTGTGATGTCACTGGATGTGACCGCGTTCAGTACAAGATGTCTGTATCTGCTGCAGCGTATGTACGGTGTGATGTCACTAGGTGTGACCGCGTTCAGTACAAGATGTCTGTGTCTGCTGCAGCGTATGTACGGTGTGTGATGTCACTAGATGTGACCGCGTTCAGTACAAGATGTCTGTGTCTGCTGCGGCGTATGTACGGTGTGATGTCACTGGATTGTGACCGCGTTCAGTACAAGATGTCTGTATCTGCTGCAGCGTATGTACGGTGTGATGTCACTAGATGTGACCGCGTTCAGTACAAGATGTCTATGTCTGCTGCAGCGTATGTACGGTGTGATGTCACTAGATGTGACCGCGTTCAGTACAAGATGTCTGTATCTGCTGCAGCGTATGTACGGTGTGATGTCACTAGATGTGACCGCGTTCAGTACAAGATGTCTGTGTCTGCTGCAGCGTATGTACGGTGTGATGTCACTAGATGTGACCGCGTTCAGTACAAGATGTCTGTATCTGCTGCAGCGTATGTACGGTGTGATGTCACTAGATGTGACCGCGTTCAGTACAAGATGTCTGTATCTGCTGCAGCGTATGTACGGTGTGATGTCACTAGATGTGACCGCGTTCAGTACAAGATGTCTGTATCTGCTGCAGCGTATGTACGGTGTGATGTCACTAGATGTGACCGCGTTCAGTACAAGATGTCTGTGTCTGCTGCGGCGTATGTACGGTGTGATGTCACTAGATGTGACCGCGTTCAGTACAAGATGTCTGTGTCTGCTGCAGCGTATGTACGGTGTGATGTCACTAGATGTGACCGCGTTCAGTACAAGATGTCTGTATCTGCTGCTGCGTATGTACGGTGTGATGTCACTAGATGTGACCGCGTTCAAGTACAAGATGTCTGTGTCTGCTGCAGCGTATGTACGGTGTGATGTCACTAGATGTGACCGCGTTCAGTACAAGATGTCTGTATCTGCTGCAGCGTATGTACG